>NC_135974.1:30648303-30969162 GCF_053455715.1 Rhinoraja longicauda | reverse complement strand
CTGATCATTCTCAATCAGTACCCCGTTCCTGCCTTTTCCCATACCCCCTGACTCCACTATCCTTAAGAGCTCTATCTAGCTCTCTCTTGAATGCATTCAGAGAATTGGCCTCCACTGCCTTCTGAGGCAGAGAATTCCACAGATTCACAACTCTCTGACTGAATTTTTTTTTCCTCATCTCAGTTCTAAATGGCCTACCCCTTATTCTTAAACTGTGGCCCCTTGTTCTGGACTCCCCCAACATTGGGAACATGTTTCCTGCCTCTAACGTGTCCAAGCCCTTAATAATTTTATATGTTTCGATAAGATCTCCTCTCATCCTTCTAAATTCCAGTGTATACAAGCCTAGACGCTCCAGTCTTTCAACATATGACAGTCCCGCCATTCCGGGAATTAACCTAGTAAACCTACGCTGCACGCCCTCAATTCCAACAGAATCCTGCATTTTGTGGCCTCCAACTACATTGCCCACACCGACCAACATGCCCCATCTACACTAGTCCCCCCCTGCCTGCATTTGGCCCATATCCCTCCAAACCTGTCCTATCCATGTACCTGTCTAAATGTTTCTTAAACGTTTTGATCGCCTCTGCTCCTGCAGCTCGTTCCATACACCCACCACCCTTTGTGTAAAAAAGTTAGCCCTCAGGTTCCAATAAAATATTTCCCCCCCTTACCTTAAACATATGTTCTCTGGTTCTCGATTCCCCTACTCTGGGTAAAAACAAACTGTGCATTTACCCTCTCTATTCCTCTCATGATTTTGTACACCTCAATGAGCTCACCCCTCATCCTCCTGCACTCCAAGGAATAAAGTCCCAGCCTGCTCAAACTCTCCCTACAGCTCAGGCCCTCGATTTATGTCATCATCCTGGTATATCTTTTCTGCACCCTTTCCAGCTTGACAACATCTTTCCTATAACAGGGGATTAAAACTACACACGATACTCAAGTGTGACTGCCTGACCCACTGAGCAACTTTGTGCCTCTTTTCTCTCCAGAGATGCTGCCTGACTCGCTAATTACTCCAGCACTCTCTGTGTCCTTTGTTTTCCAGAGACGCTGCCTGACCTGCTGAGTTGCTCCAGTACTCCCGTGTTGTAGAGCATCTGCAGGTCCTTGGGTCTGGAGTTCCTCCAGAAGTTTGTTTATTGCTTCATGGCCATTCCTTGCACATCCCTCCTGTTACCCCCCATCTCTCCCACACACACACATACACACGCTCAGTAGCCTTCAACTTACAGGTACAGATCCCTGCGTTGCCAGCGTAGCTGACGCTGTAGTCACAGTAGAGCTCCCGTTCCGGGTCGCACACGTCCGATCTGGTGCAGTGTTCTCCTAATTGTCTCGCACAAACCCGGCAGCAACCGCATGGATCGACAACCAGCGAAGACCCCGGAGCGCAGCGGGGTGGGATCCGGGGACAGCGGCAGGGGTAGAGGCAAGGCTGGGCACCAACCTGCGGGAGAGGGCGGCAGTCGTTAAAGTGCCATGGAACTATGTGGCAAGCACACACTGCGAAAAGCGAGCTGGACATTGAATGGAATTGAAAGATGCAGCATGGAAACAGGCCTTCGGTCCACCACGTCTGTACTGACCACCAGTCGCCCATTTACACTCGTTCTATGTTAAATTTAGTTTTAGATATACAGCATCAATCATGATTCATGCTGTATATCTGAAACTAAATTTAACATAGAACTAGTGTGAATGGGTGATTGGTGGTCAGTATGAACGAGGTGGGCTGAAGGGCCTGTTTTCATGCTGCATGCAAACAGGCCCTTCGGCCCACCAAGTCCATACTGACCCTCGATCACCCATTCATACTGGTTCTATGTTATTCCACTTTCACATCCACTCCCTTACACATTAGAAGCATTTTTTTAAAACAGAGGCCAATTAACCTACTGTTTGTAAATGTAAGAAAATAACTGCAGATGCTGGTACAAATCGAAGGTATTTATTCACAAAATGCTGGAGTAACTCAGCAGGTCAGGCAGCATCTCAGGAGAGAAGGAATTGGCGACGTTTCGGGTCGAGACCTTTCTTCAGACTGATAAACTGGAAAAAGTGAAAAGTAATTTCGAATCCAAATTTCCAAAGTTTTTAATTTAGTTTTAGAGATACGGCATGGAAACTTAATCCGCACAGCTTTGGGATGTGGGAGGAAACCGGGGCACCCGGAGGAAACATGTGGTCACAGAGAGAAGGTACACACACACACACACACACACACACCACCGGAGGTCAGGATCGAACCCGCTTCTCCGGCGCTGTGAGGCCCGAAATAAACATCTTCCAGAGTACAGTCGCGATTATAGTTGGATTGCTGGCAGTGAGAATAAAGTTTGTTCAAATACCCGTGAAAGGAAGAGGAGAAAGGAGAACAAGTTAATATCAAGTTTTTCCGAATTCCTGTAGATCAGATCCGCACTCGCCTGGAAGTTTTTGGCAGCAGCGTTAGTGACTAATCGGCTGCAGGGCATATATTAAATAACTTCAAAGAAACCAAAACATTCTACCAAATAAGGCGAATCATTAATGTCTATCCTGTTGGTGTCTGAAGAAGGGTCTCGACCCGAAACGTCACCCATTCCTCCTGTCCTGAGATGCTGCCTGACCTGCTGAGTTACTCCAGCATTTTGTGAAATAAATACCTTCGATTTGTACCAGCATCTGCAGTTATTTTCTTACATTCCCTGTTGGTGTAGTTATTACTAAAAAAAAAACCCCATTACATGTAGATCTGATCCACGGTCTGAAGAAGGGTCTCAGTCACCAGTACATTTTCTCCAGAGCTGCTGCCTGACCCGCAGTGTTACTCCAGCTTTTTTTGTTGTTGTCTATCTTCGGTTCAAACCAGCATCTGCAGTTCCTTCCTACACACAATACATATTACATAACAATCTGGGACCACACTCTTGATAGTGGATGATCACAAGTGCCGCGTTTCCTGGCACGGAATCTGATTAAGTCAAGTCAAGTCAAGTCAAGTCAATTTTATTTGTATAGCACATTTAAAAACAACCCACGTTGACCAAAGTGCTGCACATCTGATTAGGAAAAAAAAGAAACATACAGTGAACAAGTGTGGCGCAATCTCACCTGGCATGCACAGCAGAGGATATAAGAGGCTAACGCGCTCTTGAGCCCGAGATTCCACATGGTGCTTCGTTCTGCCCTGTCGGTGCGAGGCAGTAAGGTTTGTTTAAAGTTCGCAGCTTCTAGCGAGCCCGGGGAAAGACGTTGTATTTATAGGGAGGAGTGTGACGTTCATCACAGGCGGGATCGCAGACCCAGACAGCCCTGGAACATCACCAGGTTTGTCCGAATTCCTGATACCTACTGACATTCCGACACTCGCTAACTTGTGGTCCAATTTGTTATTGAATAACAGTTAAAGACGCAAGTAGAAAGTTGCGCGGCTGCCGGTCCACTCAATGTGACAGCTCATACATCACTCTGACAGTCATTCACGAATCGCATCTGAAAGCAAATCGATCGTTGCGTCTTTCAATGCAGAAAAAAGTATTTGGAAACATAGAAAGTAGGTGCAGGAGTAGGCCATTCAGCCCTTCGAGCCAGCACCGCCATTCAATATGATCATGGCAATAGACAATAGACAATAGGTGCAGGAGTAGGCCATTCAGCCCTTCGAGCCAGCACCACCATTCAATGTGATCATGGCTGATCATTCTCAATCAGTACCCCGTTCCTGCCTTCTCCCCATACCCCCTGACTCCGCTATCATTAAGAGCTCTATCTAGCTCTCTCTTGAAAGCATCCAGAGAATTGGCCTCCACTGCCTTCTGAGGCAGAGAATTCCACAGATTTACAACTCTCTGACTGAAAAAGTCTTTCCTCATATCATATCATCATATCATATATATACAGCCGGAAACAGGTCTTTTCAGGCCCACCAAGTCCGTGCCGCCCAGCGATCCCCGCACATTAACACTATCCTACACCCACTAGGGACAATTTTTACATTTACCCAGCCAATTAACCTACATACCTGTACGTCTTTGGAGTGTGGGAGGAAACCGAAGATCTCGGAGAAAACCCACGCAGGTCACGGGGAGAACGTACAAACTCCTTACAGTGCAGCACCCGTAGTCAGGATCGAACCTGAGTCTCCGGCGCTGCATTCGCTGTAAAGCAGCAACTCTACCGCTGTGCCACCGTGCCACCGTGCCGCCCGTTCTAAATGGCCTACCCCTTATTCTTAAACTGTGGCCACTGGTTCTGGACTCCCCCAACATTGGGAACATGTTTCCTGCCTCTAGCGTGTCCTATCCCATAATAATCTTATATGTTTCAATAAGATCCCCTCTCATCCTTCTAAATTTCAGCGTACACAAGCCTCGATTGGGCTTGTATACACTGGAATTTAGAAGGATGAGGGGGGATCTTATTGAAACATATAAGATAATTAGGGGATTGGACACATTAGAGGCAGGAAACATGTTCCCAATGTTGGGGGAGTCCAGAACCAGCGGCCACAGTTTAAGAATAAGGGGTAGGCCATTTAGAACGGAGATGAGGAAAGACTTTTTCAGGTGCAGAATAGGCCATAGGTAATAGGTGCAGAATTAGGCCATTCAGCCCATCAAGTCTACACCGCCATTCAATCCTGGCTGATCTATCACTCCCTCCTAACCCCATCCCCCTGCCATATCCCCCTAACCCCTGACACCCTTAGTAATCAAGAATCTGTCCATCTCTGCCTTAAAAATATCCATTAACTTGGCTTCCACAACCCTGTGGCAATGAATTCCACAGATTCACCACCACTAAAGAAATTCATCCTCATCTCCTACCTATAGGAACGCCCTTAAATTCTGAGGCTATGACCTCTAGTCCTAGACTCTCCCACTAGTGGAAACATCCTCTCCACATCCACTCTATCCAAGCCTTTCACTATTCGAAGGAAGGAATTCTTTGTGCAGTCAATGTATAAAGGGTTCACTGGGGGTTGTCCTTTGAGGAAGTTGGTCTTATACTCATTGGAATAATATATAAGAAAATAACTGCAGATGCTGGTACAAATCGATTTATTCACAAAATGCTGGAGTAACTCAGCAGGTCAGGCAGCATCTCGGGAGAGAAGGAATGGGTGACGTTTCGGGTCGAGACCCTTCTTCAGACTCATTGGAGTTTGGATCAATGAGAGATAATTTCATTGAGACATAAAGATCATGTGTGGATTTGATAGTATAGATGACAATGTATCTCCTCATGAACAAATCTAGAACTGGAAACACATTTTCAGAAAGAGGAGTTGCCCAGTTAAGACAATAATGAGAAGAACCTCTTCTTTCTGATGGATTGCCTATCTTTGGAATTCTTTACCTAAGAGAGATGTGGAGCCTGAGGCAGAGAACATTTTGTGTTCTTGTTCTATGCCTGTATGAAACTTTGCGAGTCTTCAAGGTAAAACAGAAGTCTTTATTACAGTAACTCAATGCTGGCAGCAAGACAACTAAAATGGCTGCATCCCCACAATCTGACTGAACACTGTACAGCCAAGATAACTATGTACAAAACATCTCCCTTTGTCCTGTGCAGCGCCACCTGCTGCATGGGAGGAGCAACGGGTCCTCCCACCCCACACAGTCCATCAAACATCACAGAACACACACTAAATCTGGAGATAGACACAAAAAGCTGGAGTAACTCAGCGGCTCAGGCAGCTTCTATGAAGAAAAGGAATTGGTGACGTGTTGGATCAAGATCCTTTTTCAGACACAGTCAGAGGAAAGGGAAAAGAGATACATAGAAAGTACATGAGACAAATGAAAGATGTGAAAAAAACAACGATGATCAAGGAATGTGAAGCCCACAATGGTCCATTGTTGGCTGTGGGCTGGGTGATAACCAGTTATATAGACAGTGAAACTCAACAGGACTACAGTGAAACTATTACAATGACGAGGGTGGGGGGAGGACGGAGAGAGGGGGTGCAAGGGTTACTTGAAGTTAGAGAAATCAATATGTCTTTGTTAATATTCAAATATTTAATAAATATATTTAGTTTGGCAACAAGCTGCGGGTTTGTGGTCTGCGGGCTTGATTCAACGGAGAGTTAAATTTAGCTCTTGGGGCTTAGGGAATCAAGAGATATGGGGAGAAAGCAGGAACGGGATACTGATTGTGAATGATCAGCCAAAGACTGGAGCAATAAACAATAGACAATAGACAATAGGTGCAGGAGTAGGCCATTCAGCCCTTCGAGCCAGCACCGCCATTCAATGCGATCATGGCTGATCACTCTCAATCAGTACCCCGTTCCTGCCTTCTCCCCATACCCCCTCACTCCGATATCCTTAAGAGCTCTATCCAGCTCTCTCTTGAAAGCATCCAACGAACTGGCCTCCACTGCCTCCTGAGGCAGAGAATTCCACACCTTCACCACTCTCTGACTGAAAAAGTTCTTCCTCATCTCCGTTCTAAATGGCCTACCCCTTATTCTTAAACTGTGGCCCCTTGTTCTGGACTCCCCCAACATTGGGAACATGTTTCCTGCCTCTAATGTGTCCAATCCCCTAATTATCTTATATGTTTCAATAAGATCCCCCCTCATCCTTCTAAATTCCAGTGTATACAAGCCCAATCGCTCCAGCCTTTCAACATACGACAGTCCCGCCATTCCGGGAATTAACCTAGTGAACCTACGCTGCACGCCCTCCATAGCAAGAATATCCTTCCTCAAATCTGGTGACCAAAACTGCACACAGTACTCCAGGTGCGGTTTCACCAGGGCCCAGTACAACTGTAGAAGGACCTCTTTGCTCCTATACTCAACTCCTCTTGTTATGAAGGCCAACATTCCATTGGCTTTCTTCACTGCCTGCTGTACCTGCATGCTTCCTTTCATTGACTGATGCACTAGGACACCCAGATCTCGTTGAACTCCCCCTCCTCCTAACTTGACACCATTCAGATAATTATCTGCCTTTCTATTCTTACTTCCAAAGTGAATAACCTCACACTTATCTACATTAAACTGCATCTGCCATGTATCCGCCCACTCACACAACCTGTCCAAGTCACCCTGCAGCCTTATTGCATCTTCCTCACAATTCACACTACCCCCCAGCTTAGTATCATCTGCAAATTTGCTAATGGTACTTTTAATCCCTTCGTCTAAGTCATTAATGTATATCGTAAATAGCTGGGGTCCCAGCAACGAACCTTGCGGTACCCCACTGGTCACTGCCTGCCATTCCGAAAGGGACCCATTTATCCCCACTCTTTGCTTTCTGTCTGTCAACCAATTTTCTATCCATGTCAGTACCCTACCCCCAATACCATGTGCCCTAATTTTGCCCACTAATCTCCTATGTGGGACCTTGTCGAAGGCTTTCTGAAAGTCGAGGTACACCACATCCACTGACTCTCCCCTGTCAATTTTCCTAGTTACATCCTCAAAAAATTCCAGTAGATTTGTCAAGCATGATTTCCCCTTCGTAAATCCATGCTGACTCGGAATGATCATGTTACTGCTGTCCAACTAGGCTTGTGTACGCTGAAATTTAGAAGGATGAGAGGGGATCTTATTGAAACATATAAGATTATTAAGGGATTGGACACGCTAGAGGCAGGAAACATGTTCCCAATGTTGGGGGATTCCAGAACCAGTGGCCACAGTTTAAGAATAAGGGGTAGGCCATTTAGAACGGAGATGAGGAAAGACTTTTTCAGTCAGAGAGTTGTAAATCTGTGGAATTCTCTGCCTCAGAAGGCAGTGGAGGCCAATTCTCTGGATGCTTTCAAGAGAGAGCTAGATAGAGCTCTTAATGATAGCGGAGTCAGGGGGTATGGGGAGAAGGCAGGAACGGGGTACTGATTGAGAATGATCAGCCATGATCACATTGAATGATGGTGCTGGCTCGAAGGGCTGAATGGCCTACTCCTGCACCTATTGTCTTTAGTCTATTGCCATGATCATATTGAATGGTGGTGCTGGCTCGAAGGGCTGAATGGCCTACTCCTGCACCTACTTTCTATGTTTCCAAATACTTCTTTCTGCATTGAAAGACGCAACGATCGATTTGCTTTCAGATGCGATTCGTGAATGACTGTCAGAGTGATGTATGAGCTGTCACATTGAGTGGACCGGCAGCCGCGCAACTTTCTACTTGTGTCTTTAACTGTTATTCAATAACAAATTGGACCACAAGTTAGCGAGTGTGGGAATGTCAGTAGGTATCAGGAATTCGGACAAACCTGGTGATGTTCCAGGGCTGTCTGGGTCTGCGATCCCGCCTGTGATGAACGTCACACTCCTCCCTATAAATACAACGTCTTTCCCCGGGCTCGCTAGAAGCTGCGAACTTTAAACAAACCTTACTGCCTCGCACCGACAGGGCAGAACGAAACACCATGTGGAATCTCGGGCTCAAGAGCGCGTTAGCCTCTTATATCCTCTGCTGTGCATGCCAGGTGAGATTGCGCCACACTTGTTTTCACTTAATTAGATTCCGTGCCAGGAAACGCGGCACTTTTGATCATCCATTATCAAGAGTGTGGTTCCAGATTGTTATGTAATATGTATTGTGTGTAGGAAGGAACTGCAGATGCTGGTTTGAACCGAAGATAGACAACAACAAAAAAAGCTGGAGTAACACTGCGGGTCAGGCAGCAGCTCTGGAGAAAATGTACTGGTGACTGAGACCCTTCTTCAGACCGTGGATCAGATTTACATGTAATGGGGTTTTTTTTTTAGTAATAACTACACCAACAGGGAATGTAAGAAAATAACTGCAGATGCTGGTACAAATCGAAGGTATTTATTTTACAAAATGCTGGAGTAACTCAGCAGGTCAGGCAGCATGTCAGGACAGGAGGAATGGGTGACGTTTCGGGTCGAGAACCTTCTTCAGACACCAACAGGATAGACATTAATGATTCGCCTTGTTTGGTAGAATGTTTTGGTTTCTTTGAAATTCTATAATATATGCCCTGTGGCCGATTAGTCACTAATGCTGCAGCCAAAAACTTCCAGGCGAGTGTGGATCTGATATTAACTTGTTCTCCTTTCTCCTCTTCCTTTCAAGGGTGCAGCTCTGTCCGGGTGCAGCCCAGTGAGGGAAGTGCCCAGTGAGAAAAGTGCGAGTCTTTGGCTGCGAGTCTTCGGCGAGGTGGCTGAGGTGAGGAGGGTACAATTGTTTTAAGCCTGAACTGTTTATAGACACAAGGTAATGGCGGAAAAGTTGGTGCAGTGTGTTTCCTGCAGGATGTGGGAAGATAGGGACGTCGCTGGAGCTTCTGGGAGCTACACCTGCAAGAACTGTGTCCAGGTGCAGCTCCTGAATGGACGTGTGGTGGAGTTGGAGAGGCAGTTGGATGACCTCAGGGCCATCCGGGAATGCGAGAGTTTCCTCGACAGCACCTATTGTGAGGCTGTCACGCCAAGGGTCCAGGTCGAGCGAAGGTGGGAGACTGTTTCAGGGGGGAGTGGACGTGGACGTGGACGTGGACTACAGGAGACCCCAGTGGCTGTGCCTATTGCAAATAGGTATACCCTCTTGGGAACTGTCGGGGCAGAAGACTTTTCCAGTCCGAGTGGCGGACCTGTTGGCAAGGATACTCGACAGGGGAGACCGAAGTCAGGAAGAGCCGTAGTGGTGGGTGACTCCATCGTCCGAGGGACGGACAGAAGATTCTGTGGCAGCAGGAGGGACTTGAGGATGGTCTGTTGCCTCCCTGGTGTCAGGGTTCAGCACATCACGGACCGGCTTCAGAAAATCCTAGTGAGGGAAGGCGATCAACCTGAAGTCATTGTGCACGTGGGCACGAATGACGTCGGGCGGAAGAGGAAGGAGGTGCTACAGCGGGAGTTTAGAGAGTTAGGAAAAAGACTGAGAAGTAGGACGTCGAAGGTGGTTATCTCTGGACTGCTACCGGTACCTTGTGCTGGTGAGGCCAGGAACAGAGAGATAGAGGGTATGAATTTATGGCTGAGGGGCTGGTGCAGAGAGCAGGCATTTAGATTTCTGGACCACTGGGATCTCTTCTGGGCTAGGGGTGACTTGTACAAAAGGGACGGGTTACATCTTAACAGCAGGGGGACAAACATTCTGGCAGGCAGGTTTGCTAGTGCGATACCTGTGGCTTTAAACTAAGTAGTGGGGGGAAGGGGTTAACAAATTGGGAATATGAAGATGAGGTTAAAGGGAATACAGGAGATATTGCAGAAGACTCTCGGAAGAATGGGAACAGAAGTTCTAGAGGGGAAAAGAGATTAAGGGCAGGGCCATTTGTGACCGATGTGAGAGGGGAGGTAAATACAGAAGTTAAAGTGTTGTACTTAAATGCGCATAGTATAAAAAATAAAGTGGATGAGCTTGAGGATCAGTTAGTCATGGGCAAGTATGATGTTGTAGGGATCACTGAGACATGGCTACAAGAGGACCAGGGCTGGGAACTGAATATTCAGGGGTACACAACGTATAGAAAAGACAGACAGGTGGGCAGAGGGGGTGGGGTTGCTCTGCTGGTAAGGAATGATATTCATTCCCTTGCAAGGGGTGACATAGAATCAGGAGATGTTGAATCAGTATGGATAGAAATGAGGAATTATAAGGGTAAAAAGACCCTAATGGGAGTTATCTATAGGCCCCCAAACAGTAGCCTCGACATAGGGTGCAAGTTGAATCAGGAGATAAAATTGGCGTGTCACAAATGTAATGCTACGGTGGTTATGGGAGATTTCAACATGCAGGTAGACTGGGAAAATCAGGTTGGAAATGGACCCCAGGAAAGAGAGTTTGTAGAGTGCCTTCGAGATGGATTCTTAGAACAGCTTGTACTGGAGCCTACCAGGGAGAAGGCAATTCTGGATTTAGTGTTGTGTAATGATCCTGATCTGATAAGGGGACTAGAGGTAAAAGAGCCATTAGGAGGCAGTGATCACAACATGATAAGCTTTACTCTGCAAATGGAAAGGCAGAAGGGAAAATCGGAAGTGTCAGTATTACAGTATAGCAAAGGGGATTACAGAGGCATGAGGCAGGAGCTGGCCAAAATTGACTGGAAGGAGGCCCTAGCAGGGAAAACGGTAGAACAGCAATGGCAGGTATTCCTGGGAATAATGCAGAGGTTGCAGGATCAATTTATCCCAAAGAGGCGGAAAGACTCTAAGGGGAGTAAGAGACACCTGTGGCTGACAAGGGAAGTCAAGGACAGCATAAAAATTAAGGAGAGGAAGTATAACATAGCAAAGAAGAGTGGGAAGACAGAGGATTGGGACTCTTTTAAAGAGCAACAAAAGTTAACTAAAAAGGCAATACGGGGAGAAAAGATGAGGTACGAGAGTAAACTAGCCAATAATATAAAGGAGGATAGCAAAAGTTTTTTAGGTACGTGAAGAGGAAAAATGTGGGTCAAGGCAAATGTGGGTCCCTTGAAGACAGAAGCAGGGGAATTTATTATGGGGAACAAAGAAATGGCAGACGAGTTAAACCGTTACTTTGGATCTGTCTTCACTGAGGAAGATACACACAATCTCCCAAATGTTCTAGGGGCCGGAGAACCTAGGGTGATGGAGGAACTGAAGGAAATCCACATTAGGCAGGAAATGGTTTTGGGTAGACTGATGGGACTGAAGGCTGATAAATCCCCAGGGCCTGATGGTCTGCATCCCAGGGTACTTAAGGAGGTGGCTCTAGAAATAGTGGAAGCATTGGAGATCATTTTTCAATGTTCTATAGATTCAGGATCAGTTCCTGTGGATTGGAGGATAGCAAATGTTATCCCACTTTTTAAGAAAGGAGGGAGAGAGAAAACGGGTAATTATAGACCAGTTAGTCTGACATCAGTGGTGGGGAAGATGCTGGAGTCAATTATAAAAGACGAAATTGCTGAGCATTTGGATAGCAGTAACAGGATCATTCCGAGTCAGCATGGATTTACGAAGGGGAAATCATGCTTGACAAATCTACTGGAATTTTTTGAGGATGTAACTAGGAAAATTGACAGGGGAGAGTCAGTGGATGTGGTGTACCTCGACTTTCAGAAAGCCTTCGACAAGATCCCCGCATAGGAGATTAGTGGGCAAAATTAGAGCACATGGTATTGGGGGTAGGGTACTGACATGGATAGAAAATTGGTTGACAGACAGAAAGCAAAGAGTGGGGATAAATGGGTCCCTTTCGGAATGGCAGGCAGTGACCAGTGGGGTACTGCAAGGTTCGGTGCTGGGACCCCAGCTATTTACGATATACATTAATGACTTAGATGAAGGGATTAAAAGTACCATTAGCAAATTTGCAGATGATACTAAGCTGGGGGGGTAGTGTGAATTGTGAGGAAGATGCAATAAGGCTGCAGGGTGACTTGGACAGGTTGTGTGAGTGGGCGGATACATGGCAGATGCAGTTTAATGTAGATAAGTGTGAGGTTATTCACTTTGGAAGTAAGAATAGAAAGGCAGATTATTATCTGAATGGTGTCAAGTTAGGAAGAGGGGATGTTCAACGAGATCTGGTTGTCCTAGTGCATCAGTCACTGAAAGGAAGCATGCAGGTACAGCAGGCAGTGAAGAAAGCCAATGGAATGTTGGCCTTCATAACAAGAGGAGTTGAGTATAGGAGCAAAGAGGTCCTTCTACAGTTGTACCGGGCCCTGGTGAGACCGCACCTGGAGTACTGTGTGCAGTTTTGGTCTCCAAATTTGAGGAAGGATATTCTTGCTATTGAGGGCGTGCAGCGTAGGTTCACTAGGTTAATTCCCGGAATGGCGGGACTGTCGTATGTTGAAAGGCTGGAGCAATTAGGCTTGTATACACTGGAATTTAGAAGGATGAGGGGGGATCTTATTGAAACATATAAGATAATTAGGGGATTGGACACATTAGAGGCAGGAAACATGTTCCCAATGTTGGGGGAGTCCAGAACAAGGGGCCACAGTTTAAGAATAAGGGGTAGGCCATTTAGAACGGAGATGAGGAAGAACTTTTCCAGTGGAGGCCAGTTCGTTGGATGCTTTCAAGAGAGAGCTGGATAGAGCTCTTAAGGATAGCGGAGTGAGGGGGTATGGGGAGAAGGCAGGAATGGGGTACTGATTGAGAGTGATCAGCCATGATCGCATTAAATGGCGGTGCTGGCTCGAAGGGCTGAATGGCCTACTCCTGCACCTATTGTCTATTGTCTATTGTTTGTAGGTTATTTGACTTCTGCAGATTATTCCTAGTGTGTAGGATAAAACTACTGTACAGGTGATTGCTGATCGGTGCAGACTTGGTGGGCCGAAGGGCCTGCTTCCATGTTCGAGCTCTAAATTAACCATCTCTCAACAATTTCTACTTCATGTCTCTCAAGATCAGATGAAGTCATAGAGTCATACAAACAGCCCCCTCAGCTCAACTTGTCCATGACGACCAAGATGCCCCATCTAAGCAGTCCTATTTGCCCACATTTGGCCCATATCCCTCCAAACCTTTCCTATCATTGCACTTGTCCAAATGTCTTTTAAATGATGTTACTATATCTGCCTCACCTACTTCATCTGATAGCTCATTCCGCACACCCTCCATCCTCTGTGTGAAGAAGTTGACCCCTCACGTTCATATTAAATCTTTCCCCTCTCCCCTTAAACCTATTGCCTCCAGTTGTTGATTTCCCTATCACAGCAACAATGAAGACCTTTTGGGCAAATGTTTTGGGTAATGTTCTTAACTGCATCACTTAACAACTTCATCTGCCTGAAAACATTACCACCTACCCATTACTTTTCTTCACACCACAAATTTGTCACGGATTTGTATTCGATTCTGTTTTAGTTGTTGACCACAGCACAGTTATTGCTATCCTGCCATTGCATCCAGATGTGCGGTGGGTATCATAAGATCATAAGTGACTTGGCCTCCACAGCCTTCTGTGGCAAAGGATGCCACAGATTCACCACCATCTGCCCAAAGAAATTCCTCCTAATCTTCTTCCTAAAAAAACGTCCTTTAATTCTGAGGCTGTGATCTCTAGTCCTGGACTCTCCCACGAGTGAAAACATCCTCTCCACATCCACTCTATCCAAGCCTTGCACTATTCTGTACATTTAGACAATAGACAATAGACAATAGGTGCAGGAGGAGGCCATTCGGCCCTTCGAGCCAGCACCGCCATCCAATGTGATCATGGCTGATCATTCTCAATCAATACCCCGTTCCTGCTTTCTCCCCATACCCCCTGACTCCGCTATCCTTAAGAGCTCTATCTAGCTCTCTCTTGAATGCTTTCAGAGAATTGGCCTCCACTGCCTTCTGAGGCAGAGAATTCCACAGATTCACAACTCTCTGACTGAAAAAGTTTCTCCTCATCTCAGTTCTAAATGGCCTACCCCTTATTCTTAAACTGTGGCCCCTTGTTGTGGACTCCCCCAACATTGGGAACATGTTTCCTGTCTCTAATGTGTCCAACCCCTTAATAATCTTATATGTTTCGATAAGGTTTCAATGAGGTCCCCCCTCATTCTTCTAAACTCCAGCAACTCCAAAGACGTACAGGTATGTAGGTTAATTGGCTGGGTAAATGTAAAAAAATTGTCCCTAGTGGGTGTAGGATAGTGTTAATGTACGGGGATCACTGGGCGGCACGGACTTGGAGGGCCGAAAAGCCTGTTTCCGGCTGTATATATATGATATGATATGATATGATAAGTGCAGGCCCAGTGCCGTCAAACGCTCATCATATGTTAACCTACTGATTCCTGAGATCATTGTTGTAAACCTCCTCTGGGCCCTCTCCAGAGCTAGCACATCCTTCCTCAGACCTGGTGCCCATATTTGCTCACAATGTTCCAAATGCGGCCTGACCAGCGCCTTATAGAGCCTCGGCATTACATTACATAGTATTGGATTAAACCCAACCTACAACCTGAATCAAATTTGCAACGTGACAATTTATTCAATTGAAGTTGATATATTCTGAACGGTTTGGGCCAAAAAACAATCAAGTAGTTCACAAAAGTTCTTTGGGGAATAGAACTTGCTAACCTCGGCAGTCCAGCATGTGAATTGAACTATTGTAGTTAGCTAAAGTGGTATAACTCCCTATTTAAATAGGTCTAATCGCAATGAATCATCAAATGATGGTACCTATAACCTCCACATACAGAATGTTGGAACGACTACAAAAAAACAATTAATAAAAACAAAGACAATTTAAAATAGTCATTGTTATGACTGTGATTCCATTATCTGGTTCTGTACCACAGCCAAAGAAATTTTTCAACTGAAGTGTGAGCATAATTCTTTAATGGTGCTTGAGATTGAGAGAACACTTTCAATAATTTCAGATACAAGGAACTGCAGGTGCTGGTTAACAGAAAAAAACACAAAGTGCTGAAGGGTCAAGCAGCATCCCTGGAGAACATCGACAGGTGACATTTTGGGTCCTTTTTCTTCATCTCAAGACCCTTCCCCAGACTGAAGAAGGGTCCCAATCTGAAACTTCACCGATCCATGTTCGCTGGAGATGCTGCCAGACCTGCCAGGTTACTCCAGCACTGTGTGTCTTTATTCCTAAGAGTAACTGCAGATTATCCCCAAATTTCAATATTTTTCCAAGGTTTTTAAAGCCGGCTGAAACTTGAAAGGATGCTGCAAAGCGAAATATCAAAATCAAGAAATTGAAAATTGACCGCTTTGATCAGTGGCCCAAGGAACATTTTGCTTGTGGTATAGAACCAAAGAGTCATACAGCACGAAAACAGGCTCTTTGGCCCAACTAGTCCATGCCATCCAAGATACCCCATCTAAGCTAATACCATTTACCCACATTTGGCCACAACTCATTCCATATACATACCATACTCTGAGTGAAAAGGTTGTCCTTTAGGTTCTCATTAAATCCTTTCCCCCTCACCTTAAATCTATGTCCTCAGGTTCTTGATTCCCCTTCCTGTGTAAAAGACGTTATACAGTCACCATACCTATTCCCCTCATGATTTTACACACCTCTACAAGATCACCTTTCAGCCTACCGCGCTCCAAGGAATAATGTCCTAGCCTGTCCAACCTCTCTCTATAGTTCAAGCCATCAAATTGTGGCAACATCCTTGTACTATTATAAGAAGATAACTGCAGATGCTGGTACAAATCGATTTATTCACAAAATGCTGGAGTAACTCAGCAGGTCAGGCAGCATCTCGGGAGAGAAGAAATGGGTGACGTTTCGGGTCGAGACCCTTCTTCAGTCTGAAGAAGGGTCTCGACCCGAAACGTCACCCATTCCTTCTCTCCCGAGATGCTGCCTGACCTGCTGAGTTACTCCAGCATTTTGTGAATAAATCCTTGTACTATTTCCGGCTTAATGATACCCTTCCTAATAGCAGGGTGTGAAACAGGGGTGATGGCCTCATCAACGTCTTATAACATAACATCCCAAATTCTATACCCAATACTCTGACTGATGAAGACCGCTGCACATATTCACTTTTTAGGTTTTAGTATCCTCTTTGATTGAAAGATACAGTTTGGAAACAGGCCCTTCAGCCCACTGAGACACCATCGACAATCAATCACCCATTCGTTCACACTGGTTCTATGTTATCTCACTCTTGCTACAGTCAATTAACCTGCAAGCTCACTTGATGTGTGTTTGTGCTGTGGGAGGAAAACGGAGCACCTGGAGGAAACCCACGGGAGAATGTGCAGGGAGAATGTGCAAATCACACACGCCAATGGCCAAGGTCACACAATGGCACAGCTGGTAGAACTATTGGGGGCAATCTATTGAAATGTTATCCTAACCCTAATGCAACAGCAATGTTATCAATTCTACAGTATTTTATATCTTCTGAATATATAATTTGATCTGCTTTAAAATTTTCCATTTAGTTTAATTTTTTTAAATCATTCAGCTTTGGCACAATACAAACTATTTAGTGTTTATTAAATAAACATTTTAGGTCAATTTAACCTTTAATATTGTTTTCATATGTGCTCTTTTATCTCTGTCAGTTTAATTGCTGTTTAAAAAAATACCCTGGCTCTTTCTTCATCGTGTCTGCGATGTATTCTAATCACTTACTAAAAATCACCCGAATTGGTGAAAATAAATCCTAGTCACGTTGTTCAGCTTGCATGTAATTACCGACTCACAGATCAAAGTTTCCCAGTTTCCAAGTCTTCTCATGACAGAACATCATGCCAGGAATTTGAGCGGTCATATTTAACAACTTTTCTCAAGTATAACTTATTGAATGTACAAAGCAGAGCTTCGGAGCACAACACTGATATATTAACCTGGAGGCTAGACATCAAATTGTATGTCAAAAATTCTTATGGGGTGATGGGAAATCCCTTTTAATGTGAAACAAAAAAAGCCATTATTTTACAAAGCACGCCGTTTCCAACTCAACAAAACAAAAAGCATGAAAGGGCTGTGGGAAAAGAACAGGAATTTAAGATACCGAGCTGGATGATTGCCCATGACTGTATTAAATCGCAGAGCTAGCCCAGAGAAATAAATCAACTGTTCCAGCTCCTAAGCTTCAGTGCTCCAGGTTTCTATGTGCTCAACTTCATCAAGATATAAATTTTGAGAACTATATAAATCCGCTCCAAAATAAACATCACCATGTATACGCATGAATTTTACCAATACCCAAACCTACTTGTATGCATTGCAACCATTATTTGTTGACTGGAAAATACAGCTGGCATTTTCAATAGATAAACAGGAAAGGTTTTGGAAGGAAGGAGTAACTCAGCGGGTCAATTAGCATCTCTGGAGAAAAGGACTAGGTGACGTTTTGGATCTGAAGAAGGGTCTCGGCCTGAAACGTCAACAATTCCTTTTCTCCAGAAATCCTGTCAGACCCATTGAGTTACTCCAGCTTTTTGGTTTAAACCAGAATCTGCAGTTCCTTCCTGCAGGTTTAGAAGGATATGGGCCAAATGCAAGCAAGTTGGGATTAGCGTGGATAGGGCATCTTGGTCAGTGTAGACAAGTGTGACCAAAGATCCTGTTTCCCAGCTGTATGGCTCTTTGACTCTGATTATTTAATATAGTTGTATAACATTGTATTCTCTACCATTTTAATTAAAGCACTGCGATTATTTTAATGAAAGCCTTCAAAGCATTCATTGATATATGATATAAGATTTTTTTAAATGTCTTTAAATAAGAGGAAATGGTTGTCCAACAGTATTTTTCAGGTAATGAACAATTAAGTGTGCTGGAATATGAAGTAAATGTAGAATGTGTGCTGTTTAGTTTACTTTAGACTTTAGAGATACAGAGCGGAAGCAGGCCCTTCGGCCCACCGGACTCCGTGCCAACCAACGATCACCACGTTCATTAGCACTATCCTACACACACCAGGGACAATTCACAATTTTACCAAAGCCAATTAACCTACAAATTTGTACGTCTTTGGAGTGCAGGAGGAAACCGGAGCACCTGGAGAAACCTCACGCGGTCACCGGGAGAACATACAAACTCCGTACAGACTGCATCCATTGTCGGGATCGATCCCAGGACGCAGGCACTGCAACTATTCATTTTTGTTTTATGTTCATGTATATATATATATATATGTGTGTGTGTGTGTGTGTGTGTGCGTGTACCGAGCTGGTATACTGATATTAGCTATACTGAACTTGTTTTAGTTTAATATTTTGTTTACAGAGTATTATGTTTACATATTCTGTTGTTCTCTTGTATTCCATTGGGTTTTTTTGGAAAAATATGCCATTAAGACACGCTTGACTCCACCATGCTTATGAATGTTTCCAACATTTTCTGTTTTTATTTCAAGTAAGTTAGCTGGCATTGGGACCCAGAACATGGTTAACGGTAATAACTTTAAACAATAATGTTTTGCCTTTTGCACTGAGCTTGAGTGCAGGTGGTTTTATGAATAGCTGCCACCGGCTTGATCTTTTCAGTAGCCATGAGAAACACATCCAGGTGCATTGGCAAAGTTGCCACAAAAAAAAAACACCGGGGCAAGTGTTTGAAATTGCACGTCAGATTCTTACAACTCTTTCTACTTTGTTGATCCTGACGGCAGCACACTTTATAAATCTGTAACCTAGGATTACATTATTTTGATGTATCTCAAATGTGAAAGCAATACCTTTTTGAGTTACAGTACCACTGGTGCACCAAATATTTAAACCAGTCTCTCGGGACCAGCGGTTCCATTGTAGGTGGAGCCAAAGTGCGTTAGTGAATTAGTGAAAATTGGTTTAATGGCGGAAAGTTAGTGGCAATGGCTTCTGTTCAGTTTTCTGCCACGAAATCCGGCTTCTTTGATTATGCACTGGAAACCGCGTGGCAATTCATCTCCTCTCTATTGCTTTCCTCTGTTCCACGGTGTGGTTCTGGAAAAACATAGCCCAGAATTTTGGATATTGAAACAAAATTTAAATCCAAGTTGTTATTGGCAAGTTCAAGGCAAATTCAATGTGAACTGTGCACTTTTTGCATTTAATTAGTCTTCGCACAATATTCTAGCTCCGGGAACAGATTTGGACAGGTGGCAAGTGTGCACCAGCAGAAGGGGCAGCACAGTGGCCCAGCAGTAGAGTTGGTGCCTTACAGCGCCAGAGACCCGGGTTCGATCCTGACTACGGGTGCGGTCTGTACGGAGTTTTTACATTCTCCCCATGACCTGCGATGGTTTTCTCCGGGTGCTCTGGTTAGCTCCCACACTCCAAAGACGTGAAGGTTAATTGGCTTTGGTAAAATTGTAAAATGGTCCCTAGCATGTAGGATGGTTTTGGTGTACGGGGTGATTGCTGGTAAGCGCGGACTCAATGGGCCAATATCCGTGTTGTATCTATAAAATCTAAGGTCTAAGATCTCATGTATATAAGTAGATGGTGATAATTGAAAATGGATGTCAATTGTTTGTGAAAAATTGTGACGGTCTTTGAGAAATACAGCAGACATTCAATAACTAGCGTTTGACTGTGAAATAATGGGAAAGGCACAAAGGTAATGGGTCAGAGGGCCTGAGCTATACGGTTCAAGAACATGCTACAGGGAAAGGCTGGGCAGACTAGGACTCTATTGCTTAGAATGCAGGAGGCTGATATATAAAATGATGAGGGGAATAGATAGGGTGAGTACACAGAGCCTTTTACCCAGGATAGGGGAATCAAGAATCAGAAGACATGAGTTTAAGGTGAGAGAGGAAAGATTTAATAAAAACCTGAGGGGCGACTTTTTCACTCAGAGGGTGGTGCGTATATTGAACGAGCTTCCTGAAGAGGTATTGAGACAGGTACTATAACAACATATATACAGACCCTTGTACAGATACAGGTTTAGGAAAGGTTTAGAGGGATATGGGCTAAACGCTGGCAAATGGGACTAGCTAAGATGGGGCATCGTGGCATGGGCAAGTTGGGCCGCAGGGCCTGTTTCCGTGCTGTATTACTCTATGGCTCTGAGTTGGCCCTTGACACTTTACCTACATTGAATGAATAAGAATAACCAGCAATTCAATATTTTTAAATGAATCAATCTTTTTTTCGTGCTCCCTTGGAGTTTTCTTTGAGGCTTGGTCTGAAATTAGTCAAAATATATTGGTTCAGGCTAATGATTTGTTTAGATGTGATTTGGCCAACTCACAGTTGATCATTCAGCCCCTGATCCTGCTCTGTGTTCCAGCAGGTTTAAGGCTGCTCTGAGATAAGTGGAAGAGTAGATAATGTGGAGTGTCTGTTCCTCTCTTTTGATCTACACCCTGCATTTGAAAATTTCACTCACTTGCTGAAAGGTAGAGCTGCTGCCTCAAGGCGCTGGAGACCCGGGTTCGATCCCGACCTCGGATGCTGCCTTTGTGGAGTTTGCATGTTCTCCCTATGACCGCGTGGATTTTCTCCATCTGCTCCGGTTTCCTCCCACATCCCAAAGGTGTGCGGTTTTGTAGGTTAATTGGCCTCTGTAAATTGCCCCCAGTGTGTAGGGAGTGGATGTGAAAGTGGGATAACATAGAACCAGTGTGAATGGGTGATTGAGGGTCAGCATGGACTTGGTGGGATGAAGGGCCTGTTTCCATGCTGTATCTCCAAAACTAAACTTAAAACTAAATTTGGAATCTAATTACTTTTCACTTTTTCCAGTTTCATTGGGAACTTTTGTAGTAATTGATCCTTTTACAATACAATACAATACAATATATCTTTATTGTCATTGTGCAGGGGTACAACGAGATTGGGAATGCGCCTCCCATATGATGCAATAAATTAATTAGCTAGTCAGTATTAATTTAAACAACCCAATGAAACAAATTAGAACAGTTTTAAAACAGAATAAAGTGCAAGTAGATCTGTGCGGTTTGCTGTGCGATGTGACCATCCGGCTCAGCAGGACCGGTTCGTAGCAGTTATGGCCCTGGGGATGAAGCTGTTCCTGAGTCTGGAGGTGCGGGCGTAGAAGGCCTTGTATCGTCTGCCCGATGGTAGAAGTTCGAACAGACTGTTGCAGGGGTGTGAAGAGTCTTTGTGGATGCTGGTGGCTTTTCTGAGGCATCGTGTGTTGTAGATGCCCCCCAAGGCTGGTAGCTGTGTTCCGATGACCCTCTGAGCTCTATGGACAATTGCACAATTGTGTACCTTATTTATAAACTTCTGAAGCATAGTTTAATATTAAGTAACTAATTCTAAAATATTAATTTATCTTATTCCAGATTCCATAAACCTTTTATATATATTTTTAATTTGAAAGTTCTTTGATGTGACACAGACACCTGTTTCCATGTATTATCTTTGAACTAAACGTTACTCGTGCAATCCTTAACATATCCAAATCGTACATTGTAACATTGCCTCTTGTAAAGATCTTTCAACCTTCACTTTGAATTTCTGTTTTTATCTTGTTTTGCCCAGCAAATGAGTGTATCAGAACAGCTGCAAACCAGATGTTTGGAATTGACATTGGCCTTCTGTCCTCTGGATAAATGCCAATAATCAGCCAAATGTGTTGAAGTAAAAGAAGGAAATGACACCTGGATTCCCTACATTTTTACCAAAGCAATATATTCCTGCAAAATCCAAAAGGCCGTTTCACAGCCAGTAGCAAGGCATACAATTTATCTATTTTAGCAAAACTATAGAAAGACACTATTAATTCAGTGCGGGTTACAAGGCAAGAACTCACTGTCTATGATTAGTGTCTAAATTTTAGTTTAGTTTGGTTAGTTTAGTTTAAAAATACAGCGTAGAAACAGGTCCTTCGGCCCACCCAGTCCACACCGACTAACAGTCACCCTTACAAAAGCTCTTTAGATTTTTGTACGCGTGACAATAAACAAAACTAAACTAAACTAGTTTTATGTTATCCCAGTTTCGCATCCTACACACTAGGGACAATTTACAGAAGCCAAGTAACGAACAGACCTGCACGTCTTTGGAGTGTGGGAGGAAACCGGAGCACCCGGAGAAAACCCACGTGGTCACAGGGAGAACGTACAAACTTCATACAGACAGCACCATAGTCGGGATCGATCACAGGTCTCCGCCACTGTAAGGCTGCCACTCCACCATTGCGCTGCCTTTAAATGTCCTTTTGCTAAATGAGATATTGGAATTGCTCATAGAAAATCACTCTCTTCAAATTCTGCTGGAAAAAGACACAAAGTAGAGCTTTTCCAATGTGCTCAAATCAGTGCTCGGCAACTGAAGGCCAAAGTGCAGAGTCACACCTGAACTAACAGCTCCATGTAGAAATTCATCTTTGTTTTTCACATCCATGCTGGCAACACATCGGTGTTATGCACACTGACACAACAGTGCTATTCCAGTTACTGTTGTCCAATCATCAGATAATTTGCTGCCATAAGACTTTTACATCCTATTTATCTTAGCAGCTAGTTCACCTGCTGGCATTAGGCATTGGATTTCCTGACCAGTCTGTTTGCTGGAAGGCTTCAATCCACATGGATGAATCAGTCCTGACCAAAGTGAATTTTATGGCGTTATTTTAAATGTTTCAGTTGAAACACAATCTGGACAAAGTGAAAGGTGGTGGTTTTGGCAGTCAATATCATCATCGTACTGATAAATGGAATAATCTGCACTGTTCCAGTAAAGCAAGAAAAATCGATCGTACCTTCCAAAATGTTCTGTTGTGAGTAGAATGGATATATACTTGGCCTCATTGTGTCACAGTGGTTCAGAATTTACCATAGAACATAGAAGAGTATAGTACAGGAACAGACCCTTCAGCCTACAAAACCCTTGCCAAATATGATACCACCCTAAACTCATCTCATCTCATCTGCCTGCACATGATGCATACCCCTCCATTCCTTGCATGGGCCTATCTAAAGGCCTCTCAAAAGCCACTATTATATCTGTCTCCACCACCATTCCAAGCACTTCCTCCAAAAAACCGACCCGCACATCTCCTTTAAACATTGCCACATCTGTCTGAAAGCAATGCCTTTGAGTCTCTGACATTTCCACCTTGGGGGATAAGGTTCCCTCTGTCTACCCGATTTATGTCTCTCATACTTTTATCTACTTACTAGACCAAGTGGACCCGTTGGGCCCAAACCTCTCCTGCATTGGTGCAGCACACTCTCCTCCCCCCTCCCCCCCCTCCCCCCCCTATCCCCCTCCCCCCATCCCCCTCTCCCCTTCCTCCCCCTTCCTCTCCCCTCCCTCCTCCCCTGCCTCCCTCTCTCCTCTCCCCTCCCCTCCCCCTTCTCCTCCCCCACTCCATTCCTCTCAACCCCCCTCATCCTCCCTCCCCCCCACTCCATTCCTCTCAACCCCTTCATCCTCCCTCCTTCCTCCCTCCCTCCCTCCCTCCCTCCCTCCCTCCCTCCCCCTCCCTCCCTAGGAGATAGATTTAAACTTTAAAATGTGAATAACTTATAAAAAATATAACACCGATTTCAATGAAACTTCTTCCATTAGCACCAAACGGATGACGGTGAGTAAAGTAGGCCTAAATTTATCGCGCTGTCGTGTACTGTTTTGGCTGTAGATCAGGAACAAACAAACAAACAAACGAGAGTTTTCGTATATAGATATCAGGTCTCCGAAGTTCCACAGAGAACTATCCAATTTTGTTCAACCTCTATATCTGAAGAAGGGTCTCGACCCGAAACGCCACCCTTTCCTTCTCTCCAGAGATTCTGCCTGTCCCGCTGAGTTACCCCAGCTTTTTGTGTCTATCTTCTCTATGCTTAATACCCTTTAATCCAGGGAGATAATCCAGGTATTATCAATAATGCTTCTCTGAGGACTAGGTGGGCCGAAGGGCCTGTTTCAGCGCTGTGTCGCTAGGGACAAATTATAATTTTGCCTAAGTCAATTAACCTACAAACCTGTGCATCTTTGGAGTGTGGGAGGAAACCGGAGCGCCCAGAGAAAACCCACACGGTCACAGGGAGAACGTACAATCTCCGTACAGACAGCACCAGTAGTCAGGATCGAACCCGGCTCTCTGGCGCTGTAAGGCAGCAACTCTACCACTGCGCCACCGTGCCATCCTTCCCTTTTGTTCTCAGTGGTCCTTCTCATTTTCAATTGTTGGAAGACCATTTGCTGGATGAGCTATTGCAAAAGCAATTGGAATCAATGGGAACAACTTCCAAAGTGAGTTGCCATGTGCAAGAGGGGAGATGCTATGGAAAATGTTAGGTATTGATGAATAGTGTTCCAAGTACCAAGTAAGCATGGTGAAGATGTTTAAGAAAATAACTGCAGATGCCTGTACCAATCGAAGGTGTTTATTTCACAAAATGCTGGAGTAACTCAGCAGGTTAGGCAGCATCTCCGGACAGAAGGAATGGGTGACGTTTCGGGTCGAGACCCTTCTTCAGACTGATGTCATGGGGGCGGGACAAAGGAAGGATATAGATGGAGACAGGAAGATAGAGGGAAAACTGGGAAGGGGGAGGGGAAGAGAGGGACAGAGGAACTATCTAAAGTTGGTGAAGTCAATGTTCATACCGCTGGGTATGAAAAAAATGTTTGAGATTTAACTTGTGAAAGACGCTGCATGAATGATCTCGAAACAAGATTTACTTCAGATGTTTCATCCATCAGTACAACCTTGGAAAATATTACTAAACCACAGATTCCCAAAAAAATGATATCTCTCAAATGTTTGTAAAAAGGTAAGACGTCTATCATTGTCTTCAAGTGCATAGCTTATGGTAAAAATTGAGTTTTATAAATTTTGATATTGCTAACCAGTTAGTTACTCCTTTGATGAGAACATAAGAAATCACCAATAGAGTCGTAGAGGCATACAGCATGGAAACAGGCCCTTTGTCCCAACTTGTCCATGCCAGCCAAGATGCCCCATCTACACTAGTCCCACCTGCCAACATGTGGCCCATTTCTCTCTAAACCTATCCTATCCATATGTTTTTAGTGCCTTTAGATGCTGGAATCTTGAGCTTGAATTATGTTATTTGAAGATTAGATTAGTTTAATATACCATTACAATTAACCTACAAGCCTGTACGTCTTTGGAGCGTGGGAAGAAACCGGAGATCCCGGAGAAAACTCATTGAAGTCACGGGTAGAAACTACAAACTCTGTACAGACAAGCACGTGTAGTCAGGATCGAACAAGGGTCTCTGGCGCTGTAAGGCAGTCACTCTACCGCTGCGCCACCGTGTCGTGTTGAACATCTATGCGATCCATATAGTAACAAATGGACTTGGAGCTACTTATTCATTGCCAAGGTGGAAGCCAGCAAGTGTTGACAAGACTACAAAAAGGATGACATAAGAATAAAATACATTCCCAAATGGTTTATATCCAGATGTAGAATGTTTTGATTTCCTCGACAAATGATAATTTTGATGTTGCTAATAAATATTTTTAAAACATTGTTGTGTTCAGGATAAACTTAAATAAACGGTATTCTGGCAGGAAAATTAAATCCTTACAGATGTTTGCAACCACACGAAAATTCACCATGGGTACAAAGTATCATGCCATAATCAGGATTCCTTCCTTAAATGAACAGCCAGTACTTTCCTGCACAAAGGAATGAAAAATAAGTTTTTAGTGCCAAAGGTCTTTTTTTCTGTGTAAAATCTGGACATGGTTTATTTTTGTAAGTGCCATAATTTTCTTTAAAGAGTACTCCAATCATTTTATGAGGGGAAAAAATCATTTCTGATAATGCCTGTGAAAGGGAAATGTAAATTTCTCTTTCAGCGTCAGGCAATCAATCCTAGTTCCACATTTTGTACAGTCTCCGGAGATAACATTTAACGTAAAAAATAGATGTAAGGGGAACAAATGAGCAACCACAAGCCACCAGAAGGGTGAGATTCACTAACATTCTTGGACGTTTTCAAGAGAAAGTTAGATATAGCTCTTAGAGCTAACGGAATTGAGCGATATGGGGAGAAAGCAATAACGGGGTACTGATTTTGGATGGTCAGCCTTGATCATAGTGAAAGGCGGTGCTGGCTCGAAGGGCTGAATGGCCTACTCCACCTATTTTCTATGTTTCTTTGCTCTAACAAGCATTTCTTTCAACAGTAAATTCCTTCTTTCAAACCATCAAATTTTACGAGTCAAAAAAAATTATTTTCAACAAACTGGAACAATCCATGGCCAATTCCTTTCAAGTCTAGTAAAGAGCTGACCATGATTTGAACTGGAAGGGGAAGGACATTTGTTAAGGACTCCTTAGTTCTATAAACTGAGGATCTATATGTTGCAATCATACAGTGGTGCGGCTGGTAGAGTTACTGCTCACAGTGCCACAGACCTGGGTTCTATCCTGACTTTAACTGCTGTGTGTGTACGTTCTCCCTGTGACCGTGTGAGTTTCTTCTGGAGTTCTGGTTTCCTCCCACATGCCTAAGACATGCGGGGGTTTAGGTTAATTGACTGTAAATCTCCCCTAATATGTAGGGAGTGGACAAGAAAGTGGATAACCTAGACCCATTGCAAACGGGAGATCAATGTTCAGCCTGAACTCGATGGGCAGAAGGGCTTAATTCCATGCTGTATCTTTCAAACAACCAATCACTCAATCATTCAATCACTCAATCGATCAATCAATCGGTCAATCAATCGATCAACCAACCAATCGATCAATCAAAGTAGGCCATCAACAATTTGATTTTGGCATTTAGCTGGATCTACAAATGATTCATGATTTGCACAGTTTAAATGACATTGAGAAATTAATATGATTTACAGACTTATATATGTTAACTGATTTAAAATTGCTGAACCTATTGTATTCTAAAAAAATGAAAGCAAAATGGTTTGATTTTCTACAAAATACCTACACTTATCCCATTATATTCCAAATGTACAAGATATATCATAGGCAGGCATTAATGTTAATGCAAATACAATGTTCAAAAAATAACAAAATGCCATAAATGGCATAAGTTTTCAATAGCTGCAAAGAGCAGTTTAGAAATAAATGTAAATGATGTGCAGAAAAGTCTCGCAAGTGCTTGAGATACCTGTGTAACCTTCTCAATTTGCTTAATTTGTCTGAAATCAGTGTGAACTTCATTTCTCTTTCCAACAGGAAGACTTGATGCTACTCCGTAAGGCTTTGGTCAGGCCGCATATGGAGTACTTCATGCAGTTATGGTCACCCCATTACAGGAAGGATATCGGGGCTTTGGAGAGAGTGCAGTGCAGAGGAGGTTTACCAGAATGCTGCCTGGATTAGAGGGTTTCAGATACAAGGAGAGGTTGGATAAAATTGGATTGCTTTTTCTTGAACGTCAGAGGTTGAGGGGAGACTTGATAGAAGTATATAAAATTATGAGAGGAGTATAAATGGTAGACAGCAGAACCCTTTTCCCAGGGTGGAAACGTCCAACACGAGAGGGCTTAGCTAAAAGGTGAGAGGGGAAAAGATTAATGGAGGTGTGTGCAGCAAGTTTTTTTACACAGAGAGTGGTGGGGGCCTGGAATGTACAGCTAAGGTTGGTGGAGGCAGATATAATTGTGGTGTTTAAGAGGCTTTTAGATAAGCATAGTGCATGGAATAGAGGGATATGGATCATGTGTAGGCAGATGCATCATGCTTGGCATAAACATTGTTCCTGTATTGTACTGTTCTAAGTTCTATGATACTTATGAACTACTTTATATTTTAAATTGGCATATCATAGAGTTTGGACATACTTGTCTCCAGGACGGAAGACTAAAAATTACCGTTTGATTAGTGCCTCAAATTATTTATGGTTTAAAATCAGTAGAAGAAAATTTTATTTCCTTCATTTTTTCTTCAAGTCTTGTTGAATTAAATCATGGAAACCAATGATTTGCAAAGCAACAAGTTTGCCAAAGGAACATTGTGTGCGTTTTATCTACTGTGCACGAGAGAAATGGCAATACCATAACACTTTCAAATGTACTAAATTGTTTCCATAGTACACAAGGGCAAAAAAACACTTGGCAGAACTTCAGTACGAATCCGAAAATAGATACAAAATGCTGGAGTAACTCAGCGGGACAGGCAGCATCTCTGGAGAGAAGGAATGGATGGGTGATGTTTCAGGTCTGAAAAAACGTCACCCATTCCTTCTCTCTAGAGATGCTGCCTGTCCAGCTGAGTTACTCCAGCAATTTGTGTCTATCGTCGGTTTAAACCGGCGTCTGCAGTTCCTTCCTACACATTCAGTATGATTCCGTCTTGAACACTTTTAAAAAAAAATCATTGTAGAAATTACAGAGAGAAACAGTTTGGTTCATTATCTATATACTAAAACTCTCGTTTGTTTGTTTTGTTTGTTCCTGAACTACAGCCAAAACGGTACACGATAACGCGACAATTTTAGGCCCACCTTACTCACCGTCGTCCCTTTGGTGCTAATGGAAGAAGTTTAATTGAAATCGGTGTTATATTTCTTAAGTTATTCACATTTTAAAGTTTAAATCTATCTCCTAGGGAGGGAGGGGTGAGGGAAGGAGGGAGGTGGAGGGAGGGAGGGAGGGGGGAGGGACGGAGGGAGGTGGAGGGAGGGAGGGGAGGAGGGAGGATAAGGGGGTTGAGGGGGATGGAGTGGGGGGGGACAGGAAGGGGGGAGTGGGAGGGGAGGGAGAGGGGAGGGGGAGGGGGAGGGAGGGAAGGAGGGAGGTGGAGGGAGGAAGGGAGGGGGAGGGAAGGAGGGAGGGGGAGGAGGGAGGATAAGGGGGTTGAAGGGGATGGAGTGGGGGGGACAGGAAGGGGGGAGGGGGAGGGAAAGGGGAGGAGGAGGGGGGAAGGGAAGGGAGAGAGGAGGGGGTAGGAGAGCATGCTGCACCAATGCAGGGGAGGTTTGGGCCCAATGGGTCCACTTGCTCTAGTTAGTAATAAAAAGGAACTGCAGTTGCTGGTTTACACCATGGATACAAAATGCTGGAGTAACTCAGCAGGTCACACAACATCTTTGGAAAAAAGGAGCAGGTGATGTTTCGGGTTGAAACCCTTCTTCAGGTTGAGAGTCGGGGGGAGGGAAACTAGAGGTATGAAAAGCTTCAGAACAAACCAGAGCCGGCACCGATGAGCAAAGAAAGACAGAGCCCACTGTTGTGATATTGCTGGGACTACTTTGTGTATCCAAGGACTACTTTGTATGCCTGTGTATATAAGTGATTGGTGTGATTAGGCGGTCACTCTGGATGCAGGTGGCCACGGAATAAACAGCCTGGAGTTGAGCTCCAGCAATGTAACCTTTTATACACATGTACTTGTGGTCCGTCCAGAGTCACTAAAGGTACAACAGGTACCGGACCACGAAGTATAACATGGTGGCAGCGGCTTGGTGTTTCGCCTAGGGAGGGAATGAAGCATGCCCGAGCAGACAAGGTTAAAAAAAAATTTTTTTTTAAAGAGCCCTGAAGGGAAACAAAACGAAAGAAAAGTTTCCAGCTCGGTACGGGACGTTTGGAGTGCATCCCGACTGGGCCAGTGTGAGTTGGTATAGTTACCTGCTCAGTAGTCGGCGCCGAGTTGCCGACGTGATGCTGCAAGCTGCTGGGGGCGGTGCGTGTAGACCCACGTCGCGCCCCAGCACCTGTGTAGGCCCGAGATTAGAAGCCTGCGACTGCTTCGCGAGAGAGAGACCGGGAGATCCGACACACGGAGATGTGCGGTGACCGGGGAAGACCGACACCCATGGAGGTGTGCGGCGACCGGTGGAGACCGGCACCCATGGAGGTGTGCGGCGACCGGAGGAGACCGGGAGACCCGACACCCATGGAGGTGTGCGGCGACCGGGAGACCCGACACCCATGGAGGTGTGCGGCGACCGGGAGACCCGACACCCATGGAGGTGTGCGGCGACCGGAGGAGACCGGGAGACCCGACACCCACGGAGGTGTGCGGTGACCGGGGAAGACCGACACCCACGGAGGTGTGCGGCGACCGGGAGAGCCCTGGAGGAGACCGACACCCATGGAGGTGTGCGGCGACCGGGAGAGCCCCGGGGGAGGCTGACACCCACGGAGGTGTGCGGCGACCGGGAGAGCCCTGGAGGAGACCGACACCAACGGAGGTTTGCGGCGACCGGAGGGACCGACCACCCGCGGAGGTGCGGCGGCCGGTAAGGCCGAGGCACTACATACTCACCCAGGCGCGTCGACCGTAGAGTCGGGACGGCCCTGGGCCCGAGGCAGCGGCAGCACGTTGGAATTGCGCGGCAGCTGCCGGGAGCACCTGTGGGCGGGGCCGGGGAGCACCTGTGGGCGGGGCCAGCGCGCAGCGGCAGCGCGTTCGAAAAGTTGAGCGGCAGCTGCCGTGGAGCACCTGTGGGCGGGACCAGCGCACACTGCAGAGGAGGCGCGATCGCACCGCGATTACAGCAGTGGGAGCCCAGCAGTGCCAGCCCAGCAGTGGGAGCCCAGCAGTGCCAACCCAGCAGTGGGAGCCCAGCAGTGCCAGCCCAGCAGTGGGAGCCCAGCAGTGGGAGCCCAGCAGTGCCAACCCAGCAGTGGGAGCCCAGCAGTGGGAGGCCAGCAGTGGCAGGCAAATCATGGTGGTGGAGCACCTAGAGCCTACACTACGTTTGATCTACACAGCACGTCTTCTTGAGGGGAAGATATGGAACAAAATGAATATTTTGTGTTTAATGACCTGTGTAGTGATCTATGTACTGAAAGCTTAATGTATTATATTTGATGCTTTTGTATATGTATATATCTGTGGAGTGACCACACGGAGTGAGTGACCACACGGAGATGAGTGACCACCCGGCGATGAGTGAAATTCCGCAGAGGAGTAACCACCATGATGGCGAAAAAAGCAATTGTGTTTAGTTGTGCTATTGGTTTTGTTTGCAAAAAGCAATGGTGTTTTGGTTTTGTTTGTTAAATATATTTTAGCCCTCGAATGGTAAAGATTTTTTTTTATATAAGACAAGGGGGATGTTGTAATATATAAGACAAGGAGGATGTTGTGATATTGCTGGGACTACTTTGTGTATCCAAGGACTACTTTGTATGCCTGTGTATATAAGTGATTGGTGTGATTAGGCGGTCACTCTGGATGCAGGTGGCCACGGAATAAACAGCCTGGAGTTGAGCTCCAGCAATGTAACCTTTTATACACGTGTACTTGTGGTCCGTCCAGAGTCACTAAAGGTACAACAGGTACCGGACCACAAAGTATAACACCCACAATGGTCTATTGTTGGTAGTGGAAGAGGTGATAAGGAAGGGATACGAACAATGAAACGAGCAGGCCGACTAGGGTGGGGAGGTGCGAAGAGAGAGGGAAGGCAAGGGTTACTTAAAATAAGAGAAATAAATATTCATACCGCTGGGTTGTGAGCTGCCCAAGCGAAATATGAGGTGCTGTTCCTCCAATTTGCGTGTGGCCTCACTCTGACAGTGGAGGAGGCCCAGGACAGAAAGGTCAGTATGGGAATGGGATGGGGAGTTAAAATGTTTGGCAACCAGGAGATGGCGTAGACCAAGGCAGACTGAGCGTAGGTGTTCATTGAAACATCTTAAACTGTCCTAGAGTGCATCTTTTGAGATGTTACGCGCCGATATAGCTTACCGAACGCCTGAAGTGTTATCACCTGAAGAAGGGTCCCGACCCGAAATGACACCTACCCATGTCCTCCAGAGATGCTGCCTGACCTACTGAATTACTCCAGCACTCTGTGTCCTCATGAGTACTCCAACACATTATTCCTCCTTTCCAGAGATGCTGCCTGTCCCTCTGAGTTACTCCGGCATTTTGTGTCTATCCTGATTGTAAAATATAGCCCGCAGATGGCAATGCATCCTCATTAATTTATAAAAGAGAGGTATGAGAAATTATTTTAGCATAATTTTAATGCAAAGGGATTTATTCAAAAAACTGACTTCTAAACAAGAAATTTTATTCACAAAATGCTGGAGTAACTCAGCAGGTCAGGCAGCATCTCGACCCGAAATGTCACCCATTCCCCTTCTCTCCTGAGATGCTGCCTGACCTGCATTTTGTGAATAAAATACCTTCGATTTGTACCAGCATCTGCAGTTATTTTCTTATACTATCTAAACAACACATGGTGATTCTTGTGGAAGGCAATATTTGTTACGATTTGGCTGTTCATATATTATGGGTATGAGGAGGTGTCTGAGAGATGGCGCCTGGCACAGTAGAGGTCAGCCCGCCAGACTACCATGGCACCGCCCTTGTCAGTGGGTTTAATAAAGATGTTGTGACTGTTGCTGAGTGAGTGGAGGGGTGTGTGCGTGCGGGAGGGGGAGAGATTGGAGTGGGTGAGGGGAATGGAGAAGTCAAGACGGCTGATGCTCCACCAGCAGATGGGGAAATAAAGGTCCAAAGAGGTTGGAATGCCGACAGGGGGAGTCCATGGGGAGGAGGAATGTTGATGACGGAAGCAGGGGTCGTCACTGAGCAGCTATTCCCATTGAGATGACACATTCCAAGCATAACACACCACATCCCACCTACAACATAAATGCCACGCTCTGTAACAAATGCAAAGCATTCAATAAATTAAGGAGAATGTGGAATTTGAAATTCACAAACACCATTCACAGGTTTGTGTCAAACATTTGTGTCTATTGGAATGGAAACGGTGAATGGTCCTGGTTTCTCTTTTCCCAGGGTAGGGGAGTCTAAAACAAGAGGTCACACATATAAGGTGAGAAGACATATCAGTCTGAAGGAGGGTCTCGACCCGAAATGTCACCCATTCCTTCTCTCCCGAGATGCTGCCTGACCTGTTGAGTTACTCCAGCATTTTGTGAATAAATACCTTCGATTTGTACCAGCATCTACAGTTATTTTCTTATACTAAGGTGAGAAGGGAAAGATTTAAAAGGGACCTGAGGGGCAATACTTCCACACAGAGAGTGATAGATGGATGGAACGAGTTGCCAGAGGAAGCTGGAGAGGCTGGTACAACTATGCTTAAAAGACATTTAGATAGGAACATGGATAGAAAAGGTTCAGAGGGAAATGGGACCATTAAAGGTATAGGTCCTCCTTGAATAGGCACGTTAGGCCGAAGGACCACTTCAATGCTGTATGACTGTATCACTAAGAACATGAAAACTAGGAGCAGGAGTAAGCCATGGGACCCTTCCAGGCTGCTCTGCAATTCAATAATATCAAGGCTGATCTGATTCTGATCTTAATTTCTGTTTCTGCTCTGCTCCTGCCTCTTCCCCACAACCTCTGACTCAGCTGTGGACCAAAAACCTCTTGGATATATGCAGTAATTCAGCTTCGGGTACCCTCTGGGCTGAAAAAAAATCCAAAGATTCATAAGCCTCTGACAACAGAAATTTTTCATTGGATTGCAATGGATGACTTCTTACTCCAAATCCAATGTCCCTAATCTTTAGATATTCACAGAGCATTGCGGCTCAGATCATGGGTAGATAGGGTGGTCAAGAAGGGTTTTGGTACATCGGCTTTCATCAGTCAGGGTATCGATTGTAGAAGTTGGGACATTCTGTTGCAGTTGCTCAAGACTTTGGTGAGGCCACTTTTGGAGTATTGTGTTCAGTTTCGGTCACCCTGCTTTAGGAAGGATGTTTTTAAGCGGTAAAGAGTGCAGAGAAGATTGACAAGGTGTTGCCAGGACTTGAGGTCCTGAGCTATAGGGAGAGATTGAGAAAGTCAGGACTTTATTTCTTGCAGCACTGGATGCTAAGGGGTGATCATATAGGAGTTAAGATCTTAGATTCATAGAGTCATGGAGTCATACAGTGCAGACACAGGCACATCAGCTGAAATTGCCCACACCGACCAACATGTTCATCCGATCCATCTACACTGGTCCCACCTGCCTGCATTTGGCCCATATCCCTCTAAACCTATCATGTCCATGTACCTAACCAAATGTCTCTTAAACATTGCAATATTACTTGCCTCAACTTCCTTCTCCGGCAGCTCGTTCCATATACCCACCACTTTCTGTTACCCCTCAGGTTCCTATTAAATGTTACCCCTCAGGTTCCTATTAAATCTTATTAGACTCTTATTAGCCATTGACTCTTACATTTTCACCAAAAAAAAGAACGTAGGGACCTGTTTACATGCAAAGAGATAATATGAGTGGTTTGGAAAGTAGGGGAGAGATCTAATTAAAGATTTGTGTACATTATGTAGAAATGATATAAGAATTGAATTAAGAGGTGAAAATTTAAAGAAGCAATCAGAGTCAGCAAGATACAAAGCTACACAGATACACAGCAAGATTCATCCCGTCAACGGAAGGTTAGAGGCCCCCGACCGCTGGAGGACAAAGAAGGGAGAGATTGAACTTTTTATTGTTATGACTGTATGGTAAATGAAGTTCCTCATATGTTGCAAAACATACTTGGCTAATAAAATATTATTGTGATTGTGATTTTGAAAGGTTTGTCCTGACATCAGGCAGATGTACAACAACAGAGATTACCACACCCACCATATGTACACCCTTATAGATCTTTAGACTGACCAACTGGCTAGGTAGCCGTATGTTTCTCAGTTCAGACAGAAAGGGACAGAATTCGAGCTGTTTAGCTTTCACGGGATGAGCACCGAGATATAACTAAGATATAACTTGATGCCAACCGGCTCCTGTCCACAGTACATATGAAATAACAAGGAACTGCAGATGCTGGCTTACGGCGTGGACTTGGTGGGCCGAAGTCTGATTTGTTCGGTACACATCTCGTCTCTGATTTGTTCCCTACCTTTTCGTATTTCTCGTTTCTCACTCCCCTGACTCTCAATCTGCAGAAAGGTCTCGACTCAAAACATTGCCTATTCCTTCTCTCCAGGGATGCTGCCTGATCTACTGAGTTACTCCAGCATTTTGTGCCTATCTCTGGTCTTTACTTCTTGTGCCTAAAACTATACTTCTGTGTTTTTTCTATAAATGGCTATCATAAAGTGGTTCCTCTTGTTTCATGATCAACTTCATTAAACATAGCCTGTGGTTTATAAACACCCCTTGTTTATCTTTACTTCAGATAGCTTTGCTAAATACTTCCTTCATCTAATTACAGCCTCTTCTAATATGTCCTTTAAATTAACTTCATTTGGTTGGCCTTATTTCACACATCATCCTTTTCCAGTATATGAAGGACTCTTAGGTTAAATTCACTACAAATTTCTAATATTTTCTCATAATTTCCAGTAATCCCTACATCAACAGCAATATAAATTTATTTATTAAAAGATGATTAATCTTTTGGCAAATTAACATCTGAAAAAATTCAGCCATCTTTTCACACGTCTTTACATGTGGAAAATTCTTTATGTAAGGTTTTAAGTTACTTCTTTATTCTGGATATTTATTTAGTTAATCTCACGCACCAGAATGAACTTGCCACAGACTGCTTTTGGAATTCATTGCTTGGTTCTGCACAAAGACCAGAACCCTGACACATATTAGGAAATCAAATCTCGCTGAGGTCAGCCATTTCAAATGTGTGCTGTTGACTGCATTTTCCTGCATCCTTTATCTCTACTAAAAAAATTTAATTGTTTTCTTTCTGGGCAAAACCAGATTGAGAGACAGTTGCTTCCCAGCTGTTATTAGGCAACTGAATTATCCCACCACTACCAGAGGACAGTCCTGCTCCTCCTATTCACATACAAAGCCCTAAATGGGCTTGACCCCCCCCCCCCCATATCAAAAATCTTCTAACCCATCACTCTATCTCCAGGTCCCTCAGGTTGGCCGACTTGGGGCTACTGACTATCCCGCGGTCTCGGCTTAAGCTCAGGGGTGACCGCGCTTTTGCGGTTGCAGCTCCTAGACTGTGGAACAGCATCCCTCTCCCCATCAGAACTGCTCCCTCCATCGACTCCTTTAAGTCCAGGTTCAAAACCTATTTCTACTCCCTAGCGTTTGAGGCCCTCTGAGGGGGCGCCATGAACTGTTTATGTATGTGCTGTTATGTTTGTGTGCCATTGTATGTTCGTTTTTAGTACCTGAACTGATGTACAGCACTTTGGTCAACGTGGGTTGTTTTTAAATGTGCTATACAAATAAAATTGACTTGACTTGACTTGACTACTATCTACCTCATTGGTGAACCTCGGACTAGCCTTGATTGGACTTTGCTGGCTTTACCTTGCACTAATCATTATTCCCTTATCACTGTAAATGGCTTGATTGCAATCATATTTTGTCTTTCTGCTGTAAGGTTAGCCCACAACAAAAGCTTTTCACTGTACCTTGGTATAGGTGACAATAAACTAAACTGAATGACAGCTATCACCATTAAAGTAATATTTACAGTGTTTACAGAACATTTAATGTGCAATTGTGGCATTTTCATGAGGCTTAGGGCAAAAGGACTTTGCAGAGTGGACTTAATGTGCAATGCTGGCTGATTTATACATTAATATGAGAGCAATATTTGGTGTATTATCATTGCTGTATTTAACCCTGTTAGCCATAAAAGGCATATGATTTAAATCTCATTTTCTTTATCTGAGAAATATAGTGCAGATTCATGGGTTGGAAGTCCAGAAGTGAAATCAATAATAGTTAAAAAATATAATAAGTCATTCATCATAGCACGTTGTTTTTGACAACATTATTAACTCCAGCAGCAGTACATCCTGATACAGGCTGTAACCTGAAGAATTTAAGCCCGTCAGCATGAGAACCCGTTTCGCTTGAACAATAATATTGTGTAAATCATTTTCCAACATTTCCATTTCTTCAGGCCTTTAATTGAGCATGTCAAGATTTTTGCTTCGTAATCCCTAGTCAAACACTGCACAAAGCATAACTGATGGTCCTTCTATTATTGATACTAAATGCTAGAGTAACTCAGCGGGACAGGCAGCATCTCTGGAGAGGAATAGGTGACGTTTCGGGTCGAGAGCCTTCTCCTAATCATGTTTTTTTACACATCACGTTGCAAAAGGAGATGGTTGCTTAACACTGACCAAGTCCACAGCTTTGAACTCAGTTGTTTGAACCCAAACATCAGCTGTTTGGAAGCCATTTATCACATACAGATGGAGACACAAGAAACAGCTCATTCCATACACCCACCACCCTCTGTGTGAAAACATTGCCCTCAGATTCCTATTAAATCTTTCCCCCTTCACCTTAAACCTAACCTATTCTCTGGTTCTCAAGCCCCCTACTGTGAATGAAAGACTCAGTGCATTTACCCTATCTATTTCTCATGACTTAAATGGAAAAGGGGTGGAAAACTGAATGAAGAATTGTTTCTGGATATGGTTTTATGCATTGAACAATCTCCCAATGGGCTGCAAAAAAAAAAGCTGGAAACAGGTTAGATAGCATCAAAAGCAGTGTTGTGTTGGAAAGAATTGCAGATGTTGGTTTAAATCGAAGGTACATACAAAATGCTGGAGTAACTCGGCTGGACAGGCAGCATCTCTGGATAGAAGGAATGGGTGACGTTTCGGGTCGAGACCCTTTTTCAGACCGATGTCAGGGGAGTGGGCGGGACAGAGATAGGATGTAGTCGGAGACAGTAAGACAAGGTTCTCCCACCAGTCTTACTGTCTCCGGCCACAATCTAGTGTAAGAAAATAACTGCAGATGCTGGTACAAATCGAAGGTATTTATTCCCAAAATGCTGGAGTAACTCAGCAGGTTAGGCAGCATCTCAGGAGAGAAGGAATGGGTGACGTTTCTGGTCGAGACCCTTCTTCAGACTACAATCTATCTCTGTCTCACACACTCCCCTGACATCAGTCTGAAAAAGGGTCCCCACCCGAAACATCACCCATTCCTATAAAAAGCAGAGTTAATGTTTCATCAGAACAGAAGAAGTGTGAAATTAAGTTTGTTATATGTTACAGAGAGGGTGGAGTAGAGACCTAGGACAAAGGAAGGGGGGGAGGCTACATTTACTTGAGAGAAACGGTTGCAAAGCTATTTGGTTAACAAATTAATAAGGGCAGTTGAAGAGAAGGAAAACAAAGGGGCATGTATGTATACTGTATATGGCCATCATAGGCTCATCACTTCCTTCCATCTTGACTCTGTGTTGCAACAGAAAGCCTGGTACTATTGTCAATGTCATTGAGCAGTGATTGTCAATGGCCAGCCATTCCCTTTTCTCTCTTCAGCCTTCCTCAAGAGGACACACAGGTGCTTGAAAGCTCGGAGCTCCAGGCTTAAGGAGGGGCCTTACCTTTCCTGCCCTCGTGGTCGGCTTGTTCCGCGGGGAACAAGGGCGGAAGAGGGTCAGTGTGGAGAGGGACAGCGTTTCGTGGGACGGCCAGGATGGAGGCGATGGCTGCAATGGGCCACTGTGAGGAATTTTACAGCCGGGGCTGTAAAATGGCACCACTCGCAAAGAGATTCAGTGGGTTGTTCTGTACACTCTGTACTAACCTGTGATGTATGGTGAGAGAAATGCTCAGCTGTATGCAACAAAAAAAGTATTTCACTGTATCTGGTACACGCGATAATAAAGAAACCGTTGAGGACAGTTGTTCATTCCCCACTGCTTACAGACTTCTGAACCACTCCACTCTTTCACACAATCTTCATTCCTGGGGGTGCGGCCACACACACTTTTACTTTCAACTCTTATCTCATTCAGATATTCCATTATTGTAAGTTAATATCTTTTGCACTATTTCAGACTGCATTACAAATTTTGTAGGAAGGTACTGCAGATGCTGGTTTACAAAGGGTCTCGACCCGAAACATCTCCCTTTCCTTCTGTCCAGAGATGCTGCCTATCCCGCTGAGATACTCCAGCATTTTGTGTCTATCTTCGGTGCGGCAATCTTGTACCATTCCCCAATTTTCTATTCATGGTTGTATTTATCATTACTATACCTTTAGTGTTTGCTCGCTGAGCATCATGTGACGAGAGGATTTATTTGCACCTGGTGTAAAGGACAATAAACCGATCTGAAATAATCTAATGGAAGACACGCAGAAGGTAAGGAAGGAGGACAGGCAGCATCTGTGCAGGACATTTTAGGCCAGGACCCTTCATCTAACTCTCTAATTCATCAACTGAACGGCAACGCAGTGGGAGAAGATAGGCACAAAATGTTGGAGTAATTCAGCAGGAGAAAAGGAATGGGTGACGTTTCGGGTCGAGGCGAACAGGGATTATTGGTGATAACGGATGGTAGAGTACGAATATCAAGCCGTCTTTCCAACTGTCCAGCTGCCCTTTTCTGAGACACAAAATTTAAAGGCTTTAGTGTTTTTTTCTGTAGTGGTTTAAAGAGAGATAGAATCTTCCCGATAGCTACCGGTGGGTCCATTCGGAACAGCCAGTGGTTGGAAATGTAGCCTTTTAAACGTTAGCTGATCTGGACTGCACTGTCCAGGCTTGTATACATTGGAATTTAGAAGGATGAGAGGAGATCTTATCGAAACATATAAGATTATTAAGGGGTTGGACACGTTAGAGGCAGGAAACATGTTCCCAATGTTGGGGGAGTCCAGAACCAGGGGCCACAGTTTAAGAATAAGGGGTAGGCCATTTAGAACTGAGATGAGGAAAAACTTTTTCAGTCAGAGAGTTGTAAATCTGTGGAATTCTCTGCCTCAGAAGGCAGTGGAGGCCAGTTCTCTGAATGCATTCAAGGGAGAGCTAGATAGAGCTCTTAAGGATAGCGGAGTCAGGGGGTATGGGGAGAAGGCAGGAACGGGGTACTGATTGAGAATGATCAGCCATGATCACATTGAATGGTGGTGCTGGCAAGAAGGGCCGAATGGCCTCCACCTGCACCTATTGTCTATTGTCCACTGCACTGTCCTCCGTCCCCCTGGTGGAGGGGTAGACCTCACGGCCCTTGACAACAGCACATTCCACTGGCTGCAGCGCCTGGAGGGCGTTACATAATTTCTGCTGCCTCAAACGCAAGAAGAAGAAGGTCTGGACTTTTGACCTAGTGTTGTCAAATGTGAAAGCACCAAGGAAGGGGGGGGGGGGGGGGGTGTGGAAGCGGGGCTTCCAAATGCTGAGATCCTTCAGCCTTCACACGGGAGGGGGTTTGGGGGGGTAGATCTCAAATTCTGCACCAGGAACAAACACTCAAATGGTTTCAATGGGAAGATGGGGGCAATTGGATAGAAGCAAAAGGGGGAAAATAATATGTTCTTATAATAACTTGTCAGTAAAACGGCTGATTGTTTATGTTTACACGTGGTTCCATGAATCAATTGATTCAAAGATTCAGCCTAGAAACAGGCCGTTCGGCCCGTCGAGTCCACGCCGGTCGCTTCCTTAATCTCATTTGGTAGAAACTAGTCTGAATGATTGATGTGATTGACAGATACAGCATGGCAACAGGCCCTTCGGCCCAACGAGTCCACACTGACCAGTCGATCACCCGCACACACGAGTTCTATGTTATCCCATCCACTTCCCCCATCCACTCCCTACACACTAGGGACAATTTACAGAGACCAATTTACAGAGACCACTTTGTGCCTTTTATTTTAAATACTCTTGACTTTTTTTTAATAGTTTGTAAATGTATCTGAATGCCAACGTTGGGGAGGGGTGCTTTATCACCTGTTACAAACCCCGCACGTCTTTGTGGAGTGTGGGATGAAACCGGAGCACCCGGAGGAAACCCACGCGGTCACAGGCAGAACGTGCAAACTCCACACAGACACAACACCCGGGGTCTGAATCGAACCCGGGTCTCTAGTGTTGTGAGGCAGCAGCTCTACCAGATGTGTCACGGCGCCGCCCGTTTAAACGCACATCTTAACCACTTTGTGCCTTTTATTTTAAATACCCTTGACTTTTTTTTAATAGTTTGTAAATGTATCTGAATGCCAAAGTTGGGGAGGGGGGCGGCTTTATCACCTGTTAAAGTTTCCCAGTCACTTCGACCTCGCTGTGTTGTTAATATTTGGGTTTCAGGATAGCTCGTCCACTCCGGCCGTGAGGAGACCACGGGTCAGTTATCTCAGCACCGCCCACTCCCCTGTCATCAGTCTGAAGAAGGGTCTCGACCCAATCCTTCTCTCCAGAGATGCTGCCTGTCCCGCTGAGTTATTCCAGCTTTTTGGGGTCTACCTTCACTTTAGACCAGTTCTATGATGCAGGACCTTGCATGTTCTGGGAGAACGGGGTGTGGCTGTAATCCTTTAATTGCTGAGCCGCACGCCCATGCTTACATTGAATCACATTACGCTGGGACACGGAATGGCGTTCAGCTCCTCTGGTTGAACAGTTGGGAGTTCGGATTCTGAAGAAGTTGTCCCGACCCAAAGATGCCGCCGAATTACTCCAAAACTTCGTATTTTGCTGGTTCAGATTTATAGCGTGGCTTTTGGTTGACTGGACCACAAGGTTATTTTTTTTAAATGCGGCCCTTCCTCCCATCCTCTCCGCCGTGCTGTCCCGTGTGCCTTGTGGAATGACCGAGGCAAGCTCTTTGGTCGCGGCCTCGCCCGCTTCTGGTTTCATAGTGTGGAACCAAACTGACGACTGCCAAGTCAACAAGACCTTTCAGGACAAGTTCATCTCCATCACCTACGTGATCGTGTTCGTGGTGGGTTTCTGCACAAACGCCACGGTGCTGGGCTGCCTGTGTTTGAGGCGGAGGAAGTGGTCCAACGGGGACTTCTTCGTGTTCCACCTGGCCTTCGCCGACTTGCTCCACGTCCTCACCCTACCTTTCTTCGTGGCTTACTACGCCGCCCGCGCCCGCTGGGTTTTCGGCAAAGGCTTTTGCCGAATCAGCAGGCTGGTTTTCTATCTGAATTTGTACGGGAGCATCGGATTCCTCACCTGCATCAGCGTGCAGCGATACATGGGCATCGTGCATCCCATGAAGGTATTGGGACGATGGAAGACCCGCCAGTCGGCTCAGATCAGTGCCCTGGTTTGGTCCTTGGTTTTGCTACAAACCGTAATGGATTTCTATTTCACCAAGACCAACAACAATGGCTTAAAGTGCTACGACACTGTGATAACCGAAGAGGTGCCCTCTTACCTGTTGTACGTCAAGGTCGTTTCAGTGACTGGATTTCTGATCCCTTTCCTAATCATCATAGCATGTTACTGTCAAATCGCAGTGGTCCTCAGCAAAAACCGCAGCCTAGACAGAGGTCCCAAGAAGCGGTCCCGGAACCTTGCCATCATTATTATGCTTTTGTTCTCCGTTTGCTTTGCACCTTACCATCTCTTGCGATATCTCAATTTAACTTCCAGGCACTCTCGGTTGAAAGGTTTCTGCAAGCAAAACACCAGGTCGGTTTACGTGTATTACCAGGTCAGCAAAGGGCTGACCTGTTTAAACAGCTGCATCGACCCGTTCATTTACTTTGTCATCAGGGACGGCATGGTGGCTAAAATGAAAACGTTCTGCGTAAAAATGCGCCGTTTATTCAACCGCCCCAGAGAAAACCACCCTTCAGTTCCGCTGGGCGATTTATTGCCGACTGGTAACGAAACAGCCGTGTGAAGCCATTTAGATGTTTAGGATTTATTCACAAAATGTTGGAGTAACTCAGCAGGTCAGGCAGCATCTCGGGAGAGAAGGAATGGGCGACGTTTCGGGTCGAGACCCTTCTTCACTCCCGAGATGCTGCCTGACCTGCTGAGTTACTCCAGCATTTTGTGAATAAATCGATTTGTACCAGCATCTGCAGTTATTTTCTTATACTAGATGTTTAGGATATCAGTTGTGGATCCACTGCGTGTGTCAGGAAGGGACTGCAGATGCTGATTTACACCGAAGATAGACACAAATGCCGGATATTTGTGCTGGATTAATGCAACGATATTTGATATTGAATAATTCAAAATAATCCATCTCAAAGTTCGTTTTTAATTAGGCCGGGGTTTGCATTCTGCGTTGAAACCAATTCCACGCTTAGATGTTTAGAGGAGTTTTGTCTAGAGAGACAGCAAGGAAACAGGCTATTCGGCCCACCGAGTCCACACCCACCTTTGATCATCTGTTGACGCTAGTTCTATGTTATCCCACTTTGTCATCCACTGCCGACACGTTTGGAGCAATTTACCGAGGCCGATTAACCTACAATCCCGCACGCCTTTAGTAGACATAGGGAATTGAAGATACTGCTTTAAGAACAAGAAGAGACAAAAACTTGCGAAACGTCATCCATCCATGTACTCCGGAGATGCTGCCTGACTCGCTGAGTTACTTCAAAACGTTGTGTCTCTTTTTCCGCATGTATTTGGGATGTTGAAGGAAACCAGAGCACCTGGAGAAGACCCACGCGGCCACAGGGAGAACGTGAAAACTCCACACAGGCAGCGACCGCGGTCTGGATCGAACCTGGAGTCTCAGCGCTGTGAGGCAGAAGCTCTACCAGCTGCACCGTGGTGACGCCCAAAGGCGGTGGAATTTCGCAGCATGTTGCAGGGAATGGAAAAGCTTCTTCTTCTCATGGGGGTACCTGGCGCTTTATCGAACAGGACAACTCATTGTGTATCTCCTTGACTGAAACGTTCGCGTGCGCCAGCACAGAAAGTGTTAATCTGAAGAAGAAACATCACTCATCCCTTCTCTCCAGAGATGCTGCCTGACCCGCTGAGTTACTCCAGATTTTTGTGTCTATCTTCGGTTGAAACCAGCATCTGTAGTTCCTTCCTACAGAAGTGTTAACGAGAATAGTGTTTGCAACATCAAATCAACCACCGATGGCGCATGGATTGGTATAAGAGAGTTAAATGATGAAATGCAAATTTTAAAAAATAATTAGAAAGTATTACAGCTTAACTCTTGCGAAAAGCTAATCTTCCGTAGTAATAATTGGGCTTAAATGCAAAAAAAAATTAAAATAATAATGACTAAGCATTCAAACATCCAATTTCAGTCGTAGTAACTATCACAGTGTTAACAAAATTATATAGACATGAATGGACATGTCTTGATCTTTCCTGGGGCGTGTATGAAAAATAAACAATACATCCCCCCCGAATTCCTAAAAACAGTTCTTGAACGCTGTGTTTTTAGGTGAAATTCGGTTACGGTAGTTTCAATCTTTATTAACGACGCTCACTGTTCGACAATGGGTAACTGGGAATCTTTGCATGCTGTGCCTTCTTCATCATCAAGTGTTCAGCCATGATCACATTGAATGGTGGTGCTGGCTCGAAGGGCGGAATGGCCTCCTCCTGCACCTATTGTCTATTGTCTAAGTGTGCTTCCGGGAATGTAGCAGTCTCCTGCAATCATAAAGCAACAATGATTACGCACGAAATGCGCCAAAATGGTGTGAGGAGTTACTGCCGCCAACTAAGCTTACAGCCGCTGGGGAGATGGGGACAAACATCGCGAAACAGGCCCTTCGGCTCAAGTGCTTGCCGACTAAGGTGCCCATTAAAGCTAGTCCAAATTATCCTCGGAAAGACGCAACATGCTGGTTAACTCAGGAAGGAACTGCAGATACTGATTTAAACCGAGGATAGACACAAAATGCTGGAGTAACTCAGCGGGTCAGGCAGCATCCCTGGAGAACATGGATAGGTGACGTTTCGGGTTGAGACAGTCTGATGAAGAGTTTTGATCCGTATCGTCGCCCATTCCTTCTCTCCAGAGATGCTGCCTGTTTCGCTGAGTTACTCCAGCATTTTGTGTCTATCTTCGGGCTGGTCTAACATTACTCCAGCAGTTTTGTGTTTTTCTTTGGTAAACCAGCAAACGCAGTTCCGTGTTTCCTATTTGTCTGCGTTTGGCTCGTATCCCTCTAAACCTTTCCTATCGATGTACCTGCCCAATTGTCTTTTAAATGTTGTAACTACAATTGCCTCAAAATACTTCCCCTGGCCGCTCCTTCCCTGTTAGAAACGCCCTCTTTTGTGGAAAATGTTTTTCTTCAGGCTCGGTTGAAATATTTCCCCGCTCACCTTAAATCTATGCCACACGATCAAGTGAGTGGTGGGTGTATGGAACGAGCTGCCAGAGGAGGTAGTTGAGGCAGTTACTATGACTGCTTTTAAAAGATACTTGCACAGGTACATCGATAGTGAACGTGTATGGATATGGACCAAAGGCAGGTAAATGGTACTAGCATAAATGGAGTTTCTTGGTCAGCATGGGTGTGTTGGCCTGAAGGACCTGTTTCCTTGCTGTAGGACTCTTTGATTCTAATTGTATTGCAGGAAATTCCGATAGCAGCTCGGCTGGTTCGGTACAAAGTGTATTTCTTAATCTTGGACGTTGTATGGAATAAGGCACCTGCCGCTTATCTAACCCTGGACAATAGACAATAGATGCTTAAGAGCTCTATCTAGCTCTCTCTTGAATGCATTCAGAGAATTGGCCTCCACTGCCTTCTGAGGCAGAGAATTCCATAGATTCACAACTCTCTGACTGAAAAAGTTTTTCCTCATCTCAGTTCTAAATGGCCTACCCCTTATTCTTAAACCGCGGCCACTCGTTCTGGAACATGTTTCCTGCCTCTAACGTGTCCAACCCCTTAATAATCTTACACGTTTAGATACGATTTCCTCTCATCCTTCTAAATTCCAGTGTATACAAGCCTAGTCGCTCCAGTCTTTCAACATATGAAAGTCCCGCCATTCCGGGAATTAACCTGGAATCAGATTGTCATTGGCAACTGGTTTTTAAACAATGCAGTAGTCCTCGGGATTTCATCATGACGACGGCATGTTTATTTCCCGAGGAAATTGCGGCCCTGCATCGATATCATCGACATCGGGCAACTTTTATTTCCACACGAGGTAGAACCGTTAACAGACGTGTAGGAAGGAACTGCAGATGCTGGTTTAAACCGAGGATAGACACAAAGTGCTGGAGCAACTCCAGCGGGACAGGCAGCATCTCTGGAGAGAAGGAATGGGTGACGTTTCGTGTCGAGGAGACCCTTCTTCAGACTTTAACAGACCGCTTTCAGAGATGCTGTTTCAAATCCGGCTTTCTGTGTCCTTAAATGATCCCATTCATTTGCCGCTGGATGTAAAACATTCTCAGCAATAGATGTGGCATTAGACCTGGCGAAATGCCCATTGACAAGAAAAATACTGTACCATAATGGAAGTACATTTTCCACCTTGTATCTACTACTCCATATTTATCGTATGTCAACTATTGTGTCACGGTGAGCCATGAAGGCTGGACATCCAAATAAAACTTCTACAAACAACATTTCGCACCACCGGAACATATAAACAGTGTTTTTTGCACGAGTAGTTCTACTCAATAACCAGTCTGTAGTCTCTTTTTTGCTCTGGTTTATTTTCACCCACATGTTTAGACCGTAATGTTGTATCCTTATTGTTTTGATGTGTTTATGCTTTATTCTTAATTGTTAACTGTATGTTTGTGTTGTCATTTGTGAGCGGAGCACCAAGGCACATTCCTTGTATATGCACATACTTGGCCAATAAACTTATTCACTTATTCATTCATCTCATCGTAAAATATGGTTCATGTTTTTTTGGGTGGTAAACTATGTATTGTTTAAAATTTCTGAGTTATACATAACTTTGATACTCGGTTATTTTGTTATCTGCGCTTTATATTTCTGTTGCGGACTATACAAAATAAAATAACTTAATGATGCTGGAAATCTGAAATAAAATTCAGAAAACTGTGGGATACTGAGTGAATGAGGCCGTGTCTGTGGAAAGTATGAGTTAATGCTTCTGATCAATGAATCTTCAGAAGAACGAGGTGCATGTTTAAAATGGAGAGGTGAATCTAGTAGCGAGAATAAAGACATGTTTGTTTCGTATGGTAACTAAGATTGTCAGATGATACAACTAATTTTGGTGCTACCAGAGGAACATTAATGCGAGTTACTAAAGAGGTGTAGGAAGGAACTGCAGATATTAGTTTACACCAAGGATAGACACAGAATGCTGGAGGAACTCAATGGGCTTGGCAGCATCTCTGGAGTAAAATAGGTGATGTTTCGGGTCGAGACGCTTCTTCAGGCCGAGAGTCAGGGCGTAGGGAAAATATAGATATGAAAAGGTACAAAGAACAAATGAATGAGAAAAAATGTTGCCTAACCCGCTGAGTTACTCCAGCATTTTGTCTAGTTACTTAAGAGTTGGTCTGTCTAGAGGAGTGTAAGAAGACAGAAGGGAATGAGAGCAATTAGCATGGGAGGGAGAATTACATGCGTAGATGTTTGAAAATTTGCCCTTTCTGATAGGCTTTCGCGAGGCCTTTGACAAGGCACATTACACTGGTCTGGAAGGTTTGATCAAATAGGACCCAGGAAACATAATAATGCAAGATGTCGATTCTCATTCCATTTCAAAAAATTATTGACCTGAATTGGTCGATGCCACTCCCAAATTAGAAGCAAAATAAAAACATTTTCTCTTTGGCTATGAGCCCAACTGTTCAACGTCGAACTGGTTTTGGAGCCTGTTATGGTTCTGAAAACAGTTTGCCACCATGCCAATGAGAACACTAAATAAATCCAAACCTCCCTATTTTCTTTGATTCGTGGGTCTGAGCTGAGAATGCTTATCACACTGAGCACAAGATCACATTGACCTTGTGCTTGGGCCAACCCTCAGCAAACATGAGAATTCTTTCATAGGAAGGATTGGCCCCATTAAGGTTTCATTCAGATTCCATTTAAGTGCTTAATTTCAGAGCTGCTGAGGCATTTGGATTGATCAAAGTATCCGCACTTCTGAAGGGCAAAATCCCCCCCCCCCCCCTCTTCCGTCGGTCAAAAGGTACAAAAGCTTGAAAGCATATGCCAGCGATTTCTTCCCCTCTGTTGTCAGACTACTGAGCAGCTTGGGTGTAGTCCCGATCTTCCAATCTATGTCATTGTGGGCATTGGACTTTTATCTATGGGACTGTAACACGACAATGCTGTAAACCATATTCTGTACTCGAATATAGTTCTCTTTGAACTACCTGGTGTACTTCTGTTTCGCTTGATTATACTCGTGTATAGTACAATCTGATTTAATTGGATGGCACGCAAACAAAACCTTTTCACTGAACCTCAATACACATGACAAAAACACATTAATACCAATATTAAGGCAATTACATTCATGGCACTATTTCTCAGTTCAAGAGTTACAATGGTCAGCTTTGTTCATGCATGACTGTCTTCATCTGCTAAATTTAACTAGCAGGCCTCTATTGGAATTAAAACAGAGGAATAACGCCTCTGAATGTCCATCTATAAATGGTGAACTTGCTTTAAAAGTCCCTATAACACAAATGTATCATTGAAAAAGATACCATCTACAGAAATGTGTATGACTCTGAGTGTTTGTTGGCTCTGCACCAAATTCTGTTTGAGGTTGGGAGTAGACTCCTTCAAGGCCTTTGCCACCTCTTGAGATATGTTACATAGAGCATTGTACATGAATACAGAGACAGAGATGCAGTGATATTGCCTTTCTTACATGGACATGGCATTGAAGCAGAACACAAGAGATCCCCAGGGTGGTGAATCTGTGGAATTCATTGCCACAGAAGACTGTGGACATTTTTCTAGACTGTAGAGGCCGTCAATAGATATTTTTAATGTGGATATTGACAGATTCTTGGTTAGCATGAGTGTCGGGTTATGGGGAGAAGACTGGAGAATGGGGTTGTGAGGGAAGATAGATCAGCCATGATTGAATGGCGGAGAAGACTCGATGGGCCAAATAGACTAATTTTGCTCTTATAACTTTCTTCAGAAAATTCCTCATCTTCCCTTTACGCCTTCTACCAGTTAATTTAAATACATGCTTCTTGGTTTTTGACCCCTCTGCTATTGAGCCTATTTTCTCCAGAATTTAAAAGAATGAGGGTTGGTACCTCTTTGCTGCACGAACCAACCGTATATTTCTTGATAGCCATTATATCTGAAAATCTTTTGATTTCTTTCTTGAATGTAATCGACGATTGAAGGCTCCACAACCGTTTAGGCCCAGCTGAATGAAGAACCCTCTTCTCACATATACTCTGAATGGCCCAGATCTTATTTTGTAAGAATGGCCCTAGTTCAACCAAGGGAAACATTTGCAGTTAAACATACAACATTTTTAAGGGCTTGACAAGAGAGATGTGAGGTTGACATTGTCCTATTGGACCAGGGTCCTTCTCACAAAATAGGAGCTGGCCGAGTACTGCATACAGTTCAGCTGGGGTGCAGAACTGCCCAGTACTCAAGCTATGATCTAACAAGCTGTATGCAATTCTAACACAAACTCTTATCTTTTATTATTCCAAGCTAAGCTAATAAAATTATTTTGCCTTCCTGACCATCTTTCTGATCTATCCATTACGGCCTGTGGACACACACTCCAAGGTCCCTTTGTTCCCCCACCACTACCCAATATTCTCTCATTTACTGTGCACTCCCTTTCTCCTCCCAAATGCATTATCTCTCACTATTTTGGAATTAATTCCAGTTGCTCCTTTTCTGCTCAATTGACCAGACCATATCTCCTTGACAAGAGACACATCAAGATGGAGTAACTTAGTGGGGGCAGGCAGCATCTCTGGAGAGAAGGAATGGGTGATGTTTCGGGTCGAGACCCTTCTTCAATCTGAAACGTCACCCATTCCTTCTCTCCAGAGATGCTGCCTGTCCCTGCTGAGTTACTCCATCATTTTGTGTCCATCTTCGATTTAAACCAGCATTTGCAGTTCTTTCCTACCCAAAGCTGGAGTAACTCAGCAGGTCAGACGGCATCTCTATCGAAAAGTAATGGGTGACATTTCAGGTCCAGAGCCTTGCTTGACGTTGTGTGCAGAGAGCAGAATGCAATGACTGCAAATGACACAAGATTTGAAACATAGGACCATTAGCCATAGGTCCTATGTTGAAGACTGAAAAGATTTCAGGTAAAATGGGCACTGGAAAGAATCTTTAATATTTTCCTTTGTGCATTTCATTTGTTGGCTACTTTTCAAATTTATGCAAATTTAATCACATGTTCGACATTTACTTTTAATTTATTCCTTGATGTTGGATTAAACCTTTCAAGAGCAAAACCATCTGTTCAGCAGAAAACAAATTCAATTCCTGTGCATTTCATTCAGCTCTATCAATAAAATGCCTCCTGTTTATTCAAACTATTGCCACATTAAACATTTTTTTGTCAACCTCCTCCTTCTATAAACATGACTGCCCTTGCCAGTCTCAACACGTTTAATGCCTGACACTTGGCCTTACCATTTTCACTGGCCAGTACGTGCTCACTGCCACTGCTGTTCATCACAAAACACCATTTCAAAATCATCTATTTTCTCCACAATCTTGGTTCACTGTTGCAATATCTTCCAGTTCACACCTACAAATCATACGATGCTGAGGCCCTCTGCTGTATTACCTGCAGATGGAGCTCCAGGTTTTCCCTGAGTCAGTCATCTAACGGCCTAGAAGTAAACAAGTTCCATTTGATACAGAGTTCCAGGATCTACTGTAACACATGAGTGGGAGTATGGCTGGTATCTGGTTCCTCAAATGCCAAGGTGTTGAATCCTGTGATTGAATCCAGGAATCACAATTGTTAAATTGAGTTGATATTTGAAACCAAATCAATTTCCAGTCTGTCAACACACGGAAACAGAAAATCTCTTCTTTCAAAAAAAAAAGTTATTCTTTGAGTTTGACCAGAAGTTTCAGTTTAAGTCCATGTTCTTAAGTTATGTACAATCACAGGGGAGAAAACATTTTAATATAACATCCACTTTACGATATACAAGTCCAAAGCAAGATAACTTTTCTGGGTTTTAAACTAGTTAGTGGAACATTTGTGATGCCTGGGTGCTTACATCGAGTCACTTCTAAGAACAGAAGAGATTTTCATTATTAGTTCTCTGCAAACCCTTCAAAAAGTCACAACTAATAGCACAGGGACCGTATTACACTACTTTCATTGTGTACATATATTTGCTGCAGAAAATGCCGCACAAATGTTTACACTTCAAAACAGAACAAAGAGCACAGGAGGACCTAAAATCAGAATTTGGTCATCATCTTGTGCGTGTTTCCTTTCCTTAGTTCACGCGTTGCCCCGGATTCCTGAGTCTTCAGATAGGATAACTGCTTCCTTGCATTAGACAACCTCTCTTCCAGATGAGAAGTTACTGCTTTGTCTCTGTAATAGAGCAGTGGAGAATAGTGAAGTATACTACTAAGTGATCTTGATGTTACATAACTCTTGATATTCTTCGACCAACGAGTTAAACCTTCACCTTTACTCTAAAGGATTGAAAAATATTTTACCTCGTTTGAGACTCCACACAATATAAAACAACTTTATCGCAGCTTTCTCCCTCCCTTTAAAATATTTATTTCTGCAGTAATATGAAGATCAGGTAAAAAAAAGGGAATACAGAAGATATTGCAAAAGACTCTCGGAAGAATGGGAACAGAAGTTCTAGAGGGGAAAATAAATTAAGGGCAGGGCCAATTGTGACCGATGAGAGAGGGGAGGTGAATACAGAAGTTAAAGTGTTGTGATTAAATGCGCGTAGTATAAAAAATAAAGTGGATGAGCTTGAGGCTCAGTTAGTCATGGGCAAGTATGATGTTGTAGGGATCACTGAGACATGGCTACAAGAGGACCAGGGCTGGGAACTGAATATTCAGGGGTACACAACGTATAGAAAAGACAGACAGGTGGGCAGAGGGGGTGGGGTTGCTCTGATGGTAAGGAATGATATTCATTCCCTTGCAAGGGGTAACATAGAATCAGGAGATGTTGAATCAGTATGGATAGAAATGAGAAATTGTAAGGGTAAAAAGACCCTAATGGGAGTTATCTATAGGCCCCCAAACAGTAGCCTCGACATAGGGTGCAAGTTGAATCAGGAGATAAAATTGACGTGTCAAAAATGTAATGCTACGGTGGTTATGGGAGATTTCAACATGCAGGTAGACTGGGAAAATCAGGTTGGAAATGGACCCCAGGAAAGAGAGTTTGTAGAGTGCCTTCGAGATGGATTCTTAGAACAGCTTGTACTGGAGCCTACCAGGGAGAAGGCAATTCTGGATTTAGTGTTGTGTAATGATCCTGATCTGATAAGGGGACTAGAGGTAAAAGAGCCATTAGGAGGCAGTGATCACAACATGATAAGTTTTTCTCTGCAAATGGAAAGGCAGAAGGGAAAATCGGAAGTGTCAGTATTACAGTATAGCAAAGGGGATTACAGAGGCATGAGGCAGGAGCTGGCCAAAATTGACTGGAAGGAGGCCCTAGCAGGGAAGACGGTAGAACAGCAATGGCAGGTATTCCTGGGAATAATGCAGAGGTTGCAGGATCAATTTATTCCAAAGAGGTGGAAAGACTCTAAGGGGAGTAAGAGACACCTGTGGCTGACAAGGGAAGTCAGGGACAGCATAAAAATTAAGGAGAGGAAGTATAACATAGCAAAGAAGAGTGGGAAGACAGAGGATTGGGACTCTTTTAAAGAGCAACAAACGTTAACTAAAAAGGCAATACGGGGAGAAAAGATGAGGTACGAGGGTAAACTAGCCAATAATATAAAGGAGGATAGCAAAAGTTTTTTTAGGTACGTGAAGAGGAAAAAAATAGTCAAGGCAAATGTGGGTTCTTGAAGACAGAAACAGGGGAATTTATTATGGGGAACAAAGAAATGGCAGACGAGTTAAACCGTTACTTTGGATCTGTCTTCACTGAGGAAGATACACACAATCTCCCAAATGTTCTAGGGGCCGGAGAACCTAGGGTGATGGAGGAACTGAAGGAAATCCACATTAGGCAGGAAATGGTTTTGGGTAGACTGATGGGACTGAAGGCTGATAAATCCCCAGGGCCTGATGGTCTGCATCCCAGGGTACTTAAGAAGGTGGCTCTAGAAATAGTGGAAGCATTGGAGATCATTTTTCAATGTTCTATAGATTCAGGATCAGTTCCTGTGGATTGGAGGATAGCAAATGTTATCCCACTTTTTAAGAAAGGAGGGAGAGAGAAAACGGGTAATTATAGACCAGTTAGTCTGACATCAGTGGTGGGGAAGATGCTGGAGTCAATTATAAAAGACGAAATTGCTGAGCATTTGGATAGCAGTAACGGGATCATTCCGAGTCAGCATGGATTTACGAAGGGGAAATCATGCTTGACAAATCTACTGGAATTTTTTGAGGATGTAACTAGGAAAATTGACAGGGGAGAGTCAGTGGATGTGGTGTACCTCGACTTTCAGAAAGCCTTCGACAAGGTCCCACATAGGAGATTAGTGGGCAAAATTAGGGCACATGGTATTGGGGGTAGGGTACTGACATGGATAGAAAATTGGTTGACAGACAGAAAGCAAAGAGTGGGGATAAATGGGGCCCATTCGGAATGGCAGGCAGTGACCAGTGGGGTACCGCAAGGTTCGGTGCTGGGACCATTTGCGATATACATTAATGACTTAGACGAAGGGATTAAAAGTACCATTAGCAAATTTGCAGATGATACTAAGCTGGGGGGTAGTGTGAATTGTGAGGAAGATGCAATAAGGCTGCAGGGTGACTTGGACAGGTTGTGTGAGTGGGCGGATTCATGGCAGATGCAGTTTAATGTAGATAAGTGTGAGGTTATTCACTTTGGAAGTAAGAATAGAAAGGCAGATTATTATCTGAATGGTGTCAAGTTAGGAGGAGGGGGAGTTCAACGAGATCTGGGTGTCCTAGTGCATCAGTCAATGAAAGGAAGCATGCAGGTTAGGCAGGCAGTGAAGAAAGCCAATGGAATGTTGGCCTTCATAACAAGAGGAGTTGAGTATAGGAGCAAAGAGGTCCTTCTACAGTTGTACCGGGCCCTGGTGAGACCGCACCTGGAGTACTGTGTGCAGTTTTGGTCTCCAAATTTGAGGAAGGATATTCTTGCTATGGACGGCGTGCAGCGTAGGTTCACTAGGTTAATTCCCGGAATGGCGGGACTGTCGTATGTTGAAAGGCTGGAGCGATTGGGCTTGTATACACTGGAATTTAGAAGGATGAGGGGGGATCTTATTGAAACATATAAGATAATTAGGGGATTGGACACATTAGAGGCAGGAAACATGTTCCCAATGTTGGGGGAGTCCAGAACAAGGGGCCACAGTTTAAGAATAAGGGGTAGGCCATTTAGAACGGAGATGAGGAAGAACATTTTCAGTCAGAGAGTGGTGAAGGTGTGGAATTCTCTGCCTCAGAAGGCAGTGGAGGCCAGTTCGTTGGATGCTTTCCAGAGAGAGCTGGATAGAGCTCTTAAGGATAGCGGAGTGAGGGGGTATGGGGAGAAGGCAGGAACGGGGTACTGATTGAGAGTGATCAGCCATGATCGCATTGAATGGCGGTGCTGGCTCGAAGGGCTGAATGGCCTACTCCTGCACCTATTGTCTATTGTCTATTGTCTATTGTGAACGTGATGAACAATAACTTGGTTATTGGTGGCATTGGAAAAGTTGAATGTTGAAAGCATTTGCAGACGACACTAAAATTGGTGGTAAAGTGAACATTAAAAATGGTTGAAATCACAGGTCAGGCAACATCCCCGGAGAAAAGGAGTCCGAAACGGCACCTACTCCTTTTCTCCGAAGATGCTGCCTGACCTGGAGTTACTCCAGCATTTTGTGTCTATCTTCAGTGTAAACCAGCTTCTGCAGTTCCTTCCCACACATTAAAAACGGTTGTCCAAGATTTCAACAGGTTGTAACATAAGGACTCCAACCTGGAACACTACCCCTGTTTCTCCTTCCACAAATGCTGCCTAACCTGCTGAGTATTTCAGCATTGTCAGTTTTCCAACATCTTGAGTTTCATTCCAGACTACTGTCCAATTGACATATTCTTCCAATTCCACCCAGTTTACCCATTGAGCAGCTGAGAAAGAGATGCAATGTCAGGGTGCTATTTTCTGATAGGAACCAAACAGGGTCCTTTCCTCCTTTTAATTTTGAGCTGCTTCATCACATTCATCAGTAATTACCTACTATCTTAAACAATATGATTTAATAACATGACAGAACTAATTTAAATTAAGATCAAATTGTAAAGAGTGGTAGATACCTTCCAACATTTCTTGCAAGTGCTTCCATAATTTTTACAATGTCCTTTTCTGTATGGTCTATCTTTTGCATTATCTGAAAGAGCTGGACATTTAGCGTTTTCTTCATGCTGTTGCTGGCCCTGTAACATTCTTTGCTGTTTTTCTCTCTTTTAGCAAGTTCAGTTTGAGCTGACGAGCTGCTGGTCTGCCCAGTACTTTGGAGTTTATCATTCAAAAAGTCAAACACATTTTGGCGAGGTTTTCTCTGTTTAATGCAAGAGCCGCCTTGACCTTTCCTCTTGTGCTTCTTTTTATGAAGATGGTTCAGTTTTCCTTCTCTCTTTTTTTGCAGGATTTCAGTGCATTGATCCAGAGACTTCCCTGGTGGCAAAACCACTGCATGTACTGGCTCCACCCGACCTTCAGCATTCTTCCCTAAACCTAAAAGGAAAAAAAACGCCCCAAATTATTAATCAAAAAGCAAACAAGAGTGAATGCTGGAAATCTGAAATAAAAACAGAAAGTTGGAAAGTCAGCAGGTCAGGCTAAATCTGTGAAGAAGAGACCAAAGTCACTCTTTCTGGCCGAAGGTGAGAAGTCAGTGACAGTGACTTGATCTGATCTGACTGAAAAGGCGGCACAGTTGCATAGCAATACAGTTGCTGTTTTACAGCACGAGACTTCGAGTTCGATTCTGCTTGTGGGTGCTGTCTGTACGGAGTTTGTATGTTCTCCCTGTGACCACACGGGTTTTCTCCAGGTGCTCCGGTTTCCTCCCACATACCCGACATACAGGTTTGTAGGTTAATTGGGTTTGGTTAAAAAAAAAAGTGCAAATTGTCCCTAGTGTGTGGGATAGTATTAGTGTACGGTGTGATCGCTGATAGGTGCGGACTCGGTGGGCCGAAGGGCCTGTATCCGCACTGTATGTCGCTAGTAATCCCTAAGGTCAATGGTGAAAAGACAATGACCTGAACTGTTAACATTATTTCTCTCTCTATAGATGCAGCTTGACCTGATGTGTATTTCAGTTTTTATTTCGGTTACAAACTGCTTGTGTGCAGTTGATTTATTTGGAAAGGGAATACAATGTATAAATTTAAGAAATATAGAAATCATTTTTTGGTATCAATAAACACATTTTTTTGTTTAGCAGTATTGCATCATTCATTCTCAAGACTACACCATTGCAGAAAGTAAAGGATAGAAGTATTGCAAACACTAAATAATTCAATTTGGGAAACAGCATGCAGCTCATGACACAACTTCAACTTTTCAAAATCTTCTGAGCATCATCTGTTGCATGCCAAATGACTAACATAAATATCGTAACTGAAATCACATTTAATACATAAAGTTCAATATGTTAATATAATTATGCAACTAATTAATAGAAACAATATCTTGTGCTGGCCAGTCATTTGTTTGAATCTCAGCAAGAGTATTAAGTATTTCTCTACCAGGTGATAACCTTCTTACCTTTGCCAAATTCATAACCCATCTTCATCATTAGTTTGGATCCCATGCCTCGAGTGTGGGCTTCCCAACCTGCAAATGAAGAGCTGGAAGATGCTGTCGAATTTTCCATCTCCCCAGGTTTTGCATCCAAAACTGTGAAACAAAATAAATGGAAATAAATGGAAGGGAAAAAGCAGACGATTTTTTTTTAGGAGTCTAATGTATTGTTTTACAAACTTGATTGGAACAATATATGTAATAATCCCAGAGCTCCACAGGAAGAAATGGTCAACAAATAAAAAGTCACAGATAACCGACTGGAGACCCAGTGAGTTTACAGGGAGTACAGGAACTGAACTAATGTAATTAAAAAAAAAAAAATTGCACAGCAGATTATTTAAGTTTTATCACACATAGTAACAAAACTAAATTTGCATTTATATCCTTGCACATCAAGTGCTCTTAATTTTAGAATAAGAGGAGTAGAAATTAAGTTTAAAACATATCTATTCATAAAGTAGTGTTTTTCATAAACGGGAGCCCAAGCCTTGAACAATTAAAATTAGGCTGCTTCGAAGTTCTAATGCCAATGGTGAAATCTTGTCCAGGATAGAATTCAATCAAGTATTTCAAAAGATTATTGTGTACTAGTATTGAACCATAGAATTATGACCTGACAACATTCTTGGCCACCAGTCACTTTATAATTTCTTATCTAACATTACATTGTAGGTATTATTTAATCATTGTTTTAAATTGATAAAATACCTTCTCTTCCCGCAAAAGGTTTTTAAAATACATTATACTGTTCAATGGACGTGGTTTGCTGAAGAACTAGCTACAGTTTTTTGTTGTCAGCCTTACCTTTGGCATAACCAAGCCGACCCTCATCCTCAGAGCTAGATGACGAGGAAGACTCGTCACTCCGATGGACTGGCATAATCCCATCCCCTTCCACTACTATTTCTTTTTGAAGCAAGGAGTCAAATTTTACTGTAAAATAACCATTATCTATATCTGAAAAAAAACACAAATCATTTGCACATATGAGCCAAAATTCAGAAATACAAACTTTTCTACATAGCTGTGGAGTTTATAATGAATTTACTCAATGCTTATTCTTTGTAATCTGGGTCTCCCTTTTCTGAACCCGTGCTCTTCATTATTTTTAAACACAAACTCTGACTTGTTATATTTTTTGAATTTATTTTTGCACAATGCTGGAATGCTCAAAATTGAAGGAAAATGTTCAGACGGCAGAATGGTGAATGGGAGAACAAAGGAGTCGAATAATAATAGTGTTTCATCAAAATACAAAGCACAAAGTAGGCTTTAAGATATACAGCATGCAAGAATGAATTCGAACAGCTGAGACTTTAGTTCTCACATTTTAAGGATGTTCTTTTGAATGTTACGTTTCAAATTTACCTTCATTCAATGTATGAAAATTAAAACATTCAGAGGAAAATAAGATCAAAATTTCACTCTAAACCGCCACCTATTGACTGAAGCTTGCAACTAAATGCGGCGCACATAGCAAATAAATAGCCAGGAGGTTTTTCCCAAACACAATGATCAAATTTCAGCTCATTCAAAACAAATATCAAAATATGCAGCATTTTAGATTTTATAATTTAAAAAGCAAGATAAAACAGATGAAGTGGGACAGTGTTGTATATTTGGTACAAACAGAACTGAATAATAGTGGCCTAAATCAGAGAACTGAAGGGCAGAAATAATTTTATTTCTTAAACTACTTATAAGTCATAACTAATATATATGGTGCTGCAGCTTACATTTTAAGCAGGCAGTTTTCTATATACTGCTTCTAAACAGATACGGAAGCCTGTGAGATTTCACATTATTAGTTTTAATCTTGTATCATTTGGAACTAGAACTATAGAATTTAACTGCAGAAACAGGCAATTAAGCCAAGAAAGGCGAGCTCTTATTCTTTCGTCACATAAACTCTCAAACTAATCTCACTTGCCTGCTCATTCACTACCTGCAAAGGATTAGCCAAAGCACAATTACGTAATCACATTCTATGATAAACCCACTTGCCTGCATTTGGCCCATTTCTCTGTAAACCTTTCCCAATCAGATGCTGGTCCACATGCAATTCAAACGCTGCAATTGTACCTGCCTCAGCCATCTCCTCTGCCCACGCAATGCACAAACACACTTCCAATGCTACTTGACCTGTTGAATTCCTCCAGCACCTTGCTTTTATTAGCATCACGTCAAATTCCCTTTCTTCTGAATTTAGAACTTACTTTACAATACTGTGCAATTTACAATAAAAGGTAACACAGTTCAATTGCAGTATATCAATGCTAATTTAAAACAGACAGGATTTAAACTCACTGATAGATACACTTATATTTTCCATATAAACAATATTATGTTAAATAACAGAACTAGTGAAAATTTATACATGTCTCGCATAAAGTTACAGTGACAATCCCAGTATCCTGCAATTAAAATATTCAGCAGATAAAGTAATTTCTTCTGCAGTGAAAAGTTGAATTTATTGCACAGATATAGACTTGATCCAATTATATTAATATTTACTTACTGGTCTAAAAAAAAGTATTAAGATAATCTACACAATAATAACCATAGGGAGCACGTTTACAGTTTCTTAGAATTAGATGAATAAATAATGTACTCACCTAGGACTTTAGCTGGGTACCAAATCTCATCTTCAAATTTAGCTAAACAGGGTGAACCCACTTCAAGTGAACTAAGGTCCAGTTCTTCAAACTCTCGTAGTTCAGATATAGCCACAACCTCTCCATGCGAGAATCTGGTCAAACAATTAGTTTCAGCACTGAAAATGTTGCTACAAAATACATAATTTTCCACTAGTCTTTTATTTAAGTCAACATTATTGGTCTAAATCCAGGCCTCGCTCACCCAGACCTGCAATGGGCCTCAACGTTACTTCATCCTCCATCGGATCCAGGCCTTCAATCCCTTGTATCTCCTTTCCCCCCCCCCCCCCCCATTTACCAACGCTAGTTGTGCTAATATCTCACAAAAGTACCTTGTCTCCAGTAAATAATAAGGGGCATCAAAACAAGCATCCAGGTACATGCACTACCTATCACTCACTGAAAAATTCCTATCCTGCAAGGCGACATGACTTGGAGACATTATAAATCAAACTAGATATCTTTCTTTTTAATTACAAGGAACAGCAGGTGCTGGTTTGTCAAGTCTCCAGATATCTTTCAGTTTCACCTCGCCTCACCACAACAAATAGGTACTACAGCAATGCAGAACTGAGTTAAACTGGAAGTTGATCGCCTGGTGTTTATGATCAACCATTTTGTTTATATTTTATTTTTAAATATTTTGAAGGTCACTCTGAGAAGAGCCAAACAATTTCATATCTAAACCAGTTACTCACTACATCTTGATGATGCTTGTAATTGTGTAGACCTTGAGGCAAAAGATCAATTTAACCCTGAATTATATTACAATAGACAATAGGTGCAGGAGGAGGCCATTCGGCCCTTTGAGCCAGCACCGCCATTCAATGTGATCATGGCTGATCATTCTCAATCAGTACCCCGTTCCTGCCTTCTCCCCATACCCACTGACTCCGCTATCCTTAAGAGCTCTATCCAGCTCTCTCTTGAATGCATTCAGAGAATTGGCCTCCACTGCCTTCTGAGGCAGAGAATTCCACAGATTCACAACTCTCTGACTGAAATTTATTTTCCTCATCTCAGTTCTAAATGGCCTACTCCTTATTCTTAAACTGTGGACCCTTGTTCTGGACTCCCCCAACATTTCCTGCCTCTAACGTGTCCAACCTCTTAATAATCTTATACGTTTCGATAAGATCTCCTCTCATCCTTCTAAATTCCAGTGTATACAAGCCTAGTCGCAGATACAAACTATACACTTGGACAAACTGTTTAATTCTAATTCTTTATCATCAATGGAGAAATTGTTCTATTCGTTTCCCCCTTATATCCCTATCTGTATTTGAAATGTTAGTATGGATGAGCTTTAAATTCTTCCACTGCATGCATCAGGGAGTACCTATACCTCCCTCCTATAGATTTTGAGTCATGCAAGTAAAGACAAGGTGATCTACGTACATTACCTGGGACACTTAGCAGGTCAGGCAATATCTGCCGAGAGAAACAATGAACATTTTAAGTCCATGATCTGATGAAATACTGTTTCTCTCTGCACAGATGTTGCTTGACCTGCTGAGTATCTCCAGTATATATACATAAAAGAACTGTGGATGCTGGAATCTTGTGTGGAACATAAAGTACTGGAGTAACTCGTCCGGTCAGGCAGCATCTCCATAGGACATGGATAGGTGATATTTCTGGTCGGGACCTCTCTTCAGAATAATTGCGCTGGAGGGGGAAAAGCTGGGAGAGAAAATGGGCGAGTGATAGGGAGGTTATTTGATAGGCAGAAGGTCGGAGAAAGGCCGGAGATGAAAAGGCAAGAGGTTTGAGACAAGGATAGAAGTGTGAATTCTGAAGCCAGAGGAAGGAACATAGTGGAAACGGGGCTTAAGAAGGATCCCAACCCAAAACGTAATCTATCGAAATTCAGTCTGAAGAAGGGACCCATCCTGAAGTGTCATCTATCCATGTTCTCCACAGATGCTGTCAGATCCGCTGAGTATCTCCAGCATGTAGACATAAGGAACTGCAACTGCTGGAATCTGGTGTAGAACACAAAGTACTGAGTAACTGAACGGGTCACGCAGCATCTCTGAAGGACATTGATAGGCAATGTTTCGGCTCGGGACTGAAGAAGGATTCTGACGCAAAACTACACCTATCCATGTTCAGTCTGAAGAAAGGTCCCAACCCAAAACATGTTCTCCGCAGATGCTGCCTGACCCACTGAGTTCATCCAGCACTTTGTTTTCTGCAGGGGTATCTCCAGCACGTAGAAACAAAGAACTGCAGATGCTGGCTTATACCTAAGATAGATGCAAAATGCTGGTGTAACTTAGCGGGTCAAGTACTGGAGTAACTCAGTGGGTCAGGCAGCATTTCTGGAGGACATTGATAGACGATGTTTTGGGTCGGGTCTGAAGGATCCTGACCCAAAACATTACCTATTCATGTTCAGTCTGAAGAAAGGTCCCAACCAAAAACATGTTCTCCCCAGAAGATAAGCTGTAGTCACTCAGCGGGTCAAACAGCATCTCTGGAGAAAAGGGAAAGATGATTTTTCGGGTCAACCAGTCTGATGAAGGGTCTCGACCCGAAACAGGCACAGGTTACTGATTGTAGATGATCAGCCATGATCACAATGAATGGTGGTGCTGGCTCGAAGGGCCAAATGGCCTCTTCCTGTACCTATTATCCATGTTTCTATGTCACCTATTCCTTTCCTCCAAAGTACTGGAGTAACGTAACTCCCGCTAAGTTACTCCAGCACTTTGTGTCTATCTTCGGTGTAAACCAGCATCTGCAGTTCTTTCTTAGTCATATTCTCCAGAGATGCTGTCTGACCTGCTGAGTTCCTCCTGCACTTTGTGTTCTGCAGGAGTATCTCCAGCATGTGGAAACAACTGCAGATTTCAGTTTATACCAAAGATAGAAACAAAGTGCTGGTGTAACAGCTTTTCTGGAGGATGTTGATATGGTCGGGTCGAGTCTGAATGAGGATCATATCTATGTTCAGTCTGAAGGAGGGTGAAACCGGAGATGCTGCCTGTTCCGCTGAGTTCCTCCAGTACTTTGTGTCTATCTTTGGGATCTTCAGTTTGGTTTTTTGTTCTTCAGGCTTCCAGCACACATTTGATTTGCCAATCGAATCCTTTGATTCCATGTAGAAACAAAGCACTGCAGATGCTGGTTTATACCAAAGATAGACCCAAAAATGCTGGAGAAACTCTCTTGGAGAGAAGGAGTCCTTTGTCTGAAGAAGGGTCTCAACCCCGAAACGTCAATCAAACCTTCTCTCCAAAGACGCTGCCTGCCCCGCTGAGTTACTGCAGCTTTTTGTGTCTATCTTTTTTTGAGAAGCAGCTTGCTTCGGGCTACCTGCAGGAGTCGAGGAAGCGGCAGGTGCCAGTGAGGTGGTACGGACAGGGCTTCATGGCGCGCAGGGTGGGGTGGATCCACAGGACTCGCACGGTGGGCTCGGGCGGCTCGTCGCTCTCCATGTCCACGATCATGGCGTTGTGGTACTGCAGCGGTGCCCAGGGTGTGCGGTAGGGAGCCCGCACCTTGGTGCCGCCAACCTCGCCCACCCCCTCGACCACCTCCTCCTCCTCCGCCGCTGGCGCTGGCTCGCCGCCGCCCACAGCCGCCTGGAAAGCGGCGTATTCGTCGTCCTGTGCGGGCTCCAGCCGCTCCAGTAGCCGGCTCTTGCGCACCGACAGCAGGCTGGACTCGGTGAGGGCCACCAGCTGCTGCAGGTCGGCGCGGAGCTGCTGCAGGTCGGCCTGGGCCTCCCCCTCCGCCTCGGCCTGGCCTCCCTCCGCCTCGGCCCCCAAGGCCGCCTCCACCTGCCGCAGCTGCCCCTTGTACACCTCGATGGCCGCCTCCAGGCTCCCCTCGTCCATGGCCCTGGCCTAGCCTCGGTCCTTACGGCCCCTCTGCCCCGCTCCTCAGCGCCATCCCACCGCCGCCTCAGCGGCTCGATCCGCCCCCCCCCACCGGACCCCCGCGACACCGCCTCTCAGCGGCGGGGAGGACTCGTGTCGCCCCAGCCCGGCCCGGCTGTCAGAGCAAAACCCATTCGAGAGTGTCTTATTGTCATAGGTCCCAGAGAGAACAATGACATTCTTACTTGCAGCAACACAACAGAATATGTAAACATAGTACACTGTAAACAACATAATAAACGAGAAAACAAAGTTCAATATGTGTGTGTGTGTATTGAACTTTGTGTGTGTATATGAATGTGTGTGTGTGTGTATATGTATATACGTATATATATATATATATATATACACACATACATATATACACACACACATAAACACACATATATATTCACACACACAACTACACATGTACACACACATATATATATATACACACACAAATATAAATATAGACACACACACATATCTATACACACATATATACACACACATATACGTACACACATATATATACACACACACACACATATATATATATATATATATATACACACACACACACACATATATATATATATGTGTGTGTGTGTGTGCATGTATATGTGTATATGTGTGTGTGTGTGTGTATATACACACATACATACACACACACACATCTACCCGAAACGTCACCAATTCCTTCTCTCCAGGACAGCCAGCAACCCTGGAGAGAAGGAATAGGTGACATTTCGGATATACATACACATAAAAACAACCAAAGAATAAAAGTGCAAAGACACAAAACGAATGCCCCCAAATCTATGTAGTTCAGAGCTTATTTGGAGGTTGTCGTGTTTAATGCCTAATAGTGCTGGAATTACCATGTAGGAAGGAACTACAGATGCTGGAATTATTCATTGGGTCAGGCAGCATCTCTGGAGAAAAATAAAGACACAAAGTGCAGGAGTAACTCAGTGGGCCAGGCAGCATTTCTGGAGAGAGAAAAAAGGCTCAAAGTACTGGTGTAAGTTAGTGGGCCAGACAGCATCACTGGGTTGGGAAGAAACTATTCTTGAACCTGGTGGTCATTGTTTCCTGACTCCTTTCCCTTCTTCCTGATGGTAGGAGTGAAATGAATGCATGGCCAGGCAGTATCTGTGGAAGGCAAGGATAGGCAATGTTTCAGTTTGGGATCCTCCAAAGGTTCAAAGAAGGGTCCTGATCCGAAACATCGCCCACCCATATCCTCCACAGTTGTTGCTTGACCCGCTGAATTACTCCAGCACTTTGTGTTTTGTTCAAGACGTCTCCATTTTTTCTTGTTTCTCCTGCTGTAAGAAGGTTTGAGATGAGGTAGTATTTGGCAGCTAACAATCTATTATTTCAAGAGTCAAGAGATTACAGATTAGTTTACACGGGAGTCTGGGATTTCAGCTTCAGATCAGGAAAAGGATAGCACAGAACCGTACAGTATGACACAGGAACAGGCTCTCCTGCCCAAAAGTCTGTGCCAAACAAGGTGCCAAGATAAACTGCACATGATCCACATCCCTCCATATCCACGTGACTATCCAAAAGCCTCTAAGTGCCACTATTGGACCTGCCTTCACTCCCAGCCTTGGCAGTGCATTCCAGGCACCCACTGTATCTCCTTAAAACTTTGATCTTAAACCTATACCATCTTTGATATTTTCACCCTGTGCAAAAAAAGGACCCAGTAGAAGGAATGGGTGACTCATTCCTTTTCTCCAGGGATACTGCCTGTCCTGCTGAGTTACGCCAGCATTCTGCGTCTATCCTTGGTGTAAACCAGCACTCGAAACGTCACCCATTCCTTCTCTCCAGAGTTGCTGTCTGTCCTGCTGAATTACTCCAGCATTTTATGTCTATCTGTAGTTCCTTCTTTCAAATGAGTGGGGTGAGACTGGGTTAACAGTGAGATCAAGGAATACCATTGTATCTGAACACTAAATACAGCATTAACTCCTTTCATAATGGTTCTTAGATAGTTATAGCTATAAAACCAAGTAAATGCTGCCTGCTACTTCCTGCTTTTATTGCCATCCAATGGTGTTTAACCATCCAATGATTTTTTTTTAACCATCCAATGTCCCACTTCAGGGAAAATGTGTCTGAAAATGTCCTCCCCCAGGCCGCCGCGCGGGGGAGCATGGGATTTGTAGTTCAATATGCCGATTCATTCACGTAGACACGGCGGGCAAAACTACAAGATCCAGAAGCCCACGGTGCAGTAGTCCTTCCGGTGGTGCCTGGATGTACCTGGACTCAGTGGAGAGTCGCTCTCACCCAGAGAGGAGGGAATCAAAGCGTTTTAAATGGAGAGAGAGAGAGAGGGGTAGCAGGTAGGAGCTGCTCTTTGCAAGTGTTACTTTGGAGGAAGAGCTTGCTGTTTCCTTCAGAATCATGCAAAGGGTAGTGTTTGTATATTTACAGCTGGAGCTGCTTCCATTCAGCTAGGAGCACCAGATGTTTGCCAGCTGGTTAGGTCTTAATGCTTTCAGGGTCTACTAGGAAAAAATACAGTCAAAGTCTAGCCTTTTACTTGCATGGGGACTCGAGACGCCCCCGGCATTCTTTAGCGTTGGAAGGAAATGTAATGCATCTCCTTGGCTGCTTTTAATGATGTAGCACATCTAATTAAGATTAAATGGTTATTAAAGAGTTATTCAGCGGGCCAGGCAACATCTCTGGAGTTACTTCAACTTTTTGTGTCTATTTGGTGTAAACCAGACGTCTGCAATTCCCGTTCTACACATTTAATGGTCCATGGGTGATGGAAAGATAAACAAAGTGCACAACCTTGCACGGAACCTGGGTCAAGCATTTATATTAAGCCTATGTTGCTGGGTGGAAGAGTATGATACAGTGAGAAACCTGATAAAAATGGAACAAAGTAGAAGATGCTCTGACAACATATTGGTGATAGTCTTGCTGAGCTCTATGCGAATGAAGTTTACTGTTCCTTGGGACACGTGATAATAAAGAAACCATGGAACCATTGTACATGGAAGGAAAGGTGTGGTGGGATATGGGCCAAATGCAGGCATTGGGGGTGGAATAGGCAAGTCGGGCTAAGTGACTCCATTTGTATCTTGGAGATTTGAGTAGCTGAGAATCTTTTGTAGAAATCAATTTTACAGTACTTTGTCTGTTCTAAAGACTTTTATCTATTACTAATATCATTGTTAGTTGTCTAATTCTATATTCCTTCCTTACCAGATTTTACATGAATGTTTTCACACATTTCTGACTGATTTGGTGCCCTGCAGACCTCTATCATTTTCTGTAGCCTTGTCTACTATATGCTGAGTAAGTAAACAATTCACAATACCTATCCTGTCCTCTTTCTCTTCACTTAAATTTATTTTTCTAGCAGTAAAGAGACTATGATGCAGAAATCCAAGTTAAAAGAAGATCTAGATCAGTGTGGGGAGAAGCTTTAACTCTGGTGGAACTGATAGGAATTGTTGAGGTTGACCAGATTGAATGTAAAGTTGGAAGTTACATTAAAATTAATAAACATTAGACACTAGCTGAAGTGGGTTACATTGGAACAAGCTCCACTTATCTTGAATAAGCAACAGCTTCATGGCCGATGGTGACAGCAGTAAGAAGGCACTGCCCGAATAGTGGGGATCCCTGATGATGGATGCCGCTGCCTTGAAGCAGCGCTGTGTATAGATGCTTTTGATGGAGGGGAGGACTGTGCATGTGAAGCAGTGGGCAAAGTCTGCCACTTTCTGCAGCCTCTTGCATACCTGTGCATTGGAATTGCTGTAACATGGTGCAACCAGTCAGGATACTTTCTCTAGTGTATCTGTAAGAAGTATGTTAGAGTATTCACCAGGCTGACATTTACAGAGTCCAATTAACCTGTAAACCTGCACGTCTTTGGGATGTGGGCAGAACCCGGAGCACCGGAGGAAGCCCACACCATCACAGGAAGAACGTGCAAACTCCACACAGACAGCTCCCGAGGTTGGGAAAAAATGCAGGTCTCTGGCGCTATGAGGCAGAAGCTCTACGAGCTGCGCCACTGTGCCGCCCAACATGATGTCTCAACTTATTTATCTGCAATGAAAATATTTGAAAATGAAAATATCCTGTTTTATTTTACAGGATGTATACATTACTGTCGGGTCTGTGGAAGTACATGTTCCAAAAGGATGAATACTGCATTCTTATCCTTGGATTGGACAATGCAGGCAAAACTGTAAGGTGATATCTGTGACCTCTTGGCTTGTCCTTGCTTTAATCTATTCTGTGACTAGTTAATACAGTGGTAATGGATATCTTGATTGTTTTATTAATAATTCTCTCGCATCTGCATGCAGATACTTTCTTCTTTTTGCACCTCTACCCTCTCTACCTTCTCTCACGCCTCTCCCTTTATGAAGTACCACATGTCAAGAAGAATCACTACATTGGTTTGAAAATGGCATGTTTTTGTCTTGCTGAATGAATGGAAATTGTGATGTCTGTTTTTTTTTTCCATGGAAAGAAACTGGAAAATTCACATTTGTGCTATCGTGTGCATACAGTGTCCAGTACTTTTATCATTTGTTATGGAGTATTGTGAGAATTGGTGGTACTGTAAAACTCCAATAATCCTCTATCTGATCATTCCAAAATCCAATGTTTGGCACTGTCTCGCCGGGTGAAGTGTGCGGTAAACCATTCCAACTAACTGGCACCCTGTTTGCTGCTCTGCCTTTAAATTTCACCACTGGGGTATCTGGAATGTTAATCATAATTGGAAGTTTCTTGGGGGCAGGATTGACTTGCATTTATGAAAGCACTGACCTATTCGGGATAATCAGTATACATTTGTGCTGGGAGATTCTGTTTCACAAATGTAATTAAGTTTCCTGGTGATGTGATGTGGATGATTGTTGAGCAGAGGGCAGTGGATGTGTGCCCTGCTGCACTTTAGTAAAGCATTTGACAAGACCCCTCATTGTAGGCTGGTCCAGAAGATTAAGTCATATGGTGTCCATAAAGACAAAGGGTGAATGGCCTAATTCTGCTCCTATCAAGTCTATTCCGTCATTCGATCATGGCTGATCCACATTTCCCTCTCGGCCCCATTCTCCTGCCTACTATTGATGCCAATGGATCCATGGTAAATTTCATCCAAAATGAGTTTGGTCATAGAGGGCAGAGGGTAGTGGTAGAGGGGTGATTTTTCTGACTGCACATTTTTGTTCTGCAAGGACCTCTGCTTTTTCTGATACATATTTTTAAAGTTTGATTGCAAATATAGGTAGATGATTAGTATGTTTTGCAGATGACGTGAAAATTGGTGGAGATGTAGATAGCATGGAAAGGATGCAGTTAAAAAATTTGCTACAAAAATAGCAGACAGAATTTACTCGATACAAATGTGCGGAGGTGCATCTTGAATGCACGCTGAAGGTACACAGTAAATGGCAGAACCTTTGGGACCATTGAGATACAGAGGTAGCTTGGGGGTGACACAAATGGATAGGTGGTAAAGAGGGGCATGCATGCCTTCATCAGTCAGGGCACTGAGTGTAAAAAATGCAACTGTATAAAACTCTGAGTCACATTTGGAATATTGGATGCAGTTTAGACTTTAGAGATGCAGCGCGGAAACCGGCCCCTCAGCACACTGAGTCTGCACCGACCAGCAATCATCCCGTACACTGACACTATCCTATGCATTAGGGACGGTGTACAATTTTTACCGCAGCCAATTAACCTACAAACCTGTATGTTTTTGGAGTGTGGGAGAAAACTGGAGTATCCGGAGCAAACCCGAGCGGTAACAGGGAGAATGTACAAACTCAGTACAGACAGCACCTTTAGTCAGGATCGAACCTGGGTCTCTGGCACTGTAGGCAGCAGCTCTACCGCTTTGGAGAAGGTGCAGAAGAATTTACCAAGTTGTTGCCTGGATTGGATTGTGTTTCCTAAAAGTATAGATTGAACAAACTTGGATTTGCTGGGACATTGTAGGTCAAGAGCAACCTGTTTGTGTATAAAATTGTGAGAAGCATAGAAATGTCAAATACTAGAGGACAGAGGTTTAAGGTGAGAACGGGTAGATATAAAGGGGAAATACAAATCATGTTATCTTACATGGAGAATAAGTGTCTGGAATGTGCTGTTCAGGAAGGTGGTAGATGCAGACAAACAGCAATGATTAGAAGGCATTTTGACAGACACATGCACAGGGGGGAATAGAGTTAGACATGTGTAGGCAGATGGAATTTGTTTAGACTGGAATCAATGCCAGCCAAGGCATGGTAGGCCAAAAGGCCTGTTCTTGTGCTGTACTGTTCTATATTTGATGATTGTTAATATTTAAAACATTTTTATTTCACTTATTTTAACTACAAGAATTAAAAATGTATTTGAATTGAATAAAATCTAATATACCAGAAAATGTGCTAATCCAGGTCCACTGAAAGCCTAAATTTGCTGGATTATTGGAGTTTTACTACATAAGTGAGTTGAAGGCACCATTTAGCATTTGAACAAAACTAGTCCAAGAGAATAGTATTGGTGGATATCTGGCTATATGTTGCATGGATAACCTCCTGGAGAAAGAAGAAATTGTTGAAAACTCATCCAGAAGAAGGAAATAAAGAAATGGTTTTTTTTAGGATAATACCAATGCGAATGGTTTGTGTTCTTTAGTTATGGAAAAGTAATGCATGTGGTTCAGCATACTAACTAAAATCCAAAATCTGACAAATTTATGTCACAAAAAGTTTAAAAGACTTTTGGCTGTAACAGTTTAGAAACTTTATCAGATATCATTTATTGCTGAGGTAAGACAGAGTGCTAGAGTAACTTAGATGGTCAGGCAGCATCCTTGGAGAATATGGATAGGTGAGGTTTTGGGTCAGGATCCTTCTTCAAATGTTTTCCTGACCTGAAGCGTTACCTATTCACGTTCTCCAGAGATGCTGCGTGACCCATTGAATTACTCCAGCACTTTGTGTCTTTGTAAACCAGCATCTGCCGTTCCTTTATGGCTGATATTGTTTAGCATTGGAGTAATCCAACTAATGCACTATAAGTGCAACAGTTGCAGTTCAGTACTTCAATATGATTCAATGGAGCTTGCTGCATAATAGGAAAACTTTATTTGGTCTGCAACCTTGATGTAAAAACAAAAGGTAACAATGACCGTGTCGATTTAAAATGCGTTCAAAAGTATATAGTTTGAAAATGACATTCCTTTTTATTAATGTATGATATGTGGGCTGACATTATAATCAAAAGAATAAGCACTTGTCAGATATATAAATAATATATAGATTCACTGCTGCATGTGGTGTTGCCATTTATCATATTTTTCTATACTATCACAGAGAATTTGTGAGGTTTTTTTAATGCTGTGGAGTTTGCGTTTTACTGTCATATAATTCTTCACTTTTGACCAATATGTGCAGACCTTCCTGGAACAGACAAAGACTAAATTTAGCAGAAACTACAAAGGAATGAATTTAGCAAAGATCACTACTACAGTTGGCTTAAACAGTAAGTTTTTAAGCTGTCCCTGTATCTGATGTCTTTCCAAAAGTATCCAGCATGTTCGCGTTGATGGATTGTGGCTATGATTAGAGTTTGAAACATATGGCTTAGAATTTTGGCTGAAATACAGAAGAGGCAAAGTTCGCAATGTACACATTAAATAAAAATATTTTTAATACGATGAGGGATCTTGTCAAAGAAATTCAACAGAATTCCATACTACTCAAGTTAATTATAATAGCATCAGCCAGTTCTAATTTTAATTGTATTGAAGTCATCTTTGTGGTGTTTATTTTAGTACTCACTAGTTCATAACCATAAAACAGTTTAATTTTTGTTACTTGAAGTTGGCACCATTGATGTTGGCTCAGCACGTCTCATGTTTTGGGATCTTGGAGGACAAGAAGAACTCCAGTCATTATGGGATAAGGTATTCATTTTTCCTTTCTTTTAAATTATAATAAAGATTTTGTTCAAGGCAGAAAATTAAACATGCTGGAAAGCAGACTGTTCAAATTGCTTTCTTAAGTTGCTTTGGGCGGCAAGGTGGCACAGCGGTAGTGTAGCTGCCTTGTTATGCTTGAGACCCAGGTTTGATCTCGACTATTGGGTGCTGTCTGTATGGAGTTTGTACATTCTCCCTGTGACCTGCGTGGGTTTTCTCCGGGTGCTCTGGTTTCCTCACGCTCCAAAGACGTACAGGTTTGTAGGCTAATTGGCTTGGTAAAATTGTTAATTGTCCCTAGAGTGCATAGGATAGTGTTAGTGTGCAGGGATCACTGGTCGACGCAGCCTCAATGGGCCAAACGCCCTGTTTCCGTGCAGAATTAGGCCATTCGATTCATTGAGCTTACCTGGCCATTCAATCATGACTGGTCTATCTTTCCCTCAGCCCCATGCTCCTGCCTTTGCTCCATAACCTTTAACACCATTACTAATCAAGAACCTGTGAATCTCCAATTTTAAAATACCCAAGGACTTGGCCTCCACAGCCGTTTGTGACTTTACCATGATTTATTAATAAATGGAAAATAGCTATTAAGTATTAGGTGATCATTCTTTGTAGACAACCAGATGTGTAATGTTGATAGATTCCAGTTGTGCAAGTTGTCACAATCAAATTTGCTCACGTTCTTATCCAACATCCATATGAGACAAATCCCAGCAGTATTTCCTTGAAATCATAGTAACTGGAATCCTGTCTGAATTATTTTCACTTTCTAACTTGGAGCCAATTTTTAATGATCTTAAGCCAAACCTTTCAAGGATTCGTGTAAAATTAGGACCTGATGTTCTGCACAGTGAGGCATACATGATAACTTTCGTCACAAGGCAATGAATGGGAGAACCATTTATTTATCATCAAGTGTTATTTGAATAGATATTACACATTGGGCATCCTTTGGTTAATATCTCCCTGGTGTTTAATGAAGTCATTATAAGCAACATTTGATGGCAGTTTATTTCTAGAGAGATTTATCTTGCACTAAACCTTTGATCCAAATCAAAGCGTTGTACACAGTTCTGTGATCCACATATTAAAAAGGATATGGACAGACCAGAGAAATTACAGAAGTATCTTGTGAAAATGGTAGTTAGACACAAAATGCTGGAGTCATTCAGCGGAACAGGCAGCATCTCTGGAGAGAAGGAACGGGTAATGTTTCGGATTGAGACCCTCCTTCAGACTGAAGAAGGTACCACAACTAAAGTAACAATCAGGAACAAATTAAATGAACTGGCGTTCCTTTTTCTCTGGAAAAATTACATCTGTGAGATGACCCAACGGAGGGTTTGTGGGATGGCCGATATGTGCGATTCACTAAAATAATGCATTGTATGAGAACAATTTCTCCCTGTGACATTGTGATTTCTCTGGTTTCCCCACCTATCCCAAAGCTGGACCTGCAGATTAATTGGCCCAAATGTATATTACCCTAAGTATGGATAAGTGACAAATTAATCAATGGGGAGTTAATGGCATGTAAAAGAGAATACATTGCTGGATTAGAGGGAAATAGGAGATGGAACGGGATTGCTCTTATGGAAGCTGGCATGCAATCAATGGGCCAAATGGTCGCCATGTTACAATAAGAGAAAGAAGTGAGAAGTAAGAGTGCCTCCTTATGTTATTTGACAGCTTCCACCATTTTAGTCATGGGGTCCATGTGCATTCAGCTTGTGGGATACTGTATCCAATGAGCCTTGACCTACATGGGCTTGTGGTGGTGCTTTGTGCATGGTTGAACATGGGGTTGTGAAATGTTTTAGTTATCAGTCCACCCTTCTTGAAATAACCAAAGAATCTTTGCTGTATTTTTTATCAAAAGTAAATACTTCGGACAATTTATATGAAGTTGCTTGGTGTGACATTGACATGGAATTGCTATTAGAGGTTAATCGTGTCATAGAAAACATTAGTTTTAATACTCAATTTTCTTATAGAACTGAAAACAATTAAAATGCATTTCTCGTTCCCCTAATCCCTAACCAGTCTGAAGAAGGGTCTCGACCCGAACAATCACCCATTCCTTCTCTCCAGAGATGCTGCCTGTCCTGCTGAGTTACTCCAGCTTTTTGTGTCTATCTTCAGTTTAAACCAGCATCTGCAGTTCCTTCTTACAAATAAATATGTTGCATTGTGTGCTTCCATGCTTTTGATAGTACTCTGGCCATTTCAATGTTAAAAATGTAACAGTGAATAAATAATTGCAGTCTAATCTGATGTTACAAAGATTTCAGCGGTGGGCACATAAAGATCAATCAGCCAGCAAACAACTGCCCCCCACTTCTCTTTCGTCCCCCTCCCTCTCTTCCATGTTCATACCTGAATGTCTATCCCATGCTGTCCACGCATCTATTTCTCCCACAATGCCGCCTACATCCTTTCATCTGGCTTCACATTACCTATCCAATTCCTCCACAGATCCTGTTTCACCCACTAAATTTGGCACTTAGTGTTTTGCTCCGGATTCCAGTAACTGTGGTTCCTTGTGTCTCCTTTAATGGTCAAATACTGGTTTCCCTGTTTTCCCTCCATTTTCTTTTGCAAATATGGCATACGAATGTACACTGACTTCTACATTACTCTGTAATCTAAAACACGAGTTGAATTTTATAAATCTTGTAAGGCAGTGGACTTTGCAAACCATTTTGAACAATGTCAAAGAATATTTAATTCAATGGTTACAAAGACCAGTTATCTGCATACTGTCAGCAAACTCTGCAATATTACGACCCGCCCCCTCTTTTTCAGTATTACGCAGAATCCCATGGTGTAATATATGTCATTGATTCAACCGATGAAGAAAGATTATCCGAATCAAAAATAGCCTTTGGTAAGTACAACACTATGAAAAATGTTGCTCAATTGCAAGTAAACATCTTTTAATGATTCTTTATTTCTATTTGTGCTGTGCACAATGTGAATGTATGAAACATTTTGGCAAACTGGAGAATTACTGTGAGATTTCCACAAAAACAATAGACAATAGACAATAGACAATAGGTGCAGGAGTAGGCCATTCAGCCCTTCGAGCCAGCACCGCCATTCAATGCGATCATGGCTGATCACTCTCAATCAGTACCCCGTTCCTGCCTTCTCCCCATACCCCCTCACTCCGCTATCCTTAAGAGCTCTATCCAGCTCTCTCTTGAAAGCATCCAACGAACTGGCCTCCACTGCCCTCTGAGGCAGAGAATTCCACACCTTCACCACTCTCTGACTGAAAAAGTTCTTCCTCATCTCCGTTCTAAATGGCCTACCCCTTATTCTCAAACTGTGGCCCCTTGTTCTGGACTCCCCCAACATTGGGAACATGTTATCTGCCTCTAATGTGTCCAATCCCCTAATTATCTTATATGTTTCAATAAGATCCCCCCAAGGTGGTTCATTCGTTCCCCACCTTGCCCCCCCACCCACCCCCATTCAAATGCCAGTAAATTCTACATTCCTGCATATGTATGTGAAATAACTAATACTCTAATTACAAGCTACTTCCTGACTGCTCTAATATTAGTAGCTTTGTATGAAGGTCTGGTCATTGTCTAACACTTGCATTGGGGAATGTGCCAGGGAAAATCTCATGCCAAAGTGCGGGCTTTGGCTGTTCTTTTGATGACCTTCTTTCCATCAATTACTGACATGGGCAGAGAAGTGGCAGATGGAGTTTAATTTGCGCAAGAGTGAGGTGTTGCACTTTGGGAGGTCAAACATAAGGGAAAGGTATACAGTTCAAGGCAAGACCTTGGTCAGCATTCACATACATAGGGATCTTGGGGTCTAAGTCCATATGTAGCTCCATGAAAGTAGCAACACAAATAGAAAGTGCGATGGAGTAGATAATATGCTTGCCTTCATCGGTTGGGCATTGGGTACAAGAGTCAGGAAGTCAAGTTGCAGTTTTATAAAACTTTTAGTTTGCATTCGCACAATTGTGTACAATCTTGGTCACACATTACAGGAAGGATATGGACGCTTTAGAAAAGTTGGCAGAAAAGGTTTACCAGGATGCTGCTTGGATAAAAGTATATTAGCTTTAAGGGGAGATTGGACAGCCTTGGATATTTGTTTCACCGGAGTGTCGGAGGCTGAGTGGACTTGTTAGGAACTTTTTAAATAATGAGGGGCCGAGAGGAGATGGCCAAAACCTGTTTTCCAGGGTGGCAATGTCAAAGACTAGAGGACTTGGCTAAAGGTCAGGGGACAGTTAAAGGAGATGTGCAGGATTGCAGGGAGGTCATTATGGAAAGACACAAAATGCTGGAGTAACTCAGTGGGTCAGGCAGCATCCCTGAAGAACGCATGTGATGTTTAGGGTTGGGACTCTTCTCAAGACCTTCAGGGAGATAATTAAATTTGATTCAATGCTGGGGCTTATAAAGACGTCATTAATCTGACTGGGAATAGTTTGTCCGTATATGCAGCCTTGGAAATGACCACTTTTATAACCACGCAGACCCATCTTTTTGCCAAAGGTATATTTTTCACCAATCATATCGAATGAATTCAAACCCAGATTGCAAAAGTTATAGGATTACATGTTAACACATTGCATTCAGCAGGTCCTAGGAGGGCAGGTGAAGGAGGGACTTGGTGTACTATGAGTGGTGAATATGTGGAGTTCATTGCCACAGACAGCAGTGGAGGCCAAGTCATTGGGTATTTTTAAAACAGAGATTGATGAGTTCTTGATTAATATGTGTGTCATGCACGGGAGAAGGCGAGAAAATGGCGTTGAGATGGGGAAAAAATAGATCAGCCTTGATCGAAAGGCGCAGCAGACTTTAGTTTAGAGATGCAATGCAGATACAGGCCCTTTGGTCCACTGAATCTGCACCAATCAACAATCCCCTATACTAGCACTATCCTACACACTGGGGCCAATTTAGTCTTTACCAAAGCCAATTAACCTGCAAACGTCTACGCCTTTGGAATGTAGGAAACCGAAACACCCGGAGAAACCCCACGCAGTCACGGGGAGAACAGACAAACCATACCGTCAGGATCGAACCCGCTTCTCTAGCGCAGTAAGGCAGCAACTCTACCGTTACACTACCGTGTCGCCCTTTATGGGTTGAATGGTCTCATTCTGCTCCTGTGTCTTAGTCTTGCGTGTGCCATGTATGTGTGCCATGACTTCTGCTTTGGTTGTTTTAGAAATGTTATTCCCACTACTTGAGATCCCGGAAATGTGCTGAGGTTTTTGCTAAATTTCACTTCTCTAAATGCCTTTAATGTTTCGTTACTACAGAGAAAATGATCACAAGCGAGGTGCTAGATGGAGTTCCATTGTTGGTCTTGGCAAACAAACAGGACATCGAGGTATATTTCCTCTTGTCATAATTAGTTTCATTTTATTTTAATTAATTATGCCATGCAATTTTTTTTGTAGTAGTAATATCAGTTTTAAATAACCAGCTTCATGTAGACCTGTTAAGACCCTTGAATTATCTTTCCAGAGAGTGTTTGGAGAATTATTCTCAGGTAATCCATCTTTCTGATGAGCGTAATTTTTTTTTCTTTTTAAATGGAATAAATACTAAAATTGGAATTTGTTCAATCTTTTAATTTGTCACTTTATAATTGACATTGGTATGGTATAGATTTTTTTCGCTCTATATGGATTTTGACTGCGCGATTCTTACTGTTTCTCTTCACAGTGTGAGCTCGCTTAGTTTATCATTAATGTTTTTGTTCTTTCCCATGACTGGTAGACCTGTCTCTCGGTTGGAGATATAAAGACGGCTTTCAGCGACTGTGCTCCAAAGATAGGGAAGCGAGACTGCTTGGTGCAGCCATGTTCTGCCCTTACGGGGTAAGTCTGCATTCATGACAACATATTGAATTGAGATTGAGGACCTTAGTGGCTACCCTCACTATGTGAAGTGTGTCGATTCATATAAGATGGATCGTGTTGGGTTGAAAGGCATGGGGGCCGATTGTGATAGAAATATAATGAAAAGGGTCTACTTGGAGCATGCAACAGTGGAACAGGCCCTTCATCCTACAATGTCCATGCCAAATATGACGCCAAAATGTGTAGGAAGGAACTGCAGATGCTGGTTTACACTGAAGATAGACACACAATGCTGGAGTAACAGCAGGACAGGCAACATCTCTGGAGGGAAGGAATGGGTGATGTTTCGGTCTTGAGATCGTTCTTCAGACAAAATGTTGGAGTGACTCAGCAGGTTAGGCGGCATCTCTGGAGAAAAGGAATAGGTGATAAAAATGAATGGATCGCATTAAGTCTATAAAAAGGTAATTTCAAGCAGAGAAATCAATAATACAAACATGTTAAGTATTGGATTGAATTATTTAAGAATGAGAGTTTGTAAATTTATTGCACGTTGCACAGGAATTTCCAGAGTGTTGTAGGGCCAGTTGCTTGGTAAACTCTTCGCCCTTGAACAGTGTCATCTGGACATCTCTCCTACAGCTTCTGAAACTGTTGGACACAAAATTGCTTATTTTGTCACAATTAAAACTGCTCCTAAATATACCTAGGAACATTTCTAATCCAATGGTTTTGAAAGAATTGTTCTGTCATTTGTGCTGGTTGGGAGGACATGTTATTTTTAAAGTGACTTGGACAGGTTGAGTGAGTGGGCAGATGCATGGCAGATGAAGTATAATGTAGATAAATGTGAGGTTATCCTCTTTGGCGGCAAAAACAAGGAGGCAGATTATTATCTCAATGGTGTCAGATTAGGTAAAGGGGAAGTGCAACGAGACCTGGGTGTCCTTGTACAACGGTCACTGGAAGTAAGTGTGCAGGTACAGCAGGCAGTGAAGAAAGCTAATGGCATGTTGGCCTTATAACGAGAGGATTTGAGTATAGGAGTAAAGAGGTCCTTCTGCAGTTGTATAGGGCCCCGGTGAGACCACATCTGCAGTATTGTATGCAGTTTTGGTCTCCTAATTTGAGGAAGGACGTCCTTGCTATAGGTGCAAGGTTCACGAGGTTAGGACTCGTATGAGGAAAGACTGGGCTTGTATTCACTGGAGTTTAGAAGGATGAGAGGGAATCTTATAGTGAGGTATAAAATTATGAAAGGACTGGACAAGCTAGATGCAGGAAAAAAGTTCCCAATATTGGGGGAGTCCAGAACCAGGGGCCACAGTCTCGGAATAAAGGGGAGGCCATTTAAAACTGAGGTGATAAAAAACGTTTTCACCCAGATGAATTTGTGGAATTCTCTGCCACAGAAGGCAGTGGAGGCCAATTCACTGGATGAATTTAAAAGAGAGTTAGATAGAGCTCTAGGGACTAGTGGGATCAAGGGATATGGGGAGAAGGCAGGCACAGGTTACTGATTGTGGATGATCACAATGAATGGCAGTGCTGGCTCAAAGGGCCAAATGGCCTCCTGCACCTATTTTCTATGTTTTAAAGCTATGTTCAAATGTGTCTGAATGGCACGTTAAGAAAGAAGAACCAACTACAAGAGCAAGGTAGCTGGTGTCGAAATTGCTTTGCACTGCATCAAAATTAAATATGAGCTTTGAGAGGTGCCGGAGTTATTTCACTTCTAATTGGATGCTATAGTTTTTTAATAATTTGAATAGAATGTCATAAACAAAATGCCGCAGTTTCTTGTAATTCTCTCAATTGAAGGTATCCCATTGATGTCCATTTACTGTTTTATTTACAATTTTATTGGACTGAAACGTGTTTTTGTCTTCCTTCTAGGCAAGGTGTAAATGATGGCATTGAATGGATGGTCAAATGTGTGATCAGGAACATTCACAGATCACCAAGGCAAAAGGATATCACATAAAGGATGTCACATAAAGTGTTCAATATTAGACTGGGTATGAAATCTTGTTTCATCAGAAATGTCAAGTAAAGGTGTAGTCGGATCTGTGGAACTCCAACTTTTACAAGTAACACCACACCTGAAGATAATTACTGTTTGATATTTTTGTTATTTTTTCACTTCAAACACCTCTTTGGGGATTTCTGTACCTTTTTGCATGTTATTTTGCATACATTGAGAACATCATTGGGATATGTCCAAATGCATCATAATGTTTAGAAAGGAGTTTTTCCTCCCACCCACTAGTTTTTTTTTTTTGTTCCTACATGCAAAAAGTAAGCTTCATCATGACTGATTTAAAAGTCCAGGATGGAAAAGATCTGTATTTGATGTTACATTTGTTCAGTTGGCTAACCATCACTGGAATATTGTTAGGAGCACAATAATCACAAGATTCCCCAAGGGCGTCACGGTGATGCAGCGATAGAGACCCGGGTTCAAGCCTGACTACAAGTGCTGTCTGTACGGATTTTCTATGTTCTCTCCGTGACCTGCGTGGGTTTTCTCAGGGTGCTCCGGTTTCCTCCCGCACTCCAAATATGTACAGGCTTGTAGTTTAATGGGCTCGGTAAAATTATAAATTGTCCCTAGTGTGTGTAGGATAGTGTTAGTGTGCAGGGATCGCTGGTCAGTGCGGACTCAGTGGGCCGAAGGGCCTGTCTCCGCGCTGTATCTCTAAACTAAACCCCGGGCATGTTTCTGACACTAAATTGCTATACAGCAGTCCTTTACTGAAGCATATGTGAATCAAAATGGGATGGGAATATTATCAAACTTTGTCTTCTCCAATCAGCCCATAAACATCTGACATTGATATCTGATTAAAGGTTGTCTAGCAAGGGAAAAATGGGTTTATTGTCTGTCAAACTATAGTTCAAAACAAGGGAAAAGCTGAGTAATAGATGGGGCATATTGGTTTACATCAGAGTGGTACTTCATATCTTGGTTTATGATTTGCAATGTAACCTGATATGTGATTTGATTCATAGTTTTTCAGGTGTATTTCATTCCATTTATAAACAAAAATATATAGGGTTAACCTATTTTCCAGGAAAGATTTGAGATAACCTACTGAATAGCAAAATTATTGCAATGGAAATATTCTTAACCGATCCAGAGTACATGAGGTAAGATTGCGACAGGATGGACTAGATATTTTAAATAAGTTGTGTGGAAGCAGGAAACATTATTTCTCTGAGTGCTACATCTCAACAGTTTGTGAATCTCTGAACTCAACGAAACCCAGAAATGCAATGAGCACTTTTAATCTTTTTTGCTGTCTTTGATATTTGATACATTGGAGCCAACACTTTTCGTTTTATGTCCAATTAAGTACAGATGCAACTGAAATTGTGTAGCTGGTCCTGGCAAAAGGCACTGTTCTTTCGGTTTGGTTCATCACAAGGATTGAGGCTAAATATCTAAACTACATTCATACTTTCCTGAGACTTTAATTTTCGCTACAAATATTTATTTTTGAAGTCGTTATCCAAAAACGTGGATGGTAACAACTGCCAAAATTTAGTTCCAATTATTATATTTTCTTTTGTACAGATCCACCACTACTCTTTTTTTTTTTTTTTCTCTCTCCGGCACCCTTGGTTCCAGAGTCTGTTCCAGGCTTATGCCTTTGTCAGACCAAAGGAGATCACTGCCTCCGAGAGGAGTCTCAACGGTCCACCCGGGCTGCCCTGGCACTGAGACACCGGCCCGTAAGGTTGACCTGGGAAGTTGGCTGTGGGAACGGATCTGCCGGCCGAGCCGGAGTTCCAGATCCCCGTCCACAGAGGGGGAAATTCGACCCCCCAATCGGCCGCAGAAGTCCCGATCAAGCCGAGATCGGCCGCCTCACCCGGCCTAGGTGCCCCATCTTCCAATAATTTCCAGGGGAGGGGATTTCAAGTGCACTCTCGTAATTCGGACCACCAGTTGCCGGAGGATCGGTGGTGGGCCCCAAGTAGCTTTTTCAACTCAATGACACGGTGATCTCTGATGTAATGCATTCCATTTTGTATCCAACGAATAAAAATGCTTCCTGTTTTAAGATTAAAATGTCTGCTTCAATACAGAATATGCACCGAGTCTTTAATGTCTGTGAGACTGTCTTTAAAACTTCATTGGATAGAGACAAATCTTACTCAGACCCTCGGTAGACACAAAAAGCTGGAGTAACTCAGCGGGTCAGGCAGTATCTCTGGAGAGAAGGACTAGGTCATGTTTCGGGTCGAGACCCTTCTTCAAACGTCACCCATTCCTTCTCTCCAGAGATTCTGCCTGACCTGCTGAGTTACTCCAGCTTGTTGTGTCTACCTTTGATTTAAGCTGCATCTGCAGGTTTTTTTTCCTACTCAAACCCTCCATAGATTTATAAGAATGATCCCAGAAACGAGTGGGTTAACTTATGATGAGCGTTTGACGGCACTGGGCCTGCACTTGCTGGAGTTTGGAGGGATGAGGGGGGACCTCATTGAAACATACCAAATAGTGGAAGGCATGTATAGAGTGGATGTGGAGAGGATGTTTCCACTAGAGGGAGTGTCTAGGACTAGAGATCATAGCCTCAGAATTAAAGGTTCCTTTTGGAAAGAGATGAGAAGGAATTTATTTGGTCATAGGGTGGTAATCTGTGGAATTCTTTGCCACAGAAGGCTGTGGAGGCCAAGTCAATGGATATTTTTAAAGCAGAGATAGATAGATTCTTGATTAGTACATGTGTCAGGGTTTATGGGGAGAAGGCAGGCGAATGGGGTTAGGAGGGAGAGATAGATCAGCCACGATTGAATGGCGGAGTAGACTTGATAGGCCGAGTGCCCTAATTCTGCTGTTGTTTCTTATGACCTTCTGACAATCCTGCATCCCACCAATCAACCAAGTGAATCTAAACTGCACTGATATTTAAAGTCAATATAGAAACACAAGATATTTTCCTGCAATAAAAAAATCAGGATCGAACCCGGGTCTCTGGTGCTGTAAGGCAGCAACTCTACCGCTGAGCCACTGTGCTGCCCAATTCTCTTTCAATTGCCATCATCCTGTGTGTGGACACCTGTAAGAACATTAGCGACAGAGGCTGGTGGCACATTTCGACCTTTGAGCCTGCTCACTGTGATCGCAGCTGATTCTGTGTAGCTTCCCATCTCATCACCATATTCTTCTGGCATCATTAATACATTTATCTTTGGTTTTTTCCTCAGTGCCTGAGCATGCACGGTTGAGAATTCCAAAGATTTACAACTCTGCATGGGAAAAAAAAGCATGATGATTGCGCAATGTTCAATTCAAAATTGGAACTCCACACCAAACAAGCAGCTGATGTCTGTATCTAGGAAGCCCAGGCTGCATTCAAACATTAGCGAGGAAGTGGCAAGTAATATTCATGCATCAAGGTTCAAGGCAGTGGCCATCGTCATTGTGGGAATGTTTAACCCCTGAGAATGCTGTTATCAGGCAACTGAACCATCCTACCACAACTAGAGAGCAGTCCTGAACTATCTACCTCACTGGAGACCATCGGACTACTTTTGATCAAACTTTACTGGCGTTAACTTGCACTAGGTGTTATTCATGTTATTCCCTTTATCGTGTATCTGTGCACTGGATGGCTCAATTCTAATGTATTGTCTTTCCGCTGACTGGTTAGAACGCAATAAAAGCTTTTCACTCTTCCTTCGATACATGTGACATTAAACTCAATTCAACCCCCTGGAATTTACATCCGAAGGCATCTCTGAATTGCCCTGTCATTAACATCCTGGGGGTTCACCATTGACCAGAAGCTCCACTAACCAGCGATATAAATATTATGGCTCCAGCAAGTCAGTGGATGGTATCTTGTCAGGAGTGAATCTCGCACATTAACATCTTTCCACTATCCACGAGGAACAAGTCCAGAGCTGAATCACCAGCGCGAGATGGTGTCCTCTGTAGACCAATTTTTCCTGCACATGAATTGCAGGTGGTCTAGTCTGTCTGGTAGATTGGCACAGATGTGGATCATTACCAGTCTTTCAATGCACTTCATTATGGTCAATGTTAGAGCTATACTGGGTGCTAGCCATTGAAATACGTCACTTCACTTTTCTTGGGGACTGCAATGATGGAGGTATCCTAGAAGCAAATGGGAATGGTAGACTGTTAGATACAAGAAGTAGCATTATCTGGGGAAGATTAAAGGACTTTTCTTGGTGTCTAAGACAATGAAACATCAAGCATGTCATCTGATGATTATCTCCTTGCCAGGTCATTCAATTCTCTGCAACAAGCCCTTCATTTTTAACAAGTCAAAGTCAAAGTCAATTTTATTGTCAATCCTCAGCCAGTTTACACAGACAGAAAATCGAAATACCGTTTCCCACAATCCCGAGGAACAAAGTGCATAAAACTAAGTTAAAATTAAAAAGGCACAGCAAACAACAATCAACATAAAATATAAAATATAGTCACTTCAAATGCGTTAAAAAAAAGTGTCTGGTGCTGGATGTGCGTGTGTGTGGGGTGTTAAAGTCCAGGTCCAATGGGGGCAGGGGAGAGAGGAGGAAGGGAGGGGAGAGAGTTCAGCATCCTGACAGCCTGGTGGAAAAAACTGTTCTTTAGTCGGGTGGTGCTCGACCTCAGGCTGCGAAACCTTCTCCCTGAAGGCAGGAGGGTGAAGATGCTGTTGGAGGGGTGGGAGGGGTCACCCACAATGCTCAATGCTTTGCGGGTGAGGCGGGTGGTGTAAAGGACCGGGAGTGTTGGGAGTGAGGCGCCAGTGATCCTCTCAGCAGTGTTCACTTGGCGCTGCAGGGTGTTGCGGCTGGAGGCTGTGCAGCTGCCGAACCACACAGTGATGCAGCTGCTGAGGATGCTCTCGATGGCGCCTCGGTAAAAAGTGTACATGATGGGTGTGGGCGCTCCCGCTCTCTTCAGTTTGCGGAGGAAGTAGAGGCGCTGCTGGGCTTTCTTGGCGATGGACGTGATGTTGTTGCTCCAGGAGAGATCCTTGGTGATGTTCACCCCCAGGAATTTGGTGCTGCTGACCTGCTCCACAGCAGCACCATTGATGGTCAGTGGGTGGGGGTGTTGGGTGTGCGTTCTCCTGAAGTCGACAACAATCTCCTTTGTTTTCTCCACATTCAGGAAGAGATTGTTGTCTGTGTACCACGCGGCCAGCTGGTCCACCTCCTTCCTGTAGTGGGTCTCGTCGTTGTTGCTGATGAGACCCACCACTGTTGTGTCATCCACAAACTTGACGAAGTGGTTGGAGCTGTAGGTGGGTGTGCAGTCGTGGGTCAGCAAGGTGAAGAGCAGGGGGCTTAGCACACATCCTTGTGGGGCACCCGTACTCAGCGTGATGGTGTCCGATGTGTTGCTGCCGACCCGTACAGACTGGGGTCTGGCAGTGAGGAAGTCCAGCAGCCAGTTGCAGAGAAGGGGGCTGAGGCCCAGATTTGTTAGTTTACAAACCAGCTGCTGGGGGATGATGGTGTTGAATGCTGAGCTAAAGTCTATGAACAGCATCCTAACATATGAGTTTTTAGTGTCCAAGTGGGTGAGGGCTGGGTGTAGAGCAGAGGAGATGGCATCCTCAGTGGACCGCTTAGCTCGATATGCAAACTGAAACGGGTCCAGGGAGGGGGGGAGGTTGGATCTGATCTGCTTCATGACCAGCCTCTCGAAGCACTTCATGATGGTTGAAGTCAGCGCTACAGGGCGATAGTCGTTGAAGCAGGATGGAGAAGACTTCTTGGGCACAGGTATGATGGTGGTTTCTTTGAAGCACAAGGGAACAACAGCCTGGCTCAGGGAGATGTTGAAGATGTCTGTGAGGACATCTGTGAGCTCAGCTGCGCAGTCTTTTAGCACACGACCAGGAATGTTGTCAGGTCCAGAAGCTTTCCGGGTGTTAATCCTTAACAGTGTGCTCCTCACACTGCCTGGAGACAGACAAATAGCCTGGTCGTTGGGGGGGGAGTTGTTTTCTGCGCAGGTGTGTTGCTCTGTGCTTCAAAGCGTGCGAAGAAGCCGTTGAGGTCGTTCAGGAGAGAGGTGTCACTGTCACAGGTCTGTGGTAAGGGTTTGTAGTCCGTGATAGTCCTAATACCCTTCCACAGGCTCCGTGTGTCTCTGCTGTCACTGAAGTGGGCTGTGATGCGCCGGGTGTAGTGTTGTTTGGCTTTCCTGATGCCACTGGAAAGGTTGGCCCTGGCTGCTCTGAGACCAGAATATGTGCATTTCTTGGCAAAAAGTTTTGTTTCAAAAGCACAAGACAACAAATAGTAGAAGCACAAGATGATCTGAATAGTAGGTCGCTGTATATCTACTGTAATGAAAACCCTATAGTAACTCTGGTCAATGAAAACACATTCTCTCATGTTTAGTTTAGTTTATAGAGATACAGCGCGGAAACAGGCCCTTCGGCCCACCGAATCCGCACCGACCAGTGATCCCTGCACACAAACACCATCCGACACACGGGGGACAATTTACAAATTTACCAAGCCAATTAGCCTACAAACCTGTACGTCTTTGGAATGTGGGAAGAAACCAGAGCTCCCAGAGAAAACTTACGCCGGTCACGGGGAGAGCGTACAAACTCTGTACAGACAGCACCTGGATCTCTGGCGCTGTAAGTCAGCATCTCCTTCGCTACGCCACTGTGCCGCCCTGTCAATCCTTTTATCTATTTTTAACATAGGCTCATCTATTAAAACCATAATCCTGGTGAATCAAACTATATATTTGGAACCAGAAATATTATCTAACTTCGATGTGAAGCAAAACATTCATGTGTACGGCTGTAGTGTATCTGAATTTGCTAAATGTATATTTAAAAATATAAAGAATGTCTAGGAGAGTGTATTTTCCAGATCTATCTTAAATGCAATTCCCTTGGAAGAAGTCCAAATTATTCATATCTGAAAATGCTGCAACTCAGGATAGAATTGCACTGCAAACAACTTAAAATGACTTTAGATACCAGGAAGCGCAGATGCTGGTTTTAAAAAAAAGACCCAAAGTGCTGGAGTAACTCAGCGAGTCAGGCAGCATCTCTGGAGGACATAGATGTTTTGGGTTGGGACCCTTCCGTCCGACAACTTCAGTGGATCTCAAATTGCTGGAACAATGCAAAATCTTCAAGATTCAACTCCCAGTAATGTGGGGATGGATAGTCGGAAGGATCCAATTCATGATAAATAATTAGCGGGACAGTCGAGGACCAGAGGCCAAAGCCATCACCTCAGAATAAAAGGATGTACCTTTAGAAAGGAGATGAGGATCATGAATCTGTGGAATTTATAGCCACAGAAGGCTGTGGAGCCCAAGTCAGTGGATATTTTTAAGGTGGAGTTTGATAGATTTGTGATTAGTACGGGTTTCTGGGGTTATGGGGAGAAGGCAGGAGAATGGGGTTGAGTGGGAGAGATAGATCAGTCACGATTGAATTGTGAAGTAGGCTTGATGGCTGAATGGCTTAATTCTGCTCCAACAACTTATGAACATCAATGGTTTCCAAGGCAGTATAATCAAGGACGAGTCGCACCCTGGCCACTCCCTCCGATCCCCTCTCCCATCAGGCAAAAGTTATATAAGTGTGAAAACACACACCTCCAGATTCAGGGACAGTTCCCTCCCAGCTGTTATTAGGCAACTGAACCATCCTACCACAACCAGAAAGCAGCGCTGAACTACTATCCACCTCGTTGATGACCCTCGGACTATCCTTGATCGGACTTTGTTGGCATTACCTTGCACTAAATCTTATTCCGTTATCATGTATCTACAGTATACACTGTAAATGGATTGATTGTAATCATGTACAATCTTTCTGCTGACTGGATAGCACGCAACAAAAGTTTTTCACTGTACCTCGGTACGTGACAATGAACTAAACTGAAGTATACAAATCGCTGGATTTCTCAGCTAGTTTGAATTTAATCTGAACCCGCTTCAGTTGAAGAAAACAAGTCTAGACACAGAAAGTAGCATAATTTGGAATTGCTTTAAAGGTTTATTGAAATTAAATTAAAACATCCTTAAAACATTGGTTCGATTGAAACATAATCCACAAGAAATAACAGCATGGAATGTTCCCAAAACTTATTTGAAATTAGCGACTGTTGATAGTTCCTTTGTAACCTCAGACTTCATTAACACTTAGTTGTAACAACGTCTTCTTCCATTAATTTGTCATGGAGTATCACTCGTTCAAAGCCATCACTGGAAGAAGCTTGTTCCTGGTGATGAATAGGCTATCAGTCCAGTCCAGGTTGCACTCAAGTTGCCCCGAAACATCTTTATGATAGTACAATCAGAGAAACATAGAAAATAGGTGCAGGAGTAGGCCATTCGGCCCTTCGAGCCTGCACCGCCATTCAATATGATCATGGCTGATCATCCAGTTCAGTAACCTGTACCTGCCTTCTCTCTGTACCCCCTGATCCCTTTAGCCACAAGGGCCACATCTAACTCCCTCTTAAATATAGCCAATGAACTGGCCTCAACTACCTTCTGTGGCAGAGAATTCCACAGACTCACCACTCTCTGTGTGAAGAAATGTTTTCTCATCTCGGTCCTAAAAGACTTCCCCCTTATCCTTAAGCTGTGACCCCTGGTTCTGGACTTCCCCAACATCGGGAACAATCTTCCCGCATCTAGCCTCTCCAACCCCTTAAGAATTTTATATGTTTCAATAAGATCCCCCCTCAGTCTTCTAAATTCCAGCGAGTATAAGCCTAGTCTATCCAGTCTTTCTTCATATGAAAGTCCTGCCATTCCAGGGATCAATCTGGTGAACCTTCTCTGTACTCCCTCTAAGGCTAGAATGTATTTCCTCAGATTAGGAGACCAAAACTGTACACAATACTCCAGGTGCGGTCTCACCAAGGCCCTGTACAACTGCAGCAGAACCTCCCTGCTCCTATACTCAAATCCTCTTGCTATGAATGCTAACATACCATTCGCTTTCTTCACTGTCTGCTGCACCTGCATGCCTACTTTCAATGACTGGTGCACCATGACACCCAGGTCACGTTGCATCTCCCCTTTTCCTAATTGGCCACCATTCAGGTAATACTCTGCTTTCCTGTTCTTGCCACCAAAGTGGATAACCACATTTATCCACATTATATTGCATCTGCCATGCATTTGCCCACTCTCCTAATCTATCCAAGTCACTCTGCAGCCTCCTAGCATCCTCCTCACAGCTAACACTGCCACCCAGCTTTGTGTCATCCGCAAACTTAGAGATGTTGCATTCAATTCCCTCGTCCAAATCATTAATATATATTGTAAATAACAGGTCCCAGCACTGAGCCTTGCGGTACCCCACTACTCACTGCTTGCCATTCCGAAAAGGACCCGTTTATTCCTACTCTTTGCTTCCTGTCCACCAACCAATTCTCTATCCACCTCAACACTGAACCCCCAATACCGTGTACTTTAAGTTTGTACCCCAATCTCCTATGTGGGACCTTGTTGAAGGCCTTCTGAAAGTCCAGATATAACACATGGACTGGTTCTCCCTTATCCACTCTACTAGTTACATCCTCGAAAAATTCTATAAGATTCGTCAGGCATGATTTGCCTTTCATAAATCCATGCTGACTTTGTCCGATGATTTCACCACTTTCCAAATGTGATGCTATCACATCTTTAATAACTGACTCTAGCATTTTCCCCACTACCGATGTTACTTGCAACAATAAATATTTCTTGCTGATACCATCTGTGTGCAAGGAAGTTCCTATAATTCCAAGATTTGCTGGATTCAATTTGAGACTGTGTTAGTAATTTTGACAGAAACTTTGTTTTGATGGAGAAAACTCTAAATCAGTCAGCATCTTCAAAAGATCTGACCCTGGCCCTCGTTCATCTTTTGCCTTGAAAATTCTGAAGAGAGCTGTCTTACCAAAACCCTCTCCAGTGAGCAGAGAAACACCGGCCATGGGTCTCTTTATCTACAATGCATTTCACAGAATCATAGCTAGTGTCGAGAGTTCCTTCACACAGTTGGGGCACTGGATGATATGCTGGCTTAGCAACCTTGATCTAGTCTGAGTCAATGTTAATCACTGACAATACCTCACTCAAACTTCTTCCAAATAGACATGTAAAAGTGAATGATTTAGCAGTTACAACTATAGTGAATAGAAAAATAGATATCCTTTGGGAATTCTTGAAATGCACCATTATAACATATCTAGAAATATAAATATAGATAACTTAGCAGCAGGTTTCACAATTTTGCATCCATTATTTCATTGTTTAAGTCATAATTTATCTCACATCTCATTTTTTATACAGATAATATAAAGTATATGTGATTCTTCATAGAATGCTACAACAATATAGAATGGACAGAGGCTTTTCACCATTAAATGGGCTCCTGGGTCTTTGGTGGAGGCAACTTATGATAACACCGATGAACCCAAGTGTTTTTACAGCCCAGCTTCTTTTTGTTAATTGTTTCGAAACAAGGAACTGCAGTGCTGGTTCACAAAAAAACTCAACACGAAGTGCTGGAGTAACTCAGGGAGTCAGGCAGAATCTCTGGAGAACATGGATAGGGGATGTTTGGGATTGGGATTTTAGAGTGTGCAAACCTTCGTCCCATCGAGTCCATGCCAATCATCAATCACACGACTACAAGTTCTATGTTACCCCACTTCTGCATCCCACACACTCGAGGAAATTTACAAAAAACAATCAACCTGCAAGTTTTGAAATGCGGGAGGAAATTGAAGCACCTGGTGAAAACCCACGTGGTCACAGGGAAAACGTACAAACTCTGCACACAGACAGCACCCGAGGTCAGGATCGAACCTGGGTCGCTAGCGCTGTGAAGCAACAGCTCTGCTACTGTGATACAAGAGGTGTCTTGACCTGAAAGCGCACCTATCCATGTCTTGCAGAGACGCTATCTGACCTGTTGAGTTACTCCAGCACGGTGCTTTTTTTTCATTTAATTATTTGATGGTCCTATTCTCATAGTCGTAATTTCTTTCTGAAAATTTATGGAATTCTATTTTTGAACATTTCTGTGGAATCTTCTTCCATAAACCTCTCCAATCACAGCAAATCAGAAGGTAAAACTGTTCCTCATTTTGCAAATGTCTTTTGTCCTTCATCTCAAATACTTCAGCTGCCACCAAGAATGGAGAATGCGTCATCATTCATTGTTATCTATATACTAAAACTCTCGTTTGTTTGTTTGTTTGTTCCTGAACTACAGCCAGAACGGTAAGCAATAGCGCGACAATTTTAGGCCCACCTCACTCACCGTCGTCCCTTTGGTGCTAATTGAAGAAGTTTCATTGAAATCGGTGTTATATTATTAAAGTTATTCACATTTTAATGTTTAAATCTATCTCCTAGGGAGGGAGGGGGAGGGAAGATAAGGGGAGTTGAGGGGAATGGAGTGAGGGGGAGGGGAGGAGAAGGGAGGAGGAGGGAGGAGGAGGGAGGAGGGAGAGGGGGAGAGAGGGTGCTGCACCAATGCAGGAGAGGTTTGGGCCCAATGGGTCCACTTCGTCTAGTTATATTGTAAAACTGTTCCATCTTTTGAAATCTGTATGTCCAAAGTTAAATATAGAAATAGAATACTTTTTGCCAGTGTTGTGCTTTACAGTGTTATGCAAACAGATTAAGTTTTATTCGAATTGGCAAGTTTAAACACATATCTAATTTTTTCTTTACTATTGTTCTGTACAAATCATGTGGATATTAATCTCAGTGAATGATGGTAGTCTAATATTGTAGTATGCAAAACCATAACAACCCCTGAATGTTCTCAAATTTTATTTTATATCCATAAAATATTAAAAGTCTTTATCCACATTAATATAGCTTTAAATGTTCTTTGTATGACATTCCTTTTTTCAACTTAATCATTTCTCCCACGTGTGATAATTTCACTTTTAGCCGAATTTTAATTGAATACAAACTGGTTAGTTGCTGTTTGCTCTCTGTGGAAATGTTTCAATGTCATTCTGAGCCTGTATAACATCATAACTGTTTTCAGACACTAGTGAACCCATGGCAGAAGGGTAATAGATAGGGAGAATGCACAGTCTTTTACCCAGGGTAAGAGAATCAAGAACCAGAGAACAAAGGTTTAAGTTGAGAGGGGAAAGATTCAATAGGAACCTTAGGGGCAACCTTTCCACTCAGAGGGTGGTGTGTGTACGGAACAAGCTGCTAAAGAAGGTAATTGAGGCAGATAAAATAAACGCATTTAAAAGACATTTGGACAGATAGAACTGGTTTAGATAGATATGGGCCAAATGCAGCTTAAATGGGGCATCTTAGTCAGCATGGGCAAGTTAGGGCTAAGGCCATGCTGCAGTGCTGTTTGACTATGACACTCTATCCACGACCATGAATCTATGATTGGAGCTCTCTGACTGTATGAGAGGTTTCAGCAGAAGACAGGCTGAAATAGCAGTATTTGTCTCTTGATTCTTGACTCTCTTGCTACTCTACAAACCCCGCCACCGGTTTAAGCCACTACACAGACTTGCAGGATTGACAGCAAAAGTAGGAAACCAAGTTTGTTTTGCCTTTCTCTCCCTTGCATCCAACAATGGGCAATAAACAAACTGGAACCTGGAATAAAATAAAAACCCTCTTTCGACGTACAATTTACCAATACCTTGTCCTTAAACACAATGCTTTTGGGAACCATTCAGGGCGAATGACTAAACATGACTTTGACTGACACCTCACCAAAAACGACTTTGAACCTTTGCTATGACATCATTCAAGTCTGCTCTTTCAAGTACTGAGATCATCAACTGTGGAACAGGCTGCCCGTTGACAGTTTCTCTCCATTTTATCAGAAGAGGATATAACATGGTATACATCATATTCGTGTTCAAATCTAACATTTCCCCAAGTAATCTCTCAACGTTTTCAGTATTAAGAGAACGAAGAAACATTTCGAGTTTTTGTTTTGCGATCTTCTGATAGGCCACAAACTGAATAAGTGCGTCATCACACGCTGTTGAAAGAGAGAAAGAACTCAAGTTAGTTGTGTTGGTTTATAGCCGTTGATCTATTTCCAGTCACATTAAATGTCATGCTTTGCTTTTCCATTAATCCCCCAAAAAAGAAAACTTAATAAAATCTTAATTGAACCATAAACTCCAGACACATTAGAGAGGTAATATAATCTAATAATGTACTACATAGATTAGTTGCAATAATTCCCGTGTTGAGTGTATGAAGTTAGTGTAACTTGGCATCATGTTCAGCACAGCCATTATCATCAGGTCATAAGTGATAGGAGCAGAATTAGACCAATCGGCCCATCAAGTCGACTTGCCATTCAATCATGTCTGATCTGTCTCGTCCCACCTGGCCCCATTATCCTGCTCTCTCCCCATAACCTCTGACACCCGTACTGATCAAGAATCTACCTATCTCTGCCTCAGAAATATCAATTGACTTGACATCCACAGCCTTCTGTGGCAAATAATACCACAGATTCACCACCCGCTGACTAAAGAAATTCCTCTTCATCTCCTTCGTAAAAGAATGTCCTTTATTTCAGAGGCTATGAGCGCTAGTCCTGGACTCGCTCACCAGTGGAAACATCCTCTCCACATCCACTCGATCCAAGCTTTTCACTATTCTGTACGTTTCAATGAGGTCCCCCCTCATTCTTCAAAACTCCAGCAAGTACAGGCCCTGTGCCGTCAAACGCTCATCGAATGTTAACCCACTCATGCCTGGGACTCATCCCATTCATTCAATTTACAGAAGCCAATTAACCTACAAACTGGTTTCCTCCCACTTTGGAAAGTGGGAGGAAACTAGAGCGCTTGGAGCAATCCCACGTGATCACAGGGAGAACGTACTGCCTCCGTGATCAGGATGGAACACGTGTCTCTGGCGCTGTAAGGCAGCAACTCATGTGAACACATGTAAGGGTTAAAACTGTGGAAACCATTTTGTGCTAACTATGGCAGACATTTTAAGCTGAATATGCTCCCGTGGGAAGTTGGCCTTCACGGTACCAAACACCTGCAGATAAGAAGTTGTTTCTCAGAGTTTAGAAGTTGTTTCTCATGGTTTATTGAGGACAGGACATTCCAATGTTCTGAACTAGATGCTATGGTGTTCCCCTTATCGCACAACGGTGCCTCTCTAATCATCTTAGCTATGCAACTCCTCTTTACCTCTTTACTCCCGTTTGACTCCCTAACACAATGAAAGGAACTATACTATGGGAACTCTACTATGTTATTGTTAGGACAGGCTGATGTCATTTAACTATGGAAAATTACTGAACTGTGGAAAATTACTGGATGTGCTTTTGTACTGCTTTGGGCTGTATAAATATTGCCTGTATTTGGAGTATTCTTTGAGAGGACGGGAGCAGGTGCTTGAGTGAACAACAGTACACTCAGGTCTCCGTGTCTTCTCCCACCTTGGTGCAAAAGTAAAAAGGTTTTGTTAGCTGAGTCTTGTGTTCTTTGAATCATTTCAAAGATAAGTCTAGGCGACTATCTCACACTTGAGAATAATAAACTAATCTGAATTAAACAACATTAAACTAAGCTAAACTAAACTGCACACAGCTCTCCAATGATATTGGTATGAATGAATGAATGAATGCTTTGTTGTCACATGTGGCAAGTCACAGTGAAATTCTTTGTTTCAAGGTATGCAAAGAGTCACCACATAAAGGGCGACAACAAAGTTACAAAGTATCCCACACCAGGTCGTACCTTTCTCCCCCCCCCCACCCTCTCACGGATGTCCCCCCCCCCCACGCCGGGTCCTCCTTTGTCCTAACTTCCCAATGATTTATTCTGGAAATATATTTCATTAAATAAATTTTAACATTTTAGGATGGTATTTTAGTTAACCAACAAAAGAAAATTACTTTACGTACCTGTGTTACTGACAGAAGTTCCAACATATTTATTGCAGGAGGTACACAGAGTGTCGTGGTAAATGTTACCTGGAACATTGACCACTAAACCATCCTGGCAGATTGTGTGTGCAGTACATGGATCCGTACTAGAGACTGTTGGAGAGAAAAAGCCACTGGGACATTCTGCACACGTTGAATTGCGAGCACGGGATCCTAGAAAACCCAAAGTCCATAGGTTCAGTTAAAATTCATGGAAAATACTACGTAGGATTTTTTTTCTTAAAAAGAGTAAAAAAGATATACAAAAGAAAACGGTGCATAAACTATTCATACATTCTCTGTACATTCAATAGCATTATACTCAGCAGTGTTTACATCCAATCTAAAGCAAAACACCGATACCACTCCTGTGGCCCCCTGATGTCTTATCCCTGCCCTTGTTGGAGGGGCGCCACCACCGGACTCTATCCCTCAATGTCCAGCAGCTGAAGGACCCGAGACTGTGGTCCTCCCCCAGAGAGTCTTGGTGTTGCTGCACCGAGCTTCAGCGCCTCCCGCAGCACGAACTCCTGCAGTCTGGATCGGGCCTGTCGGCAATATTTCCCGACAGACATCTCACTCTGCTGGGAGACCAACACGTTTTGGGCAGACCAAAGACTGTCCTTCACCAAGTTGATGGTCTTCCAGCAAGTGTGTCCCTTGAAACAGTCGGTAAATCAGAGAGTGCTCTGTTATGGAACTGTTCGGGATGAACTATGGAAATGCAGATGCTATTGAATGCAATATACATGGAATTGTGGAGTTTAACATTTTTGCCCAGAAATAATCGATTTGCCGTCTATGATGAATTTTGAAACCCCATTAATTTTCAAACAAAGTAGAATAAAAGCAAATAAAATAATGGGACACTTGTTTGAGAATTATCTCCTACATGCCAACCACTTAAAATGTCCTTTCATTAAATGAAACATTATATTAGTGGTTGAAATGGCAGCCAAATTCAGCTTTGTTACTGAGAATACATAAACGGTTACTTTGAACTAACTTTATCAGCCGAACAATTTATTTCATTCTCTGGTTCAGGATAAATTCATCAGCTACATTAACCGCACACAATCTTCCCAATTTCCCACTCATCTGGAATTAATGTGCTGCACATATTGTAGTTTAGGCACAAAATGATGGAGTAACTCAGTGGGTCAGGCAGCAAGTCTCGTACCTTTTCACACCTCAAGTTTCCCCTCTCCCCTGACTCTCACCCTGAAGAGAGGTCTTGACCCAAAACGTCACCTATTCCTTTTCTCCAGAGATGCTGCCTGACCCGCTGAATGACTCCAGCAAGTTTTTACGTCTATCTTCGGTATAAGCCAGCATCTGCAGCTCCTTTCCACACATATTGTAGTTTGGACAAGCTTTGCAGAAAGATAAACCATGGGCTCAAGGTGATGGGTGAATAGAGTAAAAATTAAGATAGACACAAAAAGCTGGAGTAACTCAGCGGGACAGGCAGCATCTCTGGAGAGAAGGAATGGGTGACGTTTCGGGTTGAGACCCTTCTTCAGACTGGTTAGGGATAAGGTAAATGAGAGATATAGACGGCGATGTGGAGAGATAAAGAACAATGAATTAAAGAAATGCAAAAAAGAGAAGGAATGGGTGGCGTTTCGGGCCGAGACCCATCTTCAAAGTTAATATTGGAAATATTAAACGTACCTGGCCTCTCCACACCATGACCATAGGTGCACTTGGCATGTCTCTGGCAGTAATGACGATTCCAGAAATAGTTAGTGTCGCACTCACACCTCCTGTCGCGTATGAAGGTGCATGGGCGGGTTTCATGCTGGTTGTCTCTGCAGGGGGTGCAGTCATGGCATTTTTCATGGCTGTTCCAGTATCTAAGGTGTTGCTCGGGCAAGCAGTGGGCGCACGATGTTTGCACGTATCTCGAGCACGGTCTTCGCACATGTGTAGTAGGCGGGCACTTCCCACATTCCAATATCAGACCAGATCTTGGATCGGTCCAATTGTAAGTGGGTCTCACAAACCGATTTGATCCATTTGGAATTGAACTTGAAACGGTTTCAATCAGTGCAAATACGACGAGACACTTTAGAGGAAATAATAACCAAAGCGTAATAATTGCTGAAACTGTCCATCATTACCATTCACAGCATGATATCTGAAATAACTTTACTCATTTTGATTGCCTTAATTTAGAAATGGTAAAACTTAAAACTGCATCATCAGACATCTAGTGTAGGAAGCAACTGCAGATGCTGGCTTTACACCAAAGATAGACACAAAATGCTGGAGTAACTCAGCGGGTCAGGCAGCATCCCTGAAGAGAAGGAATGGGTGACATTACGGGTCGAGACCCTTTTGACATCTGAGCTCTGCCCTGTAGATGCCACCCGCCGCCTATCTCATTCTGTCACACGGGTGGAATGTGTTCCAGGAGCAAATACGCTGAGCCCTAAACCTTTCACCCAACTCACTGCTGCAAAAACAAGGAACTGCAGTCGCTGGTTTAATACACAAAAGGACACATGGAGCTGGAGTCTGAATAAGGGGCCTGGACCTGAAACTTCACCTGTCCATGTTCTCCAGAGATGCTGCATGACCGGTTGAGTTACTACAGCGCTTTGTGCCCTTTCATCTACTATAGTAGCAGCATGGACCGCTCGGATCAGCAGAATGCTTGAGTACATAGAGTTGCGATGTAACACTTTACAGTGCAGGACGCAATTGCCAACATTGAACTCAAAAGATTACTGTAATAAGAAGGAACTACAGATGACCAAGATGTAGATACAACTGCAGATGCTGGTTTACACACAAGGACACAAAGGGCAATGAGAAATATAAAGATTGTTCAGGGGAGTGCATTTTCTAAATCCATTTAAAATGGAATTCCCTTGTAAGAAGTCCAAATTAGTCATAACTGCAAAAATGCTGCAACAACTCAGCAGGGAATCACTGCAAACAACTTACAACAACCTTACAATTTACAACAACTTACAACAACCAATAAGGTAATTGTGGTAGGGGATTTTAACTTTCCCAGTAAAGACTGGGAAAATCATAGCGTGACGGGAGTGCGATTCCTCAAAAGTATACAGGAGAGTTTTCTTAAGCAGTATGTGGAGGCCCCCACACTTGAGAGGGCGACGCTGGATCTAGTATTGGGAAATTGGGAGGGGCAAGTTAATGAAGTGTTTGTGGGGGAGCCTTTTGTGACCAGTGACTACAGTTCGATTAGGTTTAAGATAGTTATGGATAGGTTCGGAGAGGGTGCATGTGTTAAAATGCTCAACTGGGGTAAGGCCAGCTTTGAAGGTCTCATTCAAGTTGACTGGAGCAGGTTATTTGAGGGGAAAGGAACATCGGCCAAGTGGGATGTTTTTAAGTGTAATGAAGCAAGCTCAGGAGGTGTACGTCCCCGTTAGAGTGAATGGCAAAGTAGGCAAACGTAAGGAAGCTTGGCTGATGAGGGAAATTGAGACATTAGTCAAAAACAAGAGGATGCATGGGACAGGTATAGGCAGCCAGGATCAACTGCATCCCTGGAGGAGTTTCGGAAACTAAGGACTATACTAAAAAAATAAATTGGAGGGGCAAAAAGGGGCCAGGAGATAGCTCTGGTGGGTAGCATTAAGGACAATCCCAAAAGATTTTATAAATACAGAGGGAAAGGGTAACTCGAGAAAGAGTGGGGCCCCTCAGGAATCAAAGTGGTCACCTCTTTGTGGAACCACAGGAGATGGGCAAGGTCCTAAATGAATATTTCTCCTCTGTATTTCTCCGAGGAGAAAGACAGTAGGACGGAGGAAATTGGAGCAGTCACTGGAAGTGTATTGAGAGCAGTCAGGGTTACCATCGAAGAAGTACTGAAGGTACTGTCGTGTTTACAGGTAGACAAATCCCCAGGGCCTGATCAGATATATCCAAGGGCATTGCGGGAAACTAGAGTGGAAATTGCGGGAACCCTGGTTGAAATTTACGAGTCGTCCTTAAATACAGGAGAGGTGCCGGAAGACCGGAGGGTGGCAAATGTTGTGCCTCTTTTCAAGAACGGCTGCAGGGAAAATGTTGGGAACTGGAGGCTGATGAGCTTAACATCTGTAGTTGGTAAGTTACTGGAGAGTATTTTGAGGGATAGGTTATACAGGCATTTGGATGGGCAAGGGCTGATTAGGGTTGGTCAGCATGGTTTTGTACGATGGAGGTCGTGTCTCACAAATCTGATTGGATTTTTAAAGATGTGGCCAAAAAGGTTGATGAGGGCAGAGCTGTAGATGGACATGGACATGGACATGGACATGGACATGTAGATGTACATGGACTTCAGTAAGGCGTTCAACAAGGTTCCGCATGGTAGGCTACTCTGGAAGGTTAGATCGCATGGGATCCAAGGAGAGTTAGCTGAATGGATAGCAAATTGGCTCAGTGGAAGGAAGCAGAGGGTGATGGTGGAAGATTGCTTCTCAGACTGGTGGCCAGTGACTAGTGGTGTGCCTCGGGGTTTGGTGCTGGGCACGTTACTGTTTGTCATCTACATCAATGATTTGAATGAGAACATACAGGGCAAGATTAGCAAGTTTGCTGACAATACAAAAGTGAGTTGTTTTGCAGAGAGTGAAGATGGTTGTGAAAGATTGCAGCAAGATCTGGATCGATTGGGCAGGTGGGCAGAGGAATGGTGGATGGAATTTAATACAGAAGCCAAGTATGATGAACTATACTAATCCGTCTGAAAGGGGGCCCGACCCGAAACATCACCAATGCATGTTCTCCACAGATGCTGCCTGACTCGCCGATTTAATCCTGCACTTTGTACTTTTTTCTGTTAGCCAGCACCTGCAGTTCCTTGTCGTTTAAAGTTCTTTGCAGTGCAGTTCTATGCGAACATGAGCATATTTATTAATGTTTACATGTATATATTTATAAACGAGCATGTGTGTATTTATTCATTTTAACTTATTATATAACGAATATATATATATATATATATATATATATATATATATATAGATAGATATTCGGTGTATATAAATTGTGTGTATATAAATTTTAACTTGTTTATACATATATATATATTCGGTGTATATAAATTTTAACTTGTGTATATATATATATATATATATATATATATATATATATATATATATATATATATATATATATACACACACAAGTTAAAATTTATATACACACAATGAGTTTCGCATATGGAACTACACACACAAACATACAATAAGTTACAATTAATAAATATACTCATGTTTCATACATATAATAAGTTACAAATAATAAATATACTCATGTTTCATACATATAATAAGTTACAAATAATAAATATACTCATGTTTCATACATATAATAAGTTACAAATAATAAATATACTCATGTTTCATACATATAATAAGTTTTAAATAATAAATATACTCATGTTTCATACATATAATAAGTTACAAATAATAAATATACTCATGTTTCTTCAAAATAAAACTTTCAAAGGAAAACCTTCAGCATCATTGAAGCAACGATCTTAGCACTGGTGCACCATAGAGTTGATGTGAAGCGAAGCTGTTTGATCTTGCATGCCACCTTACCTTGAGGATCATGCTTGCTCGCTGTGGACGCGCTCAGTTGTTGAGGGTCGAAGTTGCACGGGCTGGTTTTATCAGCTGAATGACGCGCGGTGGGTGAGTCACTGCTCCACCGGCTTTCTTTACGAAGGAGGAAAATCTAACTCCCCCGTCGAATGATGTCTTTTTGGGAAATGTCTGGTGATTTCTTCGGTGTACCAGAAACGACGGAGTACGTTTAGTTTAACAAAGAAAGTAAAACGCGTGTTCAATGAACAGAGGGGACTGCTTCCAACTCAACGACAATAATGCAGGTGACTTTTTGTTTTACATTGCAAGCTCGACCCAAATTTGCAGATAATGGAATTGATACTGAAAGCATCAAAGTGATGGCGTTTACAATGGTCAAGGTTCATCCAAACTCCAGTGAGAAAGTAAAGTAAGGGATGATTGATGGTCGCATGGATACTTTCAGTGGTTATGACATGTTTGTGGGACATGGACGATGGATAACGTTGCGGCGGCCAAGGGGCTGCACAAATCCAGATGTTCACAGAAAATAAACTGTAAATGACGATGGCAGCCGTGCGGTAACAGTGGGGGGGAAATGTGGTTGTGATCAACGTCCAACTCGGAGCGTGGCAAATTGCAGAATTGAAAGCTGAGATAAGGTACTCCCAAACTTCATAAGGGATTGGACGGGATAGATGCAGGAAAAATGTCCTCGATGTTTTAGTTTTAGAGATACAGCGCGGACCTTTCGGTCCACCGGGGACCAGCGATCCCCGCACACTAATACTATCCTACACCCGCTGGGGACGACGTTCACAATGATACCAAGCCAATTAACCTGCACACCTGCACGTCTTTGGAGTGTGGGGGGGGGGACCGAAGATCTCGGAGAAAACCCCACGCAGGTGTGCAGGTTAGTTTGAGGGCAAAGGGATATATGGAAAGTGGGATGCTTTTAAAAGTGTTATATCACCAGCGCTCTGAGCAGCACTTGATTGAGAATGATCAGCCATGATCACATTGGCTCGAAGGGCCGAATGGCCTACTCCTGTACTTATTGTCTATTGTCAAACAATAGCGTGCAGGGGACACAGGTAGGAGAAAGGAAGCCTGGATGACGAGAGAAATTAAAAGACTCTGGTCTGGAGAAATGGAGTCTAATAATCCAAAAAAATCATTATTAGCCAGAAAAGAACAGGAAAATAAAAACGGGTCGGCGCGGACTCGGTGGGCCGAAGGGCCTGTATCCGTGCTGTATCTCAAACCAATATCGAAACAAAACTATATGTCTGCAATTATCAGATTGCAATTATACCTTATACTTCATACACTTTATCCATTTTAAAGCAAGTGCTTACATGCATTAAAATAAGACAGGCATGCCAAGTCAGGTGAAGTGTCGCAGCTGAAACACGTGGGGGTTATCAGCACGGGGGTCTCTACTCCTCCATACTATGGCTCTGACCCAAGCTTTACCCCTTGTTAAAACCTGTCAGGGCCTTCAAAGCCCAGTGTCTTTAGCTCCACGTCGTAATAGTGGGCAAGAGAAACTCAGTAACATTCTGCACTCTCCCAGGCTCCTGTAGTCTTTCTAAAGTTGAGAATCCCAAGATCAACTCGAACTGCTGTCTCACCAATGAATTAATTTACCAATTGACCGTTGCTCAGTTTTGTACTTTGAAATTATATTTATAAAACCCAGAGATCCATTTCTTACCCCACAAAAAAAAATGCTTTAAGGACTAGTTTAGTTTATTGTCATGTGTACTGAGGTACAGTGAAAAGCTTTTTGTTGCGTGCTATCCAGTCAGCGGAAAGACTATACATGATTACAGTCAAGCCTTCCACAGTGCACAGATACCAGGATAAAGGGTATCCTTCATGTCCTTTCATCTCACTGTATTTATTATTTTATATAAAGAAAAATTCAGTGTCATTTATCATACTGGAACAATTCAGGGCACGAGAGTTGGTACAAAACACTTCATATGATAGTATTTATTATTCACAGACGCTGTGACACAGACACAAAAATAAGCTAGAAATTACAGTTCACCATTTTGACACTTTTAAAAACATACGAGACAAAGTGGACCCATTGGGCCCAAACCTCTCCTGCATTGGTGCAACACCCTCTCCTCCTATATAACACCGATTTCAATGAAACTTCTTCCATTAGCACCAAAGGGATGACGGTGAGTAAGGTGGGCCTAAAATTGTTGCGCTATCATGTACCATTTTGGCTGTAGTTCAGGAACAAACAAACAAACAAATGAGAGTTTTAATATATCGATTTATGCTCAAATAAACCACAGTTTTCTTGATATTCATTGTACTATCCAATCATTCAAGAACGTCCATCAGAACTCTGTGATTCATCTCTCTCAAACAAAATTTGCCTCAAGTATCTTCTCGTGGTGGTTACGTTGCATTTTAGACACATCTTATTTCCTGGAGGGATGACAGTACAGTGGAAGTTTAAAGCATGCGGTATTTCAATATATACTTTGGACAGCTGAGAGAACAATCATCGCCATTCAACCACTCAATTTAATTTGGTTCACAGTGTAGAATAATCACAATAATTATAATCAAAGACATGTCAGTCAGGAGTAGCATTAACGTGTTTTTCAGTTTTTAGAAATACTTAAAACAGTTCACTCAATATTCCCTTTTCTCTTTCCTACTTATCCTACCTTTGATTTTCTAAGGACAAAATACTACAATGTTGATTGAACTCCACCGGGTGGCGTCAGCAATGGCTGCCTCGCCAACAGTCTGCCTGTCCTTTCCTTCTTTGTGTTTTAGCAGTATCTGTTAAATGTATGTTTTTAGTGTTGTTTAGCTTCTTTTATGTGGGGGGGGGGGGGGGTGGGGGTTGGGGGAAACTTTTTCTAATCTCTTACCTTGACAGTGATGTGATTTTTTCTTTTCCGTATCGTATCTCCATCCGCACTGCGGCCTAACATTGAGGAGTTGGCGGTCTTTGCTGGAGACCGACTTTTGACTGTTCCACCGCGGGGAGCCAACAGGACTTTAACATCGCGGAGCCAGCGATCCATTTGCCAGGGATCGACCTCGGAGCTCCAACCTGGGTGCTTGCGGACTTAACATCACGGAGCTCACGGTCTCTAGTCAGAGATCGACTTCGGGAACTCCAAGCCGCAGCAGCTTCGACCGCCCCGACACGGGAACTTTGATCGCCCCGACGCGGGAGCTTTGATCGCCCCAACGCAGAAGCTTCAACCGCCCTGACAGATGGTTCAACTGCCCCGACCGCGGGAGAATAAAGAGCAAGAAGCTTGGACACTTTGCCTTCCATCACAGTGGGGAATGTGGGGAATCTGCTGTGGGGGATGTTTATATTAACTTTAAAGTCAGGCAAGTGATGGGAGGATACGGTGGGGGGAGGGGGGGAGGGATTATTTGATAGGCACGTGGCTGGTCAAAGGCCAGAGATGAATAGACAAAAGGAGTGAGATAAGGATTGAAGACTTGTAAAGCCAGAGGAGGTATCACAAAATGCTGGAGTAACTCAGCGGGTCAGGCAGCATCTCAGGAGAGAAGGAATAGATTACTTTTCGGGTCAAGACCCTTCTTCAGACTGTAAAGCCAGAGAAAGAAATATAGTGGATAAGGTGAGGGGGAAAATGAGGTTAATGGGGGGAAATGGGGAGAAACGCATCCAGCTGGAGCACAGGAAAGAGAGGGGGGTGATGCCTAAATTTGGAGAATTGAAAGTTTATACCGTTCGGTTATAAACTACCAAGGCAGAATAAGAGATGCTCTTCCTCCAGTTTGCACGTGGCCTCACTCAGGCAATGGGGGAGGCCTGGGACAACAAAGGTCAGTATGGGAACGGGAACGCAAATTAAAATGATCAGCATCGGGGGGATCCAGTCGGAATTGTAGACAGACTGGAGAGTTTTAAGACATAGAAAACTCAGAGTGCAGGAGTAGCTTGGCAGGTCAGGCATCAACTCAGGAGAACACTGATGGGCAATGTTTCTGGTGGGGACCCTTCTTCAGACAGATTATGGGGTGGGGCGTGGGAGAAATCTGCAAGAGAGGAGGGGCAGGACAAAGCCTGCAGGTATTAGGCTGACGCAGATGAGGGGGGGTTATTTGTTTGGCAGATGGTTGCACACCCCAGAGATGAAAAGACACAAGGTGTGATACAAAAGGATGGAAGAGTTGCAAATTGTGAAGCTGGAGGAAAGAATGTAGGTGGAAGGAGAGGAGTAGATGCAAGTCCAGGCGGGGCACAGAGAAGAGGTGGGTTATATGGCGGGAGGGTTATATAGTTACTTAAAATTGGAGAATTCAACTTTCAAATGAAGTTTTAAGGCAGATTCATGTTGTTCTAACAAATTGGGAAAATGTTTCCAACAAAATTTTCATACATTGGTACCTGCTCAGTAGGAACAACTCTAGGAAGTATTGTGCTTCCTTAAATTAACTAGTGACTCAATGGTAATGTTGAATGAACAGGTGACTAATGTTTTTGGTGTATAAAACATATATTCAAATTATACAAATGTATTGCACAGTTATAAGTCAGCCTAACATTGGGACTGAAATACGGCTCCAAAAAGGCAGAATAAACTCAATAAAACATCGAATATGTGTGTATCTTGGTAGAGAATACATAAAAGGGAAGAGCACAGTTGGTTTTTAAAATCTAATCTTAAGCAGATTTTTAAATTGATTTCGTAAACAAGAAACCCTTGCATCTTACCACATTGAACTGATAGTCTTGGTCACTTCAAACCAATCCACAGTCTGAAAATGCTGTAGCTTAATCTTTATGTATAGATAAATGCAACTGACATCATTTTATTCAAGTGCCCAGTACTTAAATTGCCAGATATGCACAAGCTTTACTTCTCAATTCAAAGTAATGTAAATAGACTCAACGGGACAGGCAGCATCTCTGGATAGAAGGAATGGGTGATGTTTCGGGTCGAGACCCTTCATCAGATTACATCAGGGGGGAGGGAGATGTAAGGAAGTGTAAGGTGTGAACACGAGACAAAGGGGATGGAGATCAAGGGAAATGTAGAACATATCATTGTTAGCTAGGAGAAGGTAACAACAAACCAAACAGATACAGTGCCCTCCATAATGTTTGGGACAAAGAGCCATAATTTATTTATTTGCCTTTGTACTGCACAATTTGAGATTTGTAATAGACAAAATCACATGTGGTTAAAGTGCACATTGTCAGATTTTATTAATGGGTATTTTTATACATTTTGGTTTCACCATGTAGAAATTACAGCTGTGTTTATACATAGTCCCCCCCATTTCAGGGCACCATAATGTTGGGGACACATGGCTTCACAGGTCTTTGTAATTGCTCAGGTGTGTTTAATTGCCTCTTTAATGCAGGTACAAGAGAGCTCTCAGCGCCTAGTCTATCCTCCAATCTTTCCATCACTTTGGAAACTTTTATTGCTGTTGATCAACATGAGGACCAAAGTTGTGCCAATGAACGTCAAAGAAGACATTATGAAACTGAGAAACAAGAATAAAACTGTTAGAGACATCAGCCAAACCTCAGGCTTACCAAAATCAACTGTTTGGAACATGATTAAGAAGAAACAGAGCACTGGTGAGAAAGAGAGCACTTGGCCAATTGCAAAGGGACTGGCAGGCCAAGGAAGACCTCCACAGCTGATGAAAGAATAATTCTCTCTATAATAAAGAAAAATCCCCAAACATCTGTCCAACAGATCAGAAACACTCTTCAGGAGTCAGGAGTGGGTTAGTCAATGTCCACTGTCCGCAGAAGACTTCATGAACAAAAATACAGAGGCTACACTGCAAGAGGCTACACTGGTTAGCTGCAAAAATAGGATGGCCAGGTTACAGTTTGCCAAGAAGTTCTTAAAAGAGCAACCACAGTTCTGGAAAAAGGTCTTGTGGACAGGTGAGATGAAGATTAACATATCAGAATGATGGCAACAGCAAAGTATGGAGGAGGGAAGGAAATGCCCAAGATCCAAAGCATACTTCCTTATCTGTGAAACATGGTGGTGGGGGTGTTATGGCCTGGGCATGTATGGCTGCTGAAGGTACTGGCTCACTTATCTTCATTGATGATACAACTACTGATGGTAGTACCATAATGAATTCTGAAGTGTATAGACACATCCTATCTGCTCAAGTTCAAACAAATGCCTCACAAATCGCCGGTGGTTCATTCTACAGCAAGACAATGATCCCTAACATACTGCGAAAGCAACAAAGGAGTTTTTCAAAACCAAAAAATGGTCAATTCTTGAGTGGCCAAGTCAATCACCCGATCTGAACCCAATTGAGCATGCCTTTTATATGCTGAAGAGAAAACAGAAGGGGACTAGCCCCCAAAACAAGCATAAGCTAAAGATGTCTGCAATACAGGCCTGGCAGAGCATCACCAGAGAAGACACCCAGCAACTGGTGATGTCCATGAATCGCAGACTTCAAGCAGTCATTGCATGCAAAGGATGTGCAACAAAATACTAAACATAACTACTTTCATTTACATGACATTGCTGTGTCCCAAACATTATGGTGCCCTGAAATTGGGGGGGGGGGGGGGGGGGGGGACTATATATAAACACTGCTGTAATTTCTACATGGTGAAACGAAAATGTGTAAAAATGGCCTTTATGAAAATCGGACAATGTGTACTTTAACCACATGTGATTTTTCCTATTACAAATCTCAAATTGTGGAGTACAGAGGCAAATAAGTAAATGATGGCCCAAACATTATGGAGGGCACTGTAAAATGTAAACGAGGACCATCAGACTAGTCGGAGAACTGGGAAGGGGGGAGAGGATGGAGAGAGGGAAGGCAATCATCTTTGAAATTATCGTACTACAACCATTTCAGGTAAATTGCATAAAGTCTTACTCATCACTGTGTGCTTGCTGACTCACGTTGACTCTTTAATAAATAGACGATACTAAAATTAACTTTCCCAATTTCATTTCTAACCCTGTAATTATTGTTACCCTATGGCACAATTAAATTAAGATCACATCTATGAACGCAAGTAATGGTATTGGTTCCCACAACGCCTTTAAAGTGGTAAGTTCATCTTGTGAAGGGTATCAGTGACCAGAGAGCAGTGTTGGGATGTCCTGAGAAAGTGAACGTTAATAAAGGATTCAAGTCCTCAAATTCTTTTCAAACTTCCCTCTCCCTTCTCTTTTCAAAACATATCAGGAAATTCATTTCAACTCTCAGATTCATTAAGAATAAACCATCAGATGAGCTGGTGGATGCAAAAACACCGGGATAGTTTCAGAATGAAGAGATGCCTACTTAGTGGCGCTGCGGTAGAGTTGCTGCCTTACAGCGAATGCAGCGCCGGAGTCCCGGGTTCGATCCCGACTGCGGGTCTGTCTGTACGGAGTTTGTACGTTCTTCCCGTGAACTGCGTGGGTTTTCTCCAAGATCTTCGGTTTCCTCCCACACTCCAAAGACGTACAGGTTTGTAGGTTAATTGGCTTGGTAAATGTAAATATTGGTCCAAGTGGGTATAGGATGGTGTTAATGTGCGGGGATCGCTGAGCGGCGCGGACCCGGTGGGTTGAAATGGCCTGTTTCTGCGCTATATCTCTCTCTCTCTAAACTAAAAGCAATTGTTTAAGAACCGTATAGATTATAATTACTAATCAATGCAAGGAGAAGTGTTTTAGGGTCGGCACAATGCCTAACTGCTGGTGGAGTCGCTGCCATTACAGCGCCAGAGGGTTTGATCCTGACTGCAAATGTTGTCCTTGGAGTTTGCATTTTCTCCCTGTGGCCGCGTGGGTTTCCTCTGGGTGTTGTGGTTCCCCGTCCCGTCCCAAGGCGTATGGGTTGGGAGGTTAATTGGCAGCTGTAAATTGCCGCTAATGTCGGGAGCGGCTTACTTGCATGGTGCATCTTTCAATCAAAACCCGTATGTTGTTTAAGCTGTGTTACAATAGAGAGTGGTGTGCAGGCAGGTAAGTGGTAGAATCTGGGAGGAATTGATAATATGGAGAGGCTATAGTTGGATTGGATCAGTAAACGATCACACTGGCCGTCATTTATCTTTTGCCTTGAAAATTCAGGAAAGAGCCGTACTACCAAAACTCCATTCTTCTTCTTTCGTGTCCATCATCCGTGTATTAAATGTTACGTCGCTGTTATCGTCCGTCCTGAAAAGGACGCAAGCTTCCGACGACAGTCAGTGGGAGCCATCACTTGTACAGTAGACTATGGTGGTGGTAGCAGAATTAGCTCAGGACACTTCCAGTTTCCAGCCCAGCGACGTGGACGCTTCTGCTAAGGGGCCACCAAAACTCCATGCTGCGAGCAGATGAACACCTTCCTCGGATCTCTTCATCGACAGGTCCTTTCGCAAAAGCAGATCCAGTCTTGAGAGTTTCTTCACACAGTTGGGGCTCTTGATGGTTTAGAGATACACGAGCCCGCACTGACCAGCGATCCCCTCACATTAACACCATCCGGCACACTCTCGGTACAATTTGCATTTATACCAAGCCAATTAACCTGTACGTCTTTGGAGTGTGGGAGGAAACCAAATATCTTGGAGAAAACCCCACGCGGGCATGGGGAGAACATGCAAACTCCGTATAGACAGCACCCGTGATGATCCCTGCTCTTATGCTGACAATCTCGGAGGTTTTACCCACTGTTTATTTTTCTTAGCTATAGAGTTTCCTCCCATACCTCAACACTTTTGAAAGAACCGCTCACAGTTGCAACGATTGGTTCCCATTCCATTTTCAATGACAAATTTGTATCCAACGCCTGCTCTCTCTAACTTCCATCATTCCCCATCCAAGCCCCACTTTGGGAGCAAGAAATCGCAAGAAATTGCAGAGAATTGTGGTCGCAGCCTAGACCATCACACAAACTAACCTTTCTTCTATTGACTGCATTTATACCCAACGCTGCCTCGGCCAGGCCAGCGGCATAATTAAGGACGAGTCGCACCCTGGCCACTCTCTCTGCACCTCTCTCCCATCAGGCTAAAGGTATATGTGTGAAAATACACACCTCCAGGTTCAGGGACAGTTTCCTCCCAGCTGTTATCAGGTAACTGAACCATCCTACCACAACCAGAGAGCAGTGCTGAACTACTATCCACCTCGTTGATGACCCTCGGACTATCCTTGATCGGACTTTGTTGGCTTTACCTTGCATTAATTCTAATTCCTTTATCATGTATCTACAGTATACACTGTAAATGGATCGATTGCAATCATGTCTCGTCTTTCAGCTGACTGATAGCACACAACAAAAGCTTTTCACTGTACCTCGGTACACGTGACAATAAACTTAACTGTACTAAGTATACTAATCGCTGGATTTCTCAGCTAAAGTTTGAATTTAATCGGAACCCGCTTCAGTTGAAGAAAACAAATCAAGACACAGAAAGCAGCATCATTTGGAATTGCTTTAAAGGTTTATTGAAAATAAATTAAAACTTTCTTAAAACATTGGTTCGATTGAAACATAATCCACAAGAAATAACGTAGCATGAAATGTTCCAAAAACTTATTTGAAATTAGTCTGTAAAATATCATGTGCTGATAGGTCCTTTGTAACCTCAGACTTCGTTAACACTTAGTTGTAACGACGTCTTCTCCCATTTCTTTGTCATGGAGTATCACTCGTTCAAAGCCATCACTGGAAGAAGCTTGTTCCTGGTGATGAATAGGCTATCAGTCCAGTCCAGGTTGCACTCAAGTTGCCCCGAAACATCTTTATGACAGTACAAAGAATCACACTTGCAACAATAAATATTTCTTGCTAACACCATCTGTGTGCAAGGATGCAGAGACCATAAAGTAGCATTTCATCTGAAAATGATATCTCTGTCATTGCTGCCCTCCCTCAGTGTTACATTGGGCAATCATAAGTCCATAAGTTCTGGGAGCAGAATTAGGCCATTCAGCCCTTTGAGTCTATGCCATTCAATCATGGCTGATCTATCTTTCCCTCTCAACCCCATTCTCCTGCCTTCTCCCCACAACCCCTGACACCTGTACTAATCTAGAATCTGTCAGTCTCTGCCCTAAAAATATCCATCAACTTGGCCTCCACTGTTGCGATGAATTCCACGGATTTACCACCCTCCGACTAAAGAAATTCCACTTTAAATGAACTTTAGCCTTTTATTCTGAGGCTATGCCCTCTGGTCCAAGACTCCCACTAGTGGAAACATCCTCTCCACATCCACTCTATCCAGGCCTTTCACTATTCGGTAAGTTTCAATGAGGTCCCCCTCCTCCCTCTAAAATCAGCCTGGATTTACGTTCATATTCATCAACTTCTGAAGTGGCGAGCAGTTGAGGGAAAAAATACTGGCACAGCTCTTCATGTGCCTTCAGGAATCACTAAAACTCTTGCCCGTTCTCCCTGTGTTTTTCCTCCTTAAGTGGAGAAAAGGTTGTTACTCGTCCCAAAGGCATGCCTGGAATGTTACAGGCATGTTGAGACAGAGCCTGCCCAGCAACATTGTGAGAGAAATCAGAATAAGGAAGGTCGGCACAAAATGCTGGAGTAACTCAGTGGGCCAGGCAGCATCTCTGGAGAAAAGGAATAGGCGACGTTTTGGGTCGAAACCCTTCATCGGACTGAGTGAGGAGGAAAGTAGAGTTATGAGGTACAAAGCAAAGCAGAGCCTGCATCGATGACTCAGGATAGTTGGAGACCACAATGGTCCATTGTTGGATGGGGACGAGGTGATATTGAAGCGATGCAAATGGTGAAATTAGCGAGAGGACTGGGGTGGAGGAGGGACGGGGGGAGACGGAATGCAATGTTTACCTGAAGTTAAAGAAATCATTTCATACCGCTGTGTTGTAAACTGCCCAAGTGAAATACGAGGTGCTGTTCCTCCAATTTGCGTGCAGCCTCACTCTGGCAGTGGAGGAGGCCCAGGACAGAAAGTATCACAAAATGCTGGAGTAACTCAGCGGGTCAGGCAGCATCTAGGAGAGAGGGAATGGGTGACGTTTCGGGTCGAGACCCTTCTTCAGACACTGAGTTACTCCAGCATTTTGTGATGCCTTCGATTTGTACCAGCATCTGCAGTTATTTCCCTACCCAGGACAGAAAGGTCAATGTCATCATGCAACCACATTTGGTGGATTAATCCACTCGGATTGACTCCGAGATTGTAGGATTTAGAACAACCCGTGCCATAGCATTGTGTGCTGTAAGCTTCAGACCGCCCCCGGTACTGCTTAGATGCCAAACAGCTGTGGAAAACACAACCATAAATTCTCACCATATTCTTTGAATTATGTTTTTAGGCCATTTAGGGACAGTACGTAGCTATGAATACAATATATCGCACTCATTTCCCAACATCAAATGTAACCCTACACTTAACTCAGACAAATGCACGCATTAACTGCACCGATAGTTAAAATTGCATGTTGTTTTCAAAATATTCCCAAGTATCACAAATCCAATAACTGACAATACCTCACTCAAACTTCTTCCAAATAGACATGTAAAAGTGAATGATTTAGCAGTTACAACTATAGTGAATAGAAAAATAGATATCCTTATTTGGGAATTCTTGAAATGCACCATTATAACATATCAAGAAATATAAATACAGATAACTTAGCAGCAGGCTTCACAATTTTGCATCCATTATTTCATTGTTTAAGTCATGATTTATCTCACATCTCATTTTTTATACAAATAATATAAATGTATATGTGATTCTTCATAGAATGCTACAGCAATATAGAATGGACAGAGGTTTTTCACCAATAAATGGGCTCCTGGGTCTTTGGTGGAGGCAACTTATGATAACACCGATGAACCCAAGTGTTTTTACAGCCCAGCTTCTTTTTGTTTATCCAATCCCTTTAATTGTTTAGAAACAAGGAACTGCAGTGTTGGTTCACAAAAAAACTCAACACAAAGTGCTGGAGTAACTCAGGCAGAATCTCTGGAGAACATGGATAGGGGATGTTTGGGATTGGGATTTTAGAGTTTAGAGATATAGCGTGCAAATAGGTCCTTCGTCCCATCGAGTCCATGCCAACCACACACTCAGGGCAATTTACAAAAGACAATTAACCTGCAAACCTGCAGGTCTTTGAAATGCGGGAGGAAATTGGAGCACCCGGAGAAAACCCACGCGGTCACAGGGAGAATGTACAAACTCCGCACACAGACAGCACCCGAGGTCAGGATCGAACCTGGGTCACTAGCGCTGTGAAGCAACAGCACTGCCAATATGATACTGTGGTGCCCAGAAGCGTTTGAAGAAGTGTCTCGACCTGAAAGGCCGCCTATCCATGTCTTCCAGAGACGCTATCTGACCTGTTGAGTTACTCCAGCACTGTGCTTTTTTTTTCCAATTTAATTATTTGATGGTCCTATTCTCATAGCTGTAATTTCCTTCTGAAAATTTATGGAATTCTATTTTTGAACATTTCTGTGGAATCTTCTTCCATAAACCTCTCCAATCACAACAACTCAGAAGATAAAAAATGTTCCTCGTCTTGCAAATGTCTTTTGTCCTTCATCTCAAATACTTCAGCTGTCACCAAGAATGGAGAATGCGTCATCATTCATTGTTATTGTATTGTAAAATTGTTCCAACTTTTGAAATCTGTATGTCCAAAGTTAAATATAGAAATAGAATACTTGTTGCCAGTGTTGTGCTTTGTAGTTTTATGCTAACAGATTAAGTTTTATTTGAATTGGCAAGTTTAAACACATATCTAATTTTTTCTTTACCATTTTTCTGTACAAATCATGTGGATATTAATCTCAGTGAATGATGGTAGAATAATATTGTAGTATGCGAAACCATAACAACCCCTGAATGTTCTTAAATCTTATTTTATATCCATAGAATATCAAAAGTCTTTATCCACATTAATATTCCTTTAAATGTTCTTTTTATGACATTCCTTTTTTCGACTTAATCATTTCTTCCACGTGTGATTATTTCACTTTTAGCCGAATTTTAATTGAATACAAACTGGTTAGTTGCTGTTTGCTCTCTGTGGAAATGTTTCAATGCTCGAAAGTCACACAAATAGCAGTATTTGTCTCTTGATTCTTGACTCCCTTGAAATTACTAACCCCGCCACCAGTTTAAGCCACTACACAGACTTGCAGGATTGACAGCTAAAGTAGGAAACCAAGTTTGTTTTGCCTTTCTCACCCTTGCATCCAACAACGGCCAATAAACAAACTGGAACCTGGAATAAAATAAAAACCCTCTTTCGACGTACAATTTACCAATACCTTGTCCTTAAACACAATGCTTTTGGGAACCATTCAGGGCGAATGACTAAACATGACTTTGACTGACACCTCACCAAAAACGACTTTGAACCTTTACTACGACATCATTCAAGTCTGCTCTTTCAAGTACTGAGATCATCAACTGTGGAACAGGCTGCCCGTTGACAGTTTCTCTCCATTTTACCAGAAGAGGATATAACATGGTATACATCATATTCGTGTTCAAATCTAACATTTCCCCAAGTAATCCCTCAATGTTTTCAGTATTAAGAGAACGAAGAAACGTTTCAATGTTTATTTTTGCGATCTTCTGATAGGCCACAAACTGAATAAGTGCGTCATCACACGCTGTTGAAAGAGAGAAAGAACTAAATTTAGTTGTGTTGTTTCTTGCTGTTGATCTATTTCCAGTCACATTAAATGTTATGCTTTGCTTTTCCATTAATCACAAAAAAAAGAAAACTTAATAAAATCTTAATTGAACCATAAACTCCAGACACGTTAGAGAGGTAATATAATGTAATAATGTACTGTATAGATTAGTTGCAATAATTCCCATGTTGAGTGTATGAAGTTAGTGCAACTTGGCATCATGTTCAGCACAGACATTATTATCGGGTCATAAGATCATAAAAGATAGGAGCAGAATTAGGCCATTCAGCCAATCATGTCTACTCCGCCATTCAATCATGGCTAATCTATCTCTCCCCCCCCTTGTCCCATTCTCCTGCCTTCTCCCCGTAACCCCTGACACCCGTACTAATCAAGAATCTATCTATCTCTGCCTCAGAAATATCCATTGATTTGACATCCACAGCCTTCTGTGGCAAATAATACCACAGATTCACCACCCTCTGACTAAAGAAATTCCTCCTCATCTCCTTCCTAAAGGAACGTCCTTTATTTCTGAGGCTATGACCGCTAGTCCTAGACTCTCCCACCAGTTGAAACAACCTCTCCACATTCACTCCATCCAAGCCTTTTACTATTTGTTACGTTACAATGAGGTCCCCCCTCATTCTTCTAATCTTCAGCGACTACAGGCCCAGTGCCACCCTTCCATGGTTCCTGCATGTCCATGGAGGAGGAGCCAGCGCTGCCCTCGCAGCTGCGGCTTGCCTGCAGTCCGTTGTCTTTTGTGTTTTTTGTTGTTTTTGTCTTAATTGTAGTTTAAATATGATGTAGTGTTGCAGTTGTGTGTTATGTTGGGGGGGGGGGGGGGGGAACTGTAACATTGTCTCTCCCGAACGGAGTCCCGACCTTTTGTTTTCTGTGTCGTGTCTCCGTTCCCGCTGTGGTCTACCACCGGCCATGCACCTGGAGTTGGCGGGCTCTGGCTGGGACCACCTGGGCTCTGGTTCGCAGAGCCCGTGGCCCGGACTCACCACCTGCGGCGCTGGCTGCCTTCGGATGCTGCAGGAGCGGCTGCCACTCGTCTCCGGAGGCTCCGGCGCGGGCCGCCTGGACGTCGGAAGCCCGCAGGCCCCTGGGTGGGGGCCGACATCGGGAGCTCCGGCAGCGGCAGCGACAGCGTCTTCGCCCGCCCCGAATCGCGAGGCTTGGGTTGGCCCGCCGCGGACCTTTCACCGTCCGGCGTGGCCTGAAATAGGCCGCGGGTTTTTCTCCGCCCAGCGGGGGCTTCAATGTCAGGAGCCCCGACCGCCCCGACGTGGCAACTCCAACAGCCTGACCGCGGGAGAAGACGGCAAGGGAAGAGAAAAGACATTCTGGCCTTCCATCACAGTGAGGAGGTGACTGGAGGAGACTCACTGTGATGGATGTTTCTTTTGTTTGGTGTTGGTTATGATTGTATGTGTTATTGCATTTTTATTGATTATTCTTATTGGTATTATTGTTGAACTGCGGGTAATTTTTCATTTCACTGCACATTTATGTGTATGTGACAAATAAATTGAATATTGACTATTGACTATATAACGGTGCAATACATCAATTCACATTTATTATTGTTACGTATACCGAGCTTTGAAAAGCTTTGTTTTGAATGCTATCCACTCCTATCAGATGATACTATACATAAATTAATCGACAAATTCAGGTCCAACGGGTGGAGCAAAGGGGAAGATATAGAGTGCAGAATGCCGTTTATGTTCTTTTATATAATAAACGGACATATTTAGTAAATTGTAAAGAGCTTTGGGTCATCTTGAGATTAAAAAATGAGTAATATAATGTTATGTAAAGCGTAATATTTGCACAGGTACATGGACAGGACAGGTTTAGAGGGATATGGGCCAAACGCAGGCAGGTGGGACTAGTGTAGATGGGGCATATTGATTAGCGTGGGCAAGTTGGGCCAAAGGGTCTGTTTCCACTCTGTATGAATCTATGACTCTATAAAAGCATGAATTACTTTTTAATGTCATAAAATGTACTACTTAAAATAAAGTTGCAGCATTAAGATAAGTGATCAGAAAATGCCTGTACTGGATCGTTAAACTGTTCACACCAGTAGCTGCTTAATCTGATTAGCAGGCAACTATTTCCATCTCATTTGGCTCAGAGAAAGGTTTGCAATATCTGCTTGGTTTTCCCTGCATTTTTACTCTTACCTGTATTTTCTGAACAACAGTAAAGTGCTGCATTTATCTGTGAAATAAGGCTTGATTGTATTCATGTATAGTCTTTTCTTTGACTGGATAGCACACAAATAAAGCTTTTTATGTATCTCCATACACTTGTGAATAATAAACTAAGCTGAACTAAACAACATTAAACTAAGCTAAACTAAACTAAACTGCACACAGCTCTCCAATGAGATTGGTATGAATGAATGAATGAATGAATGAATGAATGAATGCTTTGTTGTCGCATGTGACAAGTCACAGTGAAATTCTTTGTTTCAAGGTATGCAAAGAGTCACCACATAAAGGGCGACAACAAAGTTACAAAGTATCCCACGCCAGGTCGTACATTTCTTCCCTCCCCCCCCCCCCCCTCGCGGAGATCTCCCCACGCCGGGTCCTCCTTTGTCCTAACTTCCCAATGATTTATTCTGATTCACGAAATATAATTCATAAAATAAATTTTAACATTTAAGGATGGCATTTTAGTTAACCTACAAACGAAAATTACATTACGTACCTGTGTTACTATCAGAAGTTCCAACATATTTATTGCAGGAGGTACACAGAGTGTCGTGGTAAATGTTACCTGGAACATTGACCACTAAACCACCCTGGCAGATTGTGTGTGCAGTACATTGTTGCTTACTCGATCTTTTTTGAGAATAAAAGCCACTGGTACATTCTTCACACGTTGAATCGCTTGTAGGGGTTCCTAGAAAACACAAAGTCCATAGTTTCAGTTAAAATTCGTGGAAATTACCACGTAGGAACTGTTTTCCAAAAAAGAACATTCAGTGAAAAACATACAGTACATATACAAAAGAAAACTGTGCATAAACTATTCATACATTCTCTGTACATTCAATAGCATCATACTCAGCAGTGTTTACATCCAATCTAAAGCAAAACACATATACCACTTCTGTGGCCCCCTGAGGTGATATCCCTGCCCTTGTTGGAGGGGCGTCTCCACTGGACTCTATCCCTCAATGTCCAGCAGCTGAAGGACCCGAGACTGTGGTCCTCCCCCTGAGAGTCTTGGCGTTGGCTGCACCGAGCTCCAGTGCCTCCCACAGCACGTACTCCTGCAGTCTGGAGCGGGCATGTCGGCAATATTCCCCGACAGACATCTCAAGTTGCTGGGAGACCAATAAGTTTTGGGCAGACCAAAGACTGTCCTTCACCAAGTTGATGGTCTTCCAGCAAGTGTGTCCCTTGAAACAGTCTGTTATGGAACTGTTCGGGATGAACTATGGAAATGCAGACGTTATTGAAGGTAATATACATGGAGTTTTGTGGAGTTTAACATTTGTTCCCAGAAATAAGTCATTTGTCGTGTGGTGAATTTTGAAACCCCATTAATTAGAATAAAAGCAAATAAAATCGTGGGACACTTGTTTGAGAATTATCTCCTACATGCAAATCTTTTAAAATGTCCTTTCATTAAATGAAACATTATATTAGTGGTTGAAATGGCAGCCAAATTCAGCTTTGTTCCTGAGAATACATAATGGGTTACTTTGAACGAACTTTATCAGTCGAACTATTTATTTCATTCTCTGGTTCAGGATAAATTCACCAGCTACATTAACCGCACACTCTCTTCCCAATTTCCCACTCATCTAGAATTAGTGTGCTGCACATATTGTAGTTTAGGCACAAAATGATGGAGTAACTAAAGGAGTACCTTTTCACACCTCTAGTTCCCCCTCTCCCCTGACTCTCAGTTTGAAGCGAGGTCTCGACCCGAAACGTCACCTGTTCCTTTTCTCCAGAGATGCTGCCTGACCCGCTGAATGACTCCAGTATGTTTGCGTCTGTCTTCGGTGTAAGCCAGCATCTGCAGTTCCTTTCTACACATATTGTAGTTTGGACAAGCTTTGCAGAAAGATAAACCATGGGCTCAAGGTGATGGGTGAATAGAGTAAAAATTAAGATAGACACAAAAAGCTGGAGTAACTCAGCGGGACAGACAGCATCTCTGGAGAGAAGGAATGGGTGACGTTTCGGGTTGAGACCATTCTGCAGACTGGTTAGGGATAAGGGAAACGAGAGATATAGACGGCAATGTAGAGAGATAAAGAACAATGGATGAAAGATATCCAAAAAAAAGAGAAGGAATGGGTGGTGTTTCCTGTGGAGACCATTCTTCAAAATTAATATTGGAAACATTAAACGTACCTGGTATCACCGCGCCATGACCATATGTACATTTGGTATGTCTCTCGCAGGAACCAAATTTGCGGAAATAGTCAGCGTTGCATTCACACTTCCTTTCGAGGGTCCGGGTGCAAATCTGCGTTTCGTGCTCATTGGCCCCGCAATGGATGCAAGCAGTGCAGTTTTCTTTTTTGGTAAGTATTTTACTGTAATAGCCGTAGGCGCAGGGAGTGCACACTGAATCCATGGTATGGGTGCACTTTCTATACAAAACTGAACCAGGCGGGCACTTCCAACATGTCAATTGGCGATTAGAAATTGGTTCGACATATCTGTAAATGCGATGCGTATACCATCTTCGTGGATCAGGATCTGAACTTGAAACGGTTTCAATCAGTACAAATACGACGAGGCACTGGAGAGGAAATAATAACCAAAGCGTAATAATTACTGAAACTATCCACCATTAATTACCATTCACAGCATCATATCTGAAATAACTTTACTCATTTTGGTTGCCTTAACTTAGAAATGGTAAAACTTAAAACAGCATCATCAGACATCTAGTGTAGGAAGTAACTGCAGATGCTGGCTTTACACCAAAGATAGACACAAAATACTGGAGTAGCTCAGCAGGTCAGGCAGCATCCCTGGAGAGAAGGAAAAGGTGACATTTCGGGTTGAGACCCTTCATCAGACTGATGAAGGGTCTCGACCCGAAGCGTCACCTATTCCTCTTCTCCAGCTATGCTGCCTGACCTGCAGAGTTACTCCAGCATTTTGTGTCGACCATGAGACATCTATCTCTATCTGCAATAAATAGATGATGCAAGCTTTTATTTGATGTTGATGATGATGGTGACGATGATACATTATTGTCACATGTACGTGTGAAATTCTGTGTTCAGTATGCACTGCGCAAAGTATGCAAAGAGTCGCCACCTACAGGGCGCCGACAAAGTTACAAAAAGCATTGGTTATAGTCCCGATGGTCCCTCTTCATTCATTCTATCTGTGAGGCATGAGGAAATGCACAGGCACGATGGGCCGAATGAACTCCTCTGCACTCTGATTGCACAAAGTAAAATTTAAAACGTGTCTCTCTTAACTTAAATATATTAATTTATTTATCCAACCCGATTTCAGATCTCAGTAACGGGATGACTCGAATCAGTCCCCGCCATGCGCGCGAACCCACAATGTTCAAAATATCAATCAATAAATGAAGCGCAAATGGATGAGTTATATGAATTTTGTAGATCTGTGTCTGGTTTCTACGAGGTCATCTTGTGGCCGCTTCTAGCTATTCTTCAGATTCGAAGAGGAGTTTGAACTTGGAGCAGCTAAGTGTTTGTACTCCATGTGTTCTGCTAATAAAGAACTTCTATACGAAACGGAATTACTCGGTGTTTATACAGCAACAAATACTTGACACGCAGAGATTCTGAGCTCTGCCCTGTAGATCCACGCGCCGCATCTCATTCTGTCACACTCTGAATATAGTCCAGGACCAAATACACTGAGCCCTAAACCTTTCATCCAACTCACTGCCGTGGAAGCAAGGAACTGCAGTCGCTGGTTTAATACACAGAAGGACACATGGAGCTGGAGTCTGAAGAAGGGCCTGGACCTGAAACGTCACCTGTCCATGTTCTCCAGAGATGCTGCAAGACCCGCTGAGTTACTACAGCGCTTTGTGCCCTTTCATCTACTGGAGTAGCAGCATGGACAGCTCGGATCAGCAGAATGCTTGAATACATAGAGTTGCGATGTAACACTTTACAGTGCAGGACGCAATTGCCAACAATGAACTCAAAAGATTACTGTAATAACAAGGAACTACAGATGACCAAGATGTAGATACAACTGCAGATGCTGGTTTACACACAAGGACACAAAAGGCATTTAGAAATATAAAGATTGTCCAGGGGAGTGCAATTTCCAGATCAATTTTTTAATGGAATTCCCTTGTAAGAAGTCCAAGTTTGTCATATCTGCAACAATGCTGCAACTACTCAGCAGGGAATCACTGCAAACAACTTACAACAACCTTACAATTTACAACAACTTACAACAACCAATAAGGTTGTTGTGGTAGGGGATTTTAACTTTCCCAGTATAGACTGGGAAAATCATAGCGTGGAGGGTTTAGATGGGGTGCAATTCCTGAAAAGTGTTCAGGAGAGTTTTCTTAAGCAGTAAGTGGACATGCGAGAGGGCAACGCTGGATCTAGTATTGGGAAATTGGGAGGGGCAAGTTAATGAAGTGTGTGTGGAGGAGACGTTTGGGACCAGTGACTACAGTTCGATTAGGTTTAAGATAGTTATGAATAGGGATATATTGAGGGGAAAGGAACATCGGCCAAGTGGGATGTTTTTATAACTGTACTGAAGACAGCCCAGGAGGTGTACGTCCCTGTTAGAGTGAATGGCAAAGCAGGCAAATGTAAGAAAGCTTGGCTGACAAGGGAAATTGAGACGTTAATCAAAAACAAGAAGGATGCATGGGACAGGTATAGGCAGCTGGGATCAAATGCATCCCTGGAGGAGTTTCGGAAACTATACTAAAAAAAGGAAATTGGAAGGGCAAAAATGGGCCAGGAGATAGCTCTGGCGGGTAGCATTAAGAACAATTCCAAAAGACTATAAATACATAAGGGGGTAAAGGGGAACTCGAGAAAGAGTGGGACCCCTCAGGAATCAAAGTGGTCACAGGAGCCACAGGAGATGGGCAAGGTCCTAAATGAGTATTTCTTCTCTGTATTTACTGAGTCGGACGGAGGAAATTAGAGCAGTCACTGGAAGTGTCTTGAGAGCAGTCAGGGTTATCGTCGAAGAAGTACTGAAGGTACTGTCGTGTTTAAAGGTAGACAAATCCCCAGGGCCTGATCAGATATATCCGAGGGCATTGCGGGAAACTAGAGTGGAAATTGCGGGTGCCCTGGTTGAAATTTACGAGTCGTCCTTAAGTACAGGAGAGGTGCCGGAAGACCGGAAGGTGGCAAATGTTGTGCCTCTTTTCAAGAACGGCTGCAGGGCCAATGTTGGGAACTGGAGGCTCGTGAGCCTAACATCTGTAGTTGGTAAGTTACTGGAGAGTATTCTGAGGGATAGGTTATACAGGCATTTGAATGGGCAAGGGCTGATTAGGGTTGGTCAGCATGGTTTTGTACGATGGAGGTCGTGTCTCACAAATTTGATTGATTTTTTTTGAAGACGTGGCCAAAAAGGTCGATGAGGGCAGAGCTGTAGATGTTGTGTACATGGACTTCAGTAAGGTGTTCAACAAGGTTCCGCATGGTAGGCTGCTCTGGAAGATTAGATCGCATGGGATCCAAGGAGAGATAGCTGAATGGATAGCAAATTGGCTCCGTGGAAGGAAGCAGAGGGTGATGGTGGAAGGTTGCTTCTCAGACTGGAGGCCAGGGCTAGTGGTGTACCTCAGGGTTGGTTTACAAAAAAAGGTACAAAGTGCTGAAGTAACTCAGCAGGTCACACAGCAACTGTGGCGAACATATGCTATACGAGACACTTAATCAGACCGGCTGCTCTAAAGATCAATATATATAGAAATATATATAATGTGTCCTGCACAGTAAACTGTTACATAGCAGCTCTACAAAATATATATATGTATATATTACATAGATATATTATATATATCACCTGCAGTTCCTTGTCGTTTAAAATTGTTTGCAGTGCAGTTCTATGCTAACATGAGCATATTTATATATATATATGCCGATAAAGATTGGTCTTTTATAGCAATCCGTCTGAAGAGGAGGTCTGACCCGAAACATCACCAATCCATATTCTCCACAGATGCTGCCTGGCTCGCTGATTTACTCCAGCACTTTGTACTTTTTTTGTAAACCATCACCTGCAGTTCCTTGTCGTTTAAAATTGTTTGCAGTGCAGTTCTACGCTAACATGAGCATATTTATTAATGTTTACATGTGTGTGTGTGTGTATACACATATATATATGAGGATGTGTGTATTAATTAATTTTAACATATTTTATATATATATATATACGTTACAATTTATATGTGCAAAACGAGCTTCGCACCTGGAACTATATATATATATATATATATATATATATACATATACAAAAACATATAATAAGTTCAAATTGATAAATACACATGCTCATGTTTCCTCAAAATAAAACTTTAAGAGTAAAACCTTCAGCATCATTGAAGCAACGATCTTTGCACTTAGCACTGTTGCACGTAGCACTTAGAGTTGATGTGAAGCGAAGCTGTTTGATCTTGCATGCCACCTTACCTTGAGGATCATGCTTGCTCACTGTGGACGTGCTCAGTCGTTGTCGGTCGAAGTTGCACGAAGTTGCATTCATTTTATCAGCTGAATGACGCGCGGTGGGTGAGTCACTGCGCCACCGGCGTTCTTTACAAAGGAGGAAAACCCCAACATGGAACTCCCCCCTGTCGTCCCGGTTCCAGTGATGGAAATGGGGTTTAGGAACTAGGGGTACTCTAAGGCCCGTGAGGCTGAGGTTGGGAAGGAAGGGGGGGGGGGATTATTTTGTTTATGCGCGGTCATACCCATGTAAGAGTACAAGAATGCATAACTTGTTTATTGTGTATTTATAATATAGTTTATTGTGTATTATATGTCATAGCTGCTTTCTGGCATCTCTCGCTCTCTCTCTCTGTGGAATTCTCTGCCTCAGAAGGCAGTGGAGGCCAATTCTCTGAACGCATTCAAGAGAGAGCTGGATAGAGCTTTTAAGGATAGCGGAGTCAGGGGGTATGGGGAGAAGGCAGGAACGGGGTACTGATTGAGAATGATCAGCCATGATCACATTGAATGGCGGTGCTGGCTCGAAGGGCCGAATGGCCTCCTCTTGCACCTATTGTCTATTGTTTACATTACAAAATGTTCCATAATGCTATATAATCTCCATTTTTTTCTGTCGCCTCCTCTTTCTTTCTGCATGCCTTCAGTATCTTCAGCACGCCTTCTGCCACTAAGAAGCAATGTCCTCACATATTCTTCGGGTTTGAATTTTGACAGAGGAGGTCCCACCAACTTAATAAATAGAAGAGTTGAGAGATTGTCTGAACTGTCACTTGAACTGCAGAACCGAAATTGTTACACTTAGTAAAGCACACGAGGAAATTAAACGAACTATCAATTGATCAGTTTGAAGTCTTGCACGTTGTGGTGAGTTGCAGAAATTCATGCCACTGAAGCTCCTTTCACATTCTGCTGTTGATACCGGAATTGTATTTACAGCCGTTACCAGCTGCTGAAAATCTGCAGAAACTATCTTCTCTTTAGATTCCTTGAATTCTCTGAAGGCTCTGACACAAAGCCGACCATTTAAGCCAAATTGTTCTGCCATTTCTTCTACATCATTATCCCCAAAGGTAATAAGTGAATCTTCTGGAATATTGTTAATATCTAAATATTTCGACTTGTTAATTAACTTTTTACATTTATCATTGGAAGCCGTTGTAGATTCAAGCAGCCTGGATTTCATGTTATTGACCAAACTCCTCAAAAACTGTTGTCTATGTATAGTAGGTATTTTACCGACTCTCAAATTTATTCCATTAAATATCATCTGGCTTGTTGCTTTCTCCACTTGAGCATAAAATTTTCCTGGCTTCTCTATTTGACATTCAAGAACCTTGATAGTTTGTTTAATTTCCTCATGTGCTTTACTAAGTGTACAATTTCGGTTCTGCAGTTCAAGTGACCGTTCACACAACTCTAGCAAACTGTCCATCAACAAGCCCAAATTATTTACGAAAGCTGATGACTCTAATACTTTTTTCAGCCCCTCGTACTTTGCTCTCTCTGCACTAGATCTTGAAGCATCGCAGCGTGCTTTTCCAAAATGCTCCCAAATAGCTTTATAAGACTGCCACATTGCCTTTACAGTTCAGTAAGACGTAGCAACCCATCTCACACTGAAAACACGACCAATTTTCAACAGTTGACAGTGAAGAGCCTCAGCACATGCAGTTAACTAATCCTAATTCTTAGGAGACCAATGATATAAGGAATACAATTTATCACAAAATATCTGAAAATGATTCAAACCTGCAACTTCATTTATAACATCACCTACACTGAGTTCAAGCCTGTGACTGGCACAGTGCCAAACAGTTGCATTAGGGAAATCATCAAGAAATAGTTTTGCAACCCCTGCATTTCATCCTAACATTACTGATGCACCATCAGTAAATGGTCAAGGTTCATCCAAACTCGAGTGAGAAAGTAAAGTAAGGGATGATTGGATCCTTTAGTGTGGTTATGACATGTTTGTGGGACATGGACGATGGATAACGTTGTGGCGGCCAATGGGCTGCACAAATCCAGATGTTCACAGAAAATAAACTGTAAATGACGATGGCAACCGTGCGATAACAGCCGGTGGGCAATGGTTGTGACCAACGTCCAACCCGGAGCGTGGCAAATTGCAGAATTGAAAGCTGAGATAAGGTTCTCCCAAACTTCGTAAGGGATTGGACGGGATAGATGCAGGAAAATGTCCCCGATGTTTTAGTTTTAGAGATACAGCGCGGAAACAGGCCTTTTCGGTCCACCGGGTCCGCGCCGACCAGCGATCCCTGCACACTAACACTATCCTACACCCGCTGGGGACAATTTTTACAATTATAGCAAGCCAATTAACCTACAAACCTGTACGTCTTTGGAGTGTGGGAGGAAACCTATGATTTCGGAGAAAACCCACGCAGGTCATGGGGAAAACGTACAAACTCCATACAGACAGTACCCGTAGTCGGGATCGAACCCGGGTCTCCGGCGCTGCATTCGCAGTAAGGCAGCAACTCTACCGCTGCTGCCGGTGTTGGGGGAGTCCAGAACCGGGGGGGGGGATCACAGTTTAAGAATAAGGCCATTTAGGACTGAGATGAGGAAACACTTTTTCACCCAGAGAGTTGTGAATCTGCAATTCCCTGCCACCGAAGGCAGTGGAGGCCAATTCACTGGAAGTACTCAAGAGCTAGTTAGACATAGCTCTTCGGACTAACGGAATCAAGGGATATGGGGAGAAAGCAGGAACTGATTTTGGATGATCAGCCATGATCATATTGAATGATGGTTTTAGACAGGAACTTGCACATCCATTTGAGTAGGTTATTTGAGGGCAAAGGGATATCTGGAAAGTGGGATGCTTTTAAAAGTGTTTTCACGAGCGCTCTAAGCAAACATGTTCCTGTTAACGTGAAGGGAATACAGGAAGGAAGCCTGGATGCCGAGAGAAATTAAAGGACTGGTCAGGAGAAATGGAGTCTAATAATCCATTATAATCCATCTATAATTTCCATAATAATCCATATTCCATCTATAATAATCCATAATAGTCTATCTATAATTTCAAAGTACAAAACTGAGCAACGTTCCATTTGTAAATTCATTGGTGAGACAGCAGTTCGAGTTGAGAATCCTAAGATCAACTCGAACTGCTGCCCCACCGATGAATTTACAAATGTACCGCTGCTCAGTTTTGTACTTTGAAATTATATTTATAAATCCGAGAGATCCATTTCTTACCCCACAAAAAATTGCTTTAAGGACTAGTTTAATTTATTGTCATGCGTACTGAGGTACAGAGAAAAGCTTTTTGGTATGTGCTATGCAGTCAACAGAAAGACTAGACATGATGACAATCAAGCCTTCCACAGTGTACAGATACCAGGGTAAAGGGTATGTCAATTCATGTCGCTTCATGTCAATGTATTTATTATTTATATAAAGAAAAATTCAGTGACATTTATCATCCTGGAACAATTCACAGCACGAGAGTTGGTACAAAACACTTCATATGATAGTATTTATTTTTCATAGACGCTGTGACACAGACACAAAAATAGGATAGAAATTACAGTTCACCATTTTGACACTTTTAAAAACATATTTATGTTCAAATAAACCACGATTTTCTTGATATTCATTGTACTATCCAGTCATTCGAGAACGCCCATCAGAACTCTGTGATTCATCTCTCTCAAACAAAATTTGCCTCAAGTATCTTCTCGTGGTGGTTACTCTGCATTTTGGACACATCTTATTTCCTGATGGGATGACAGGACAGTAAAAGTTTAAATCATGCGGTATTCCAATATATACTTTGGACAGCTGAGAGAACAATCATCGCCATTCAACCACTCAATTTAATTTGGTTCACAGTGTAGAATAATCAGAATAATTATAATCAAAGGCATGTCAGTCGGGAGTAATCAGAATAATTATAATCAAAGACATGTCATTCCTGCAGATGCTGGAATCTTCATCAAAAACCAGTGCATGTGGAACTATACGCAGCAGAGCACATGGAATGTACAGATGACATTATGGAACACAACACTTCAGATTCCAGTTTGAAGACTGAAGAAGGGTCCCAATCAAATACGTCACCTGTCCATTGCCTCCACAGATGTTGCCTGGTCTTGCCTGATGCGCTGAGTTCTTCTAGCACAATGTTTTTTTTAAACATTGAACTGTATAAAGTTACAGACCTGGCACCCATTTTACCTACTGGATTAAAATGAGCTACTTTTAAGGATATTCCATAATCCCACTACCTGATTCTTTCTTCAGAGCCCTGTAATTGTTTAGTTTTAGTTCAGAGATACAGCGTGGAAACAGGCCCTTTGGCCCATCGAGTCCACACCGACCAGTGATCCACGCACACTAGCACCATCCTACACACACTAGGGACAATTTACACTTATACCAAGCTAATTAACCCACCTGTATATCTCTGGAGTGTGTAAACATACCGAAAATTTCGGAGAAAACCCATGCGGTTACGGGGAGAAGGTACAAACTCGGTACAGACAGCACCCGAAGTCGGGATCGAACCTGGGTCTGTGGCGCTGCTAGCGTTGGAAGGCAGCAACTTTACCGCTACGCCATTTTTATGAAATATTTATCCTGCGATAATTATTGCTGCAAAGCATTCAATTTCCAACAAGTTTGTTGTTCTCTTCATCTCTTTCCCCACTTTGTCAACAACTCTCAACCACAGAAAATACTCTTAACATACATGCGATCAAATCCTTGATAATGAATTGGCTTTATTATTTCATCTATCTTATCTCATTGGTAACCACCATAGCATTCCTAGTGTTTCATGACAAGATTTTCAACCACTGTATCATTACAGCTATTCCACCACGTGTTCAAAATGCCTTTTAATCCTCATAGAATCCAAAATCTACATTACCTTGACTGGGACCTGATAAGTCTCTTGCACTGGCGTGTCCAAACATGCCAGAAATTCAAATCATTTGGAAGTGGATGTTACTTTTAATTTTAGGGAAAGATTTTATACAATCTAAAGCTTTAGAGTTCTTTTAACATTCTCTGTTTTTATATATTTCATCAAGTGGATTGTTATGGGCGTGATCACAAGACCTAAGAGTGGAATTGATGCAAGTCCAGGAGGGGCACAGAGAAGAGGTGGGTTAAATGGGGGGAGGGTTATGTAGTTACTTAAAATTGGAGAATTCAACTTCCAATTGGAGTCTTCAGGCCGATTCATGTTGTTCCAACAAATTGGGAAAATATTTCCAGCAAAATTTTCATGCAGTGGTACCTGCTGACCAACTCTAGAACTGTATTGTGCTTCCTTAAATTAACTAGTGACTCAATGGTAATATTGAATGAATAGGTGACAATTTTATTTGGTGTATAAAACTTATATTCAAATTATACAATGTATTGCACAGTAATAAGTCAGCCTAACATTGGGACTGAAATACCACTCCAACAGGCAGAATAAACTCAATAAAACATGGGTCTGAAGAAGGGTCTCGACCCGAAACGTCACCCATTCCCTCTCTACTAGATGCTGCCTGACCTGCTGAGTTACTCCAGCATTTTGTGATACCATCGAATATGGGTGTATCTTGGTAGATAATACATAAAAGAGAAGAGCACAGTTGGTTTTTAAAATCTAATGTTAAGCAGATTTTTTAATCGATTTCTAAAACAAGAAACCCTTGCTTCATATCACATTGAACTGATAGTTTTGTTCACTTCAAACCAATCCACAGTCTGCAATGCTGTAGCTTAAACTTAATGGATAGCTAAATGCAACTGACATAATTGTAATCAGCAAAAAGTGTTCAGTACTTAAATTGCCAGATATGCATAAGCCTAGCCTCTCAATTCAAAGTAGTGTAAATAGACTCAGCGGGACAGGCAGCATCTCCTTATGAAAGGAATGGGTGATGTTTCGGGTCGAGACCCATCAGGGGAGAGGGAGATACAGTGATAGGGACTAGTAAGATGTGAAAACGAGACAAGGGGGATGGAGATCAAGGAAAATGTAGAACAGATCATTGACAGCTAGGAGAAGGTAACAACAAACTAAACAGATGCAGTGCCCTCCATAATGTTTGGGACAAAGACTCATCATTTATTTATTTGCCTCTATACTCCACAATTTGAGATTTGTAATAGAAAAAAATCACATGTGGTTAAAGTGCACATTGTCAGACATTATTAAATGGTATTTTGATACATTTTGGTTTCACCATGTAGAAATTACAGCTGTGTTTATACATAGTCCCCCCATTTCAGGGCACTATAATGTTTGGGACACATGGCTTCACATGTCCTTGTAATTGCTCAGGTGTGTTTAAATGGCTCCTTAACACAGGTATAATGGAGCTCTCAGCACCCAGTCTTTCCTCCAGTCTTTCCATCACCTTTGGAAACTTTTATTGCTGTTGATCAACATGAGGGGGGGGGGGGGCTATGTATAAACACTGCTGTAATTTCTGCATGGTGAAACCAAAATGTATAAAAATGGCCTTTATTAAAATCTGACATTGTGCACTTTAACCACATGTGTTTTTTTTACAATTACTAATCTCAAATTGAGGAGTACAGAGGCAAATAAATAAATGATGGGTCTTTGTCCCAAACATTATGGAGGGCACTGTACAATGTAGACGAGGACCATCAGACTAGTCGGAGAACTGGGAAGGGGGGAGGGGATGGAGAGAGGGAAGGCAAGCAACTTTGAAATTATCGTACGACAACCATTTCAGGTAAATTGCATAAAGTCTTACTCATCACTGTGTGCTTGCTGACTCACGTTGATGCTTTAATAAATAGACGATACTAAAATTAACTTTCCCAATTTCATTTCTAACCCTGTAATTATTGTTACCCTATGGCACAATTAAATTAAGATCACATCTATGAACGCAAGTAATGGTATTGGCTCCCACAACATTTTTAAAGTGGTAAGTTCTCCTTGTGAAGGGTATCAGTGGCCAGAGAGCAGTGTTGGGATGTCCTGAGAAAGTGAACATTAATAAAGGATTCAAGTTCCGAAGTTCCTTTCAAACTTCCCTCTCAAGGAGTTTTGTCGAAACATATCAGGAAATTCTTTTCAACTCTCAGAATAATTAAGAAGATATCATTAGATGAGCTGGTAGATGCAAAAACTCCAGGATAGTTTCAGAATGAAGAGAAGCCTACTTAGTGGGTGGCACGGTGGCGCAGCGGTAGAGTTGCTGCCTTACAGCGAATGCAGCGCCGGAAACCCGGGTTCAATCCCGACTGCGGCTGTTGTCTGTGTGGAGTTTGTACGCTCTCCGCGTGACCTGCGGGGGTTTTCTCCGAGATCTTCGGTTTCCTCCGAGATCTTCGGTTTCCTCCCACGCTCCAAAGACGTACAGGTATGTTGGTTAACAGGCTTGGTAAATGTAAAAATTGTCCCAAGAGGGTATAGGATGGTGTTAATGTCAATGTTAATAGGCGCGGACCCGGTTGGCCGAAAGGGCCTGTTTCCGCGCTGTATCTCTCTCCAAACCAAACCTTAAAATAAAAGCAATTGTTTTTCTCATTTATTAAAAGAACCCTATAGATTATAATTACTAAACAATGCAAGGAGAAGTGTTTTAAGGATGGCACAGTGCCTCATTGCTGGTGGAGCTGCTGCCTTACAGCGCTAGAGACCCGGGTTCGATTCTGACCGCGGGTGTCCTTGGAGTTCGCATGTTCTCCCTGTGGCCACGTGGGTTTCCTCTAGGCCTTGTGGTTCCCCCTCCCATCCCAAGGCGTGTGCGGATTAGGAGGTTAATTGGCAGCTGTAAATTGCCCCTAATGTTGGGAGTGGCCTATTTCCACGGTGCGTCTTTCAATCAAAAACCATTTGTTGTTTAAGCTTGTTTAAGATATGTTACAATAGAGAATGGTAGAATCTGGGAGGAATTGATAATATGGAGAGGCTAAAGTTGGATTAGATTAGTATATGATTAGTGTAAATAGTGGATGGTCGATGGTCAGCAGAGACCTTGTGGGACAAAGGGCCTGTTTCCGTGCTGTATCTTTTCATCTAAGTGCAAAGGTATACACACTAAAAAATCTGTAACGTGTCATACAAAACTCAGTAATCAACTGCGTCCTGCGGATTATTCCCATGTTATATATTTTCTTAAAATGAACCCTGTTATTGATTTTGAGGTAAAAGAACAATTTGTATACCTAAACTATGGTGCCTCAGACAGCCTCAGGACAACATGAAGTGCTTTAAGTCAATTAAACATTGTAGACCCTTCTCCTACTTAAAATAAAATGGCATACTTAAATTAAATATTAACAAATGGAGAAAAGCTGTTACCTTACATGCAAATATAGCAATGTCCCAATCATCAAAACTTGACGCCTCTTGCATGCGGTCTCAGTGGACTATTTCAATGCACTTTGCTAATCAGGGCGGCACAGTGGTGCAGCAGTAGAGATGCTGCCTTACAGCGCCAGAGAGCCGGGTTCGATCCTGACTATGGGTGCTGTCTATACAGAGTTTGTACGTTCTCCCCTTGACCACTTGGGTTTTCTCCGAGATCAATTTCCTCCCACACTCCAAAGACTTACAGGTTTGTAGGTTGATCGGCTTGGTGTGAATGTAAAGTGTCCCTAGTGTGTGTAGGGTAGTGTTGATGTACGGGGATCGCTAACCGGTACGGAATCAGTCGACCCAAGGACCTGTTTCTGTGCTGTATCTCTCAACTGAGCTACAATAAACTAAAAAGATTCAGGAAGCAGCACAGTTCTGCATTATTTTAAAAGTTTATTAGAACTTTATAAAAACATAGCATCTAATGTAACATAATCCACAACTAATAATGTCACATGGAATGTTCCCAAAACTTATTTGCAATTAGCTACTGTAAAATATCATAGACTGAGGAAATTGCTGGAGTAAATTATTAAAGAGGTAATAACGGCGCATTTGGATAGTGGTAAAAGGATTGGTCCAAGTCAGCATGGATTTATGAAGGGGAAATCCTGCTTGATTAGTCTTCTGGAATTTTTTGAGGATGTGACAAGTGAAATGGATGAAGGAGAGCCAGTGGGTGTAGTGTATCTAGACTTTCAGAAAGCCTTTGATGAGGTCCCACACGAAAGGTTGGTGAGCAAAATTAGAGCACATGGTATTGGGGGCAGGGTATTGACGGATAGAGAATTGGTTGGCAGACAGGAAGCAAAGAGCAGGAATAAACGGGTCCTTTTCACAATGGCAGGCAGTGGAGAGTGGAGTGCCGCAACTATTTACAATATATATAAATGATTTGGATGATGGAATTAGAAGTAACACTAGCAAGTTTGCGGATGACACAAAGCTGGGTGGCAGTGTGAACTACGAAGAGGATGTTAGGAGGTTGCAAGGTGAATTGGACAGGTTGAGTGAGTGGGCAGATGCATGGCAGATGCACTATAATGTAGATAAATGTGAGGTTATCCACTTCGGTGGTAAAAATAAGGAGGCAGATTATTATCTCAATGGTGTCAGATTAGGTAAAGGGGAAGTGCAATGAGACCTTGGTGTCCTTGTACACCAGTCACTGAAAGTAAGCATGCAAGTACAACAGGCAGTGAAGAAAGTTAATGGCATGTTGGCCTTCATAATGAGAGGATTTGAATACAGGAGCAAAGAACTCCTGCAGTTGTATGGGGCCCTGGTAAAACTCCATCTGGAGTATTGTGTGCAGTTTTGGTCTTCTAATTTGAGGAAGGACATCCTTGCTATTGAGGCAGTGCAGCATAGGTTCACAAGGTTAATCCCTGGGATGGAGGGACTGTCATATGAGGAAAGATTGGAAAGACTAGGCTTGTATTCACGGGAGTTTAGAAGGATGAGAGGGGATCTTATAGAGACGTATAAAATTCTGGAAAGGACTAGACAAGCTAGATGCAGGAAAAATGTTCCCAATGTTGGGGGAGTGCAGAACCAAAGGTCACCGTCTAAGAATAGAGGGGAGGCCATTTAAAATTGAGGTGAGAAGAACCTCTGAGATTGTCAGCGTAAGAGCAGGGATGATCACACGTTGAGTGGGGTATAGTCAGTGATTAACACCGACTGAAAATAGATCAAGGTTGCTAAGCCAGCAGGCAATAGGGCGGCAGGGTGGCGAAGTTGTTGCCTTACAGCGCTTGCAGCACCTGAGACCTGGGTTCGATCCCGACCACAACAAGAGAGCAGCGGTAAACTACTATCCATCTCATTGATGACCCTAGGTCTATCCTTGATTGGACTTTGTTGGCTTTACATTGAACTAAACGTTATTCCTTTATCATGTATCTGTACACTGTAAATGGATCAATCGTAATCATGTATTGTCTTTCTGCCGACTGATAGCACGCAACAAAAGCTTTTCACTGTGCCTCGGTGCACGTGACAATAAACTTAACTGAACTGAACTAAGTATACCAATCGCTGGCTTTCTCAGCTAAAGTTTGAATTTAATCTGAACCCGTTTCGGTTGAAGAAAACAAGTCAAGACACAGAAAGCAGCATACTTTCGAATTCCTTTAAAGGTTTATTGAAAATAAATTAAAACTTTAAAAAAACATTGGTTCGATTGAAACATAATCCATATGAAATAACGTAGCATGTAATGTTCCCAAAACCTATTTGAAATTAGCGACTGTAAAATATCATGTGCTGATAGTTCCTTTGCAACTTCAGACTTCGTTAACACTTAGTTGTAACGATGTCTTCTCCCATTTCTTTGTCATGGAGTATCACTCGTTCAAAGCCATCACTGGAAGAAGCTTGTTCCTGGTGATGAATAGGCTATCAGTCCAGTCCAGGTTGAACTCAAATTGCCCCAATACATCTTTATGATAGCACAAAGAATCACACTTGCAACAATAAATATTTCTTGCTAGCACCATCTGTGTGCAAGGAAGTTCCTATAATTCCATGATTTGCTGGATTCAATTAGACTGTGTTCGCAATTTTCACAGAAACTTCGTCAACATTTCATACCACTGGGTGGCGCCCACAATGGCTGACTTCGCCAACTATCTCGTCCCTTATGTATGTTTTAGTATTCTTTAGCTTATTTATGTGGGGGTTGGGGGGGGGGGGGGGGGGAGTGTTGGGGGAAACTTTTTTTTAATCTCCATATTTTCCTGCCCCCCCTCCCCAAGTTTTGTCTGAAATATTTTACAACTCTCTGCTAGAAAGTCGCACAAACTGCAGTATTTGTCTCTTGATTCTTGACTCTCTTGAAACTACAAACCCCGCCACTGTGAGCTGCTGTGTAAGCTGCTGCACAGACTTGCAGGATTGACAGCAAAAGTGGGAAACCAAGTTTGTTTTTGCCTTTCTCTCCCTTGCATCTAACAATGGCCAATAAACGAACTGGAACCTGGAATAAAATAAAAACCCTCTTTCAACGTACAATTTCCTAATACCTTGTCCTTAAACACACTGCTTTTGGGGACCATTCAGGGCGAATGACTAAATATGACCTTAACTGACACCTCACCAAAAACGACTTTGGACCTTTGCTACGACATTATTCAACTTTGCTCTTTCAAGTATTAAGATCATCAACTCTGCAACAGGCAGATTTGACGATTGACTGTTGACAGTTTCTTTCCATTTCATCAGAAGAGGATATAACTTTGCATACATCATATCCCTGTTCCCTTTTGACATTTCCTTAAGTAATTTATGAACATTTTCAGTAGTAAGAGGACGAAGAAGCCTTTTGAGTTTTCTTCTTGCGATCTTCTGATGTGCCACAAACTGAATAAGTGCATCATCACACGCTGTTGAAGGAGAGAAAAAAACATAATTTTACTTTTTATTAGACACCCTGTGTTGGTTTTTAGCAGTAACATTAAATCTTATGCTTTTTTTTTCCATTAATCACAAAAAAAACAATAACATCTTACTTGAACTGTAAACTCCAGACACGTTAGAGAGGTAATATAATGTAATAATGTACTATATAGATTAGTTGCAATAATTCCCATGTTAAGTGTATGAAGTTAGTTTAACTTGGCATCAGTTTCAGCATAGACATTATCAGGTCAGAAGTGATAGGAGCAGAATTAGGCCATTCCGCCCATCAAGTCTACTCTGCCATTCAGTCATAATCGATCTCTTCCCCTCTGGCCCCATTCTCCTGCCTTCTTCCCATAACCCCTGACACCCATACTAATCAAGAATCTGTCTATCTCTGCCTTAGAAATATCCATTGACTTGGCGTCCACAGCCTTCTGTGGCAAAGAATTCCATAGTTTCACCACCCTCTGACTAAAGAAATTCCTCCTTATCCCCTTCCTAAAGGAACCTTTATTTCTGAGGCTGTGATCGCTAGTCCAACTAGTGGAAACACCCTCTCCACATCCACTCTATCCAAGCCTTTCACTATTTGGTATGTTTCAATGAGGTCCCCCCTCTTCTCCCAAACTCCAGTGAGTACAGGCCCAGTGCCGTTAAATGCTCATCGTATGTTAATCCACTCATGCCTGGGACTCATCCCACTCAGTCAATTTACAGAAGCAAATTAACCTACAAACTTGCACGTCTTTGGAAAGTGGGAGGAAACCAGAGCACCTGGAGAGAAACCCACGTGGTCACAGGCAGAACATAAAACTCCGTACAGACAGCACCGTGATTAGGATGGAACCCGGGTCTCTGGTGCTGTAAGGCAGCAGCTCGACCACTGTGCAACCGTGTCAATTGGTTACTGCATTTCATACATTTCCATGATTTAACTGTGCAATACATCAATTCACATTTATTATTGTTACGTGTACCGAGCTTTGAAAAGCTTTGTTTTGCATGCTATCCACTCATATCAAATGATACGATACATAATTTAATCGACAAATTCAGGTCCAATGGGTAGAGCAAAGGGGAAGATATAGAGTGCAGAATGCCGTTTATATTCTTTCATGTTATAAACAGACATAATTAGTTAATTGTAAAGAACTTTGGGTCATCAAAAAATGTGTAATATAATGTGTAATATTTGAACAGGTACATGGATAGGACAGGTTTAGAGGGATATGGGCCAAACGCAGGCAGGTGGGACTAGTGTAGATGGGGCATGTTGATTAGCGTGGGGAAGTTGGGCCAAAGGGCCTGTTTCCACGCTGTGTGAATCTATGACTATAAAAACACGAATTACATTTCTAATGCCATAAAATGTACTACTTAAAATAAAGTTGCAACATTAAGATAAGTGATCAAAAAATGCCTGTATTGGATCGTTAAACTGTTCACACCAGTAGCTGCTTAATCTGATTAGCAAGCAACTATTTCCGTCTCATTTGGCTCAGAGAAAGGTTTGCAAATGTGCTTGGTTATCCGTGAATTATTACTCTTTCATGGATTTTCTGAACAACAGTAAAGTGCTGCATTTATCTGTGAAATAAGGCCTGATTGTATTCATGTATAGTCGTTTCTTTGACTGGATAGCACACAAATAAAGCTTTTCATGTATCTCCATACACTTGTGAATAATAAAAAGTAAGCTGAACTAAACAACATTAAACTAAGCTAAACTAAACTAAACTGCACACAGCTCTCCAATGAGATTGGTATGAATGAATGAATGAATGAATGAATGAATGAATGAATGAATGAATGAATGAATGAATGAATGCTTTGTTGTCGCATGTGACAAGTCACAGTGAAATTCTTTGTTTCAAGGTATGCAAAGAGTCACCACATAAAGGGCGCCAACAAAGTTACAAAGTATCCCAAGCCAGGTCGTACCTTTCTTCTCTCCCCCCCCCCCCATGCCGGGTCCTCCTTTGTCCTAATTTCCCAATTATTTATTCTGATTCACGAAATATAATTCATAAAACATATATGTTAATATTTAGTGATTGTATTGTAGTTACCATACAAAAAAAAACTTTACGCACCTGTGTTTCTGACAGATGGTCGAACATATTTCTTGCAGGAGGTACACAGGGTGTCGTGGTAAAGGTTACCTGGAACATTGACCACTAAACCATCAGTGCACTTTGTGTGTGCAATGCAGTGATCCGTACTAGAGATTGTTGGAGAGAAAAAGCCACTGGGACATTCCGCACACGTTGAATCGCGATAATGGGTTCCTAGAAAACACAAATTCCAAGGGTTCAGTTAAAATTCATGGACAATGCCACGTAGGAATTTTATCCAAAAAAGAACTTTCAGAGAATAAAATATATATACAAAAGAAAACTGTGCATAAATATTCATACATTCATAGAAACATAGAAAATAGGTGCAGGAGTAGGCCATTCGGCCCATCGAGCCTGCACCGCCATTCAATATGATCATGGCTGATCATCCAACTCAGTATCCCATACCTGCCTTCTCTCCATACCCCCTGATCCCTTTAGCCACAAGGGCCACATCTAACTCCCTCTTAAATATAGCCAATGAACTGGCCTCAACTACCTTCTGTGGCAGAGAATTCCACAGATTCACCACTCTCTGTGTGAAAAAAAACGTTCTCATCTCGGTCCTAAAAGACTTCCCCCTTATCCTTAAACTGTGACCCCTTGTTCTGGACTTCCCCAACATCGGGAACAATCTTCCTGCATCTAGCCTGTCCAACCCCTTAAGAATTTTGTAATTGTGTATTCACTACACATTCAATAGCATCATACTCAGCAAAACACCTATACCACTCATGTGGCCCCTGGGGTGATATCCCTGCCCCAGACCTTGATGGTCTCCACCGGACTCTATCCCTCAATGTCCAGCAGCAGAGGAACCCTCGACTGTGGTCCTCCCCCAGAGAGTCTAGATGTTGGCTGCACCGAGCTTCAGTGCCTCCCTCAGCACGTACTCCTGCTGTCTGGATCGGGCCTGTCGGCAATATTTCCCGACAGACATCTCACTCTGCTGGGACACCAACAAGTTTTGGCCAGACCAAAGACCGTCCTTCACCGAGTTGATGGTCTTCCAGCAAGTGTGTCCCTTGAAACAGTCGGTGAATCAGAGAGTGCTCTGTTATGGAACTGTTCGGGATGAACTATGGAAATGCAGATGCTATTGAATGCAATATACATGGTATTGTGGAGTTTAACATTTTTGCCCAGAAATAATCGATTTCCTGTCTATGATGAATTTAGAAACCCGATTAATTTTCAAACAAAGTAGAATAAAAGCAAATAAAATAGTGGGACACTTGTTTGAGAATTATCTCCTACATGCCAACCTCTTAAAATGTCCTTTCATTAAATGAAACATTATATTAGTGGTTGAAATGACAGCCAAATTCAGCTTTGTTACTGAGAATACATAAACGGTTACTTTGAACTAACTTCATCAGTCGAACTATTTATTTCATTCTCTGGTTCAGGATAACTTCACCAGCACACAATCTTCCCAATTTCCCACTCATCTGGAATTAGTGTGCTGCACATATTGTAGTTTAGGCACAAAATGATGGAGTAACTTAGCGGGTCAGGCAGCAAGTCTCATACCTTTTCACACCTCTAGTTTCCCCTCTCCCCTGACTCTCAGTCTGAAGAGATGTTCAGACCCGAAACGTCACCTGTTTCTTTTCTCAAGAGATGCTGCCTGACCTGCTGAGTGACTTCAGCATGTTTGCATCTGTCTTCGGTGTAAGCCAGCATCTGCAGCTCCTTTCTATTCATATTTTAGTTTGGGCAAGCTTTGCAGAAAGATAAACCATGGTCTCAAGGCGATGGGTGAATAGAATAAAAATTAAGATAGACACAAATTGCTGGAGTAACTCAGCGGGACAGGCAGCATCTCTGGAGAGAAGGAATGGGTGGGGTTTCAGGTCGATACCCTTCTTCAAATTGAATATTGGAAATATTAAACGTACCTGTTATCACCACGCCGTGACCATAGGTGCATTTGGCATGTCTCTGGCAGAACTCAATCCGGAAGAAATAGTCAGTGTCGCATTGACAGACCCTGTCGTGCGAGTTGTTGCAGGGGTGAGTTTCGTGCTCATTGTATCCGCACCGGTAGCAGGCACGGCATTTTGTGTAGCGGTTCCAGTATTTAATGTATTGGTCGTTTATGCAGGGCCTGCACACTGTTCGTTGTGTGCTGGTGCACGGTGTTAGCACAACTGAACCTGGCGGGCAATGTTCACATAACAATGTCTGACCAGTATTTGGATCGGTCCATTTGTAAGTAAGCTTGCTGATCACCAACCCCGTTGAACTTGAAACGGTTTCAATCAGTACAAATACGACGAGGCACTGTGGAGGAAATAATAACCCAAAAATAATAATTACTGAAACTACCCACCATTACCATTCACAGCGTCATATCTGAAATAACTTTACTCATTTTGGTTGCCTTAACTTAGAAATGGTAACACTTAAAACTGCACCATCAGACAGACATCTACTGTAGGAAGGAACTGCAGATGCTCGCTTTACACCAAAGATAGACACAAAATGCTGGAGTAGCTCAGCAGGTCTGGCAGCACCCCTGGAGAGAAGGAATAGGTGAACTTTCGGGTCGAGATCCTTCTTCAGACCGCTGAGTTACACCAGCATTTTGTGTCGACCATCAGATCTCTATCAGCAATAAATAGATGATGGAAGCTTTTATTTGATGATGATGATGATGATACATTATTGTCACATGTACCTTAGGCAGTGTGAAATTCTGTGTTCAGTATGCACTGCACAAAGTATGCAAAGAGTCGCCACCTACAGGGCGCCGACAAAGTTACAAAAAGTATTGGCTATAGTCCAATGCTATATTGGTCCCTCTTCATTCATTCTATTTGTGAGGCATGAGGAAATGCACAGGCACGATGGGCCGAATGAACTCCTCCGCTCTCTGATTGCACAAAGTAAAATTTAAAACGTGTCTCTCTTAACTTAAATATATTAAGTTATTTATACAATCCGATTCAAGATCTCAGTAACGGGATGACTCGAATCAATCCCCGCCATGCGCGCGAACCCACAATGTTCAAAATATCAATCAATAAATGAAGCGCAAATGGATGAGTTATATGCATTTTGTAGATCTGTGTCTGGTTTCTACGAGGTCATCTTGTGGCAGCTTCTAGCTATTCTTCAGATTCGAAGAGGAGTTTGAACTTGGAGCAGCTAAGTGTTTGTACTCCATGTGTTCTGCTAATAAAGAACTTCTATACGAAGCTGAATGATTCGGTGTTTATACAGCAACAAATACTTGACACGCAGAGATTCTGAACCTTTCATCCAACTCACTGCCGTGGAAGCAAGGAACTCCAGTCGCTGGTTCAATACACACAAGGACACATGGAGCTGGAGTCTGAAGAAGGGCCTGGACCTGAAACGTCGCCTGCCCATGTTCTCCAGAGATGCTGCAAGACCCGCTGAGTTACTACAGCGCTTTGTGCCCTTTCATCTACTGGAGTAGCAGCGTTGACTGCTCGGATCAGCAGAATGTTTGGGTACATAGAGTTGCGATGTAACACTTTACAGTGTAGGACGCAATTGCCAACATTGAACTCAAAAGATTACTGTAATAACAAGGAACTACAGATGACCAAGATGTAGATACAACTGCAGATGCTGGTTTACACACAAGGACACAAAAGGCATTTAAAAATATAAAGATTGTCCAGGGGAGTGCATTTTCCAGATCCATCTTACATGGAATTCCCTTGTAAGAAGTCCAAATTATTCATATCTGCAACAATGCTCCAACTACTCAACTGAAATCACTGCAAACAACTAACAACGACCTGCACATGCTGGTTTACAAAATAAAAGTACAAAGTGTCGGTGTAACTCAGCGGGTCAGGCAGCATCTGTGGAGAACATATGCTATCCGAGGCACTTCGTCAGACTGGCTGCTATAAAGATCAATACATATCTAGCTTGAGCTGCGAATTGATTAATTGTAACTTATTTTATATGTATGTATATATATATATATATATATATATACTCACAAAATGCTGGAGTAACTCAGCAGGTCAGGCAACATCTCGGGAGAGAAGGAATGGGTGACGTTTCGGGTCGAGACCCTTCTTCAGACTGAAGAAGGGTCTCGACCCGAAACGTCACCCATTCCTTCTCTCCCGAGATGTTGCCTGACCTGCTGAGTTACTCCAGCAGTTTGTGAATAAATACCTTCGATTTGTACCAGCATCTGCAGTTATTTTCTTATATATATATATATATATATATGTAAAACAAAAAGTCTTTTGTTTTCTTATATATATATAAGAAAATAACTGCAGATGCTGGTACAAATCGAAGGTATTTATTGATAAGGTATATATATATATACGCACATACATATAAAATACGTATATATATATATATATATATACACACACACACATACATGTAACACAAGTAACAATTAATAAATATACTCATGTTTCCTCAAAATAAAACTTTCAGAGTAAAACCTTCAGCATCATTGAACAACGATCTTAGCACTGGTGCACCATAGAGTTGATGTGAAGCGAAGCTGTTTGATCTTGTATGCCACCTTACCTTGAGGATCATGCTTGCTCGCTGTGGACGCGCTCAGTTGTTGAGGGTCGAAGTTGGAAGGGCTGGTTTTATCAGCCGAATGACGCGCGGTGGGTGAGTCACTGCGATACCGGCGATGTTTCCGAAGGAGGAACCCCTAACGTGGAATTCCCCACGTCATCCCAGTTCTCTGGTTCATCACGGAATTATGTCTTTTTGGGAAATGTCTGGAAATTTCTTCGGTGTACTGGAAACGACGGCGAGTACGTTTAGTTTAACAAAGGAAGTAAAACGCGTGTTCAATGAACAGAGAGATCGGGACTGCTTCCAACTCAACGAACCACGGCGCTGGGTGGACAATAATGCAGGTGACTTTTTGTTTTACATTGCAAGCTCGACCCAAGTTTGCAGATAATGGAATTGATACTGAAAGCATCAAAGTGGTGGCGTTTACAATGGTCAAGGTTCATCCAAACTCCAGTGAGAAAGTAAAGGATGATTGATGTTCGCATGGATACTTTGTGTGGTTATGAATCATCTTTGATCAAACCCTCTCCTTCGACAAACACATCACAAAGACAGCCTTCTTCCACCTCAAAAACATTGCCCGTCTCCGTCCATCCCTCTCCTCCACAGCTGCAGAACCCCTCATCCACGCCTTCATCACCTCCCGTCTGGACTACTGCAACAGCCTCCTCTATGGCTCACCCTCAAAAATCATCAGTAAACTTCAATACATTCAAAACTCCGCTGCCCGTCTACTCACCCACTCCCCGATCCGTGACCATATCACCCCCGTCCTTTACAAACTCCACTGGCTCCCCATCCCCCAGAGAATCCAGTACAAAATCCTCCTCATGACCTACAAAGCCCTCCATAACCTGGCCCCATCCTACCTGACTGACCTCCACCACAGGCACACTCCCACCTGCACGCTCCGCTCTGCTGCTGCCAATCTCCTGTCCCCCTCCATCCGGACCAAACTCAGATCCTGGGGGGACAGGGCTTTCTCCATCGCTGCTCCCACCCTCTGGAACTCACTACCCCAAACCGTGAGAGACTCCTCCTCACTCACCACATTCAAAACATCACTGAAGTCTCACCTGTTCAGCACTGCCTTCAACCACTGACCGTCACCTCACCTTCTGTCTCCTTTTTCTGTTCGTTTACTTATTTATCTATTTATTCAATTCTCTATGTTCTAGAAATCCCTGTAAAGCGTCTTTGAGTGTTTGAAAAGCGCTATATAAATGTAATGCATTATTATTATTATTATTATGACATGTTTGTGGGACATGGACGATGGTCAACGTTGCGGCGGCCAAGGGGCTGCACAAATCCAGATGTTCACAGAAAATAAACTGTAAATGACGATGGCAGCCGTGCGGTAACAGTGGGGGGGGCAATGTGGTTGTGACCAACGTCCAACCCGGAGCGTGGCAAATTGCAGAATTGAAAGCTGAGATAAGGTACTCCCAAACTTCTTAAGGGATTGGACGGGGTAGATGCAGGAAAAATGTCCCCGATGTTGGGGGAGTCCAGAATTAGGGGGGGGGTCACAGTTCAAGAATAAAGGGTAGGCCATTTAGGACCAAGATTAGGAACATCTTTTTCACCCAGAGAGTTGTGAATCTGTGGAATTCTCTGCCACAAAAGGCAGTGGAGGCCAATTCACTGGATGTATTCAAGAGAGAGTTGGATATAGTTATTTGGGCTAACGGAATCAAGGGATTATGGGGAGAAAGCAAGAACGGGGTACTAATTCTGGATGATCAGCCGTGATCATATTGAATGGCGGTGCTGGCAGCATCTCTGGAGAGAAGGAATGGGTGACGTTTCCGGTCGATACCCTTCTTCAGACTGAGAGTCGGTGGAGAGGGAGACTAGAGACATGGAAGTGTAAGGTGTGAAAACGAGACATCAAAGGAGATGCAGCTTAAGGACAATGTAGAATAGATGTACAAGGCAGTAACAAATTTGGGGTCAATTCCATTGGACTGATCAATGGTTACTGCAGAGTTATACTTGTGGATGAGAGTTGAGAATATCAGGAGCAAGTTAAAGGAACAGTGACCCCATAGAATCACAGACACAGAACCTTCGGCCCATCTTGCCTATGTCGACCAAGGTGCCTCATCTTCACTAGTCTCACCTGCCCTCATTTGACCCATATCCCTCCAAACCTACCCTATCCATGTACCTGTCCAAATGTCTTTGAAATGTTGTTCTGGTACGTGCCTCAATTACCTCCGCTGGCAGCTCGTTTCATATACCTAATACTCAGTATGAAAAAGTTGCCCCTCAGATTCCCTTTAAATCTTTCCCCTTTCACCTTAAACCTATGTCTTTTGGTTCCAGATTCCCCAGCTCTGGGCAAATTACTCTGTACATCGACACGATCTATTCCCCTCATGATCTTGTACAATTCTATATGATCACCTCTCATCTTCCTGCACTCCATGGAATAGTCCTAGCCTGCCCACCCTCTCCCTAGAGCTGTTGCCCTAACGTCCTGGCACCCCCTTGTGCCTGGAAAACAGGGGCATTTGAAATCTAGACATTTCCATGAAGGAATTCAAAAAAACGAAATTTAAAAAATAATCACCATTCAGTAATCAAGCACCTGTAAGCTTCAGAAGGAAGCGTGTTTATTTGGGTGCCAATGTTGGTCTGGTCTGTGGTCTAAACAAGAATAGGACAACCCATTTTCCTCAACGGCCAGAGTTTATCAGAAATTAATTAATTAAAAAAGTAATTTAATTAATTAACATCGTTAAGACATAAGCGACACAGTGGTGCTAGTTACTGACGGGCACGGTGATGGACACAACCCACATCTGTGTCCTCCATACAGCTGGCAAGCTCCTCTTTTGTCTCTACATATGCGTCTTCCATCGACGTCTTCAGCATCGTCTTGTTTGGTCGTTCCGGGTTCTCTTATCAGATCTGCAGTTCGAATAATCTTTCTTGTAATTGAATCCTTTTGGTTTCACTAGAACATTCATGCCATTAAAGATTGTAACCAGTAATACGTTCCCCAAGGCAGTTTCGAGGAATTAAAATTAATGAGAATTGTGAGTCAGTGTTGAGTGCCACATGTAAGATATGACATTCTAAATTAATGTGTAGGAACGAGCGGCAAATGCTGGTTTAAACTGAAGATAAACACAAAATGCTGGAGTAACTCAGCCGGAGAAGCAACATCTCTGGAGAGAAGGAATGGGTGACGTTTCGGGTCAAGACCCTTCTTCAGTCTTGAACTGAAAAGTCACTCATTCCTTCTCTCCAGATGCTGCCTATCCCACTGAGTTACTCTAGCATTTTGTGTCTGACACTCTAAATTAATGTCTAGCTTCAGAAACATGGCACTAAACCTGTCCCTAAACACCTCCAAGACCAAGGAGCTGATCATCAACTTCCGTAGATCACACAACGAGAAATACGCCCCGATCTTTATCAATATGGACAGTGTGGAGAGAGTGTCCAGCTTCAAGTTTCTGGGCACTCACATTTCGGAGGGTCTCACATGGTCCACTAACACCGCTGCGCTGGTCAAGAAAGCACAGCAATGACTGTTCTACCTGAGAACACTGAAAAGGTCTGGTCTGCCACAACAGCTGCTGACGACCTTCACCGCTGCACCATAGAGAGCATCCTCACGCATGGCATCCCTGTGTGGTACCTCAGCTGCACGGAGGCAGGGAGGAGAGCTCTTCAGCGGGTAGTGCACAGAGCTCAGACTATCGGAACACAGCTACCAGCCTTGGAGGACATCTACAGCACACAATACCTCAGAAAAGCCACCAGCATTCACAAAGACTCCTCACACCCCTGCAATAGTCTGTTCGAAATTCTACCATCAGGCAGATGCTACAAGGTCTTCTACGCCCGTACCTCCAGACTCAGGAACAGCTTCATCCCCAGGGCCATAGCTGCTATAAACCGGTCCTCCTGAGCCGGATGGTCATATCGCACAGTGAACCGACACAGACCTACTTGAACTTTATACTGTTTTAAAACTGTTTCTAATTTTGTTTCACTGGGTTGTATAAATTTATACTGATTAGCTAATTAATGTATTGCATCTTATGGGAGGCTCATTCCCAATCTCGTTGTACCCTTGTACAATGACAATAAAGATATATTGTATTGCATTGCCCAGGCTTACATTCCAGTGCAGTTCTGAGGATTGTCTTTTGAACAATAATGTAAAATGCCAAAAAGTATAAATAAAGAACTGTGCTGGAGTAACTCAGCAAATCAGGCAGCATTTCTGGAGAACATGGATAGGCAACGTTTCAGGTCAAGACCCTCCTCAATTTGAATAAGGGCCTCGACCCGAAACATCATCAATTCATGGTCTCCAGAGAAGCTGCCTGATCTGCTGAGTTACTCTAACACTTGGTTTCAATTTAAAATGCCATCTCGTCTGAATGCATGCAGAAGATTCTGTGGCAATACTATTTTTCGAAGACTTGTGGATTAACTCGGATGTCCTGGCCTATATTGATTCCTGTATCTACGTTTCTAAAATATTAACTGATTATAATAACAGTGATTGTTATGTAATCTTGTTAACAGCAGAACAGCAATGCATTTTCCTCCATTTTTCGAATGTACTACATTGATTAAAAAGCACATGGGGGAGAGTCTGAACGATTATCTTGTATTTATGAAATAAATATTTGCATTTACAAATTATAATGAAAAATCTAAAATGTAATTTACCATTCTTTAACAAGTCAGCGCACTATACTTAGTAAAAAACACTTCATGTCAAAGTATTTATTATTTCATGCAAAGAAAATTCAGTGACATTTATCACACTTGAACAGTTCAGAGCACCAGTTAGTAAAAAACCCCCCACTTCATATGATAGTATTTATTATTCACAGACGCTGTGACACAGATACAAAAATAAGATAGAAATTACAGTTCATCGTTTTGACACTTTTAAAAACATATTTATGTTCAAATAAACCACAATTTTCATGATATTCATTGTACTATCCAGTCATTTAAGAACATCCATCAGAACTCTGTGATTCATCTCTCTCAAACAAAACTTGCCTCAAGTATCTTTTCGTGGTGGTTACTTTGCATTTTGGACACATCTTACTTTCCTGGTGGGATGACAGTACAGTAAAAGTTTAAATCATGCGGTATTTCAATATAAACTGTGGACAGCTGAGAGAACAATCTTAGCCATTCATCCACTCAATTTAATTTGGTTCACAATGAGGAATAATCATAATTATAATCAAAGAGATGTCAGCAAAAGCATTAAAGTGGTTTCAAGTTTATTTATTTCAACTCGAATTCCCACTCAATATTCTCATTTCTCAATATTCCCATTTCTCTTGCCTGCCTAACCTACCTTTGATTTTCTAAGGGTAAAACATTGCAATGTTGATGGATAAATAAATAAGTGCGCAGTAAAATGGTGGAAGTAGACAGCAGATCAAGTTAACCTGAAGTGTTATCCGTTTCTCTCCAGATGCTGTCTGATCTGCTGAGTATTTTCAGCATTAAAAAAAACCCGATCTTACTTCCTGGTTTTCATCTTTAAAGAAAAATCATAACATCCATTTATAGTGCAAGCAGGTTGAGAATCCAAGTTTTTTTATTCAATAGTGGTCCTGAAACTTCACCTATCCATTTTCTCCAGAGATGCTGCCTCGTCCGCTGAATTAGTCCAGCAGGTTGAGTCTATCTTTGGTATAAACCAGCATCTGCAGCACCATTTTATTACATTAAGGTTTTGTATTCAGTTGTCCAAATAACAAAGATTAATATTGGTGCAATCTGTGAACCGTAACATGTTTTTGTACTTCAAAGCAATGAGGCTGGTGAGTAATGCTCCGAAGGAAAATGCAACCATGTGAAACCTTAGTGTGGCCAGAATTGGGGGGGGGGGGAGAGGGAAATGGGGAGAAAGGCATCCAGTTGGGGCACAGGAAAGAGAGGGGTGAGGAAAAAGAGAGGGAAGAAGGTGAGGAAGGAGCAGCGCTTGCAGTTTAGATGCCTAAATTTGTAGAATTGAAAGTTTATACCGTTCGGTTATAAGCTACCCAGACAGAATATGAGATGCTTTTCCTCCAGTTTGCATGTGGCCTCACTCAGGCAATGGGGGGAGGCCCGGGACAGTAAGGATCAGTATGGGAACGGGAAAGCAAATTAAAATGATCAGCACCGGGAGATCCAGTCCGTCTTGGAGAGTAAGTGTTCAGCAAAACAACGGCGGTGAACCTCAAGAATTAATAATGGTTACATAAGGCAGCAGATATTTCACATTTGATTTTTCTAAATTAAGGTCTACCATAGACAAAACACAACTGTGCATTGTGCAATTCTAGATAAAACCTGTCTAACATTTAGTCAGCTAAATGCAATTCCACCTACATGAAAGTTGTTTGCACATGGAACTTGAGGGAATCAAAATAAAAATCTATATTTTTCATTAAAAATTGAACTAATTTTAATTTCATCCAAACTGGATTGGAGTGTAGAGCACTTGAGGTAGAGTGGCAGGATGCCAATGGGAAGTAGAGTCTACGAGTGATAGGAAACAGTCTCTACTTTTAACTGCCTCCCAAATTGCGTGAAAGTTGGAGTCACAAGGAACTGCAGATGCTGGAATCTTCATCAAAAACCAAAGTGCATGAGGAACTATAGGCAGCAGAGTACAGAGAATGTACAGACGCCATTTAAAAAAAAACAATGAACTATATAAATTTACAGAACTGGTGCCCGTTTTATCTACTGGATTTAAATGAGCTACTTAAGGATATTCCATAATCCCACGACCTGATTCTTTCTTCAGAGCCCTGTAATTGTTTAGTTTTAGTTTATAGATACAGCGTGGAAACAGGCCCTTCGGCCTATCGAGTCCACACCGACCAGTGATCCCCGCACACTAGCAACATCCTACATACATGAGGGACAATTTACACTTATACGAAGCTGATTAACCTACAAAACTGGACGTCTCTGGAGTGTGGAAGGATACCAAAAATAACGGAGAAAACCCACGCGGTCACGGGGAGAAGGTACAAACTTGGTACAGACAGCACCCGAAGTCGGGATCGAACCCAGGTCTGTGGCGCTGCAAGCGTTGTGAGGCAGCAAATTTGCCACTGCACCATTTGTATGAAACATTTATCCTGCAATAATTATTGCTGCAAAGCATTCAATTTCCAACAAGTTTGTTGTTCTCTTCATCTCTTTCCTCGCTTTGTCAACAACTCTCAACCACAGAAAATACTTTTAACATACATGCAATCAAATCCTTGATATTGAATTGGCTATATTATTTCATCTAATCTCCTTGGTAACCACCACAGCATTCCTAGTGTTTCATGAAAAGATTTTCAACCACTGTATCATTACAGCTATTCCACCACATGTTCAAAATGCCTTTTAATCCTCATACAATCCAAAATCTACGTTACATTGACTGCGCCCTGATAATTTTCTTGCATGGTATGTCCACACATGCCAGAAATTCAATTCATTTGGAAGTGGATGTTAGCATTTTTGGGAAAGTTTTTATACAGTCTAAAGCTTTAGAGTTCTCTTTGCTCCTTTTCAACATTCTTCTTTATTTTTATATATTTCATCAGGTGGATTGTTATGGGAGTGATCCACTCATAAGAGTGGAATTGAGCCATTCGGCCCATCGAGTGTGCAAGCAACAGGCAGGGGTAATTACCTCCAATGGAGCAAATATTGTAAGTGGTCAGAGTTTTGATGCACTTCCTAATTTCCACGTAGCAGAGAAACAGGTGTACATTCAGCGCAGGTTACAATTAACATCCAAAAGCATAAAAGAAAAATCAGACAAAAAATGCAGGATTTGAGACTATGTTTAAGTGTGCGCATTTATGTGTATGTTTACGTGTGCAGTGTATCTAGGTGGTGCAGCAGTAGAGTTGCTGCCTTACATAGTCAGAGACCTGTGTTCAATCCTCCATACGGGTATTGCCTGTACGGAGTTTTTACGTTCTACCTGTGACCGCGTGGATTTTCCCTGGGTGCTCCGATTTCATCCCACACTCCAAATACGTACAGGTTTGTATGTTAATTTGGTTTTGGTAAAAATGGTAAATTGTCCCTGACGTGTAAGATAGTGCTAGTGTTGGGGAAATCACTGGTCGGAGCGGATTGGTGGGCCGAAGGGCCTGTTTCCGCACTGCATCTCTGAACAAATTCAAAGCTTTAGCAATATAGTAATTAAACCAAGTTAAATAAACAAATACTAAAGAAGGGTAAATAACCATCTGTTTTTGAATGCACATGCACTAAGTAACTGTGTTTTTAGTTTACTGCCAATTTTCTCGGATGTAATTTGGTCATGGCTTTGCATAAGCAGGCTTCCAAAATTCAACATCTGTACTCAATGTTCCCTCCTCCCACCACCACAGATTTTAAAATCAGTCTAACCTTTAATAACTGCTTCCAGCAACACATGCAGCAGGTGAATTCACAGTTTTGACAACTAAATGGCACTGTTGCATCAACTCTACAAAGTATACAGTGGAAACCTAGCAGAATATGTTGCAAATTTTAGAATATTTCTTTAAAAAAGATAATCATAAATTGACAGTCTCATTGTCAGACCTTTCCGTACAGTCTATATGTAAAAACAAACAGCAAATCACAGTAAAGGAGCTATCCTAAGATATCTTCAGAGAGTTGAGACAGACTGGAGAGTTTTAAGACAGTAGAAAACTCAGAGTGCAGGAGTAGCTCAGCAGGTCAGGCAGCATCTCAGGAGAACATTGATGGGCAATGTTTCTTGTTGGGACCCTTCAGACAGATGAGGAGGGTGTGGGAGAAATCTGGAAGAGAGGAGGGGCAGGACAAAGCCTGCAGGTATTAGGCTGACGCAGATGAGGGGGGGGTTATTTGATTGGCAGATGGCTGGACACGCCAGAGATGAAGACACAAGGTGTGATACAAAAGGATGGAAGAGTTGCAAATTGTGAAGCTGGAGGAAAGAATGTAGGTGGAAGGAGTGAAGTAGATGCAAGTCCAGGTGGGGCACAGAGAAGAGGTGGGTTATATGGCGGGAGGGTTATGTAGTTACTTAAAATTGGAGAATTCAACTTTCAAAGGGAGTTTTAAGGCAGATTCATGTTGTTCTAACAATTTGGGAAAGTGTTTCCACCAAAATTTTCATACAGTGGTACCTGCTCAGTAAGAACAACTCTAGAACTGTATTGTGCTTTGTTAAATTAACTAGTGACTCAGTTGAATGAAATGGTGACTAATTTTTTTTTGGTGTATAAAACGTATATTCAAATTATACAGTGTATTCCACAGTATTAAGTCAGCCTAACACTGGGACTGAAATACCGTTCCAAAGGCAGAGAAAACTCAATAAAACATCAAATATGTGTGTATCTTAGGAGAGAATACATAAAAGAGAAGAGCACAATTGGTTTTTAAATCTAATCTTAAACAGATTTTTTAATGGATTTCTAAAACAAGGAACCCTTGCTTGTTACCACATTGAACTGATAACAGTTTTGGTCACTTCAAACCAATTCACAGTCTGCAAATGCTGTAACTTAAACTTTATGGATAGATAAATGCAACTGACATCATTTTATTCAAGTGTTCAGTACTTTTAAATTGCTAGATATGCACAAGCCTTACCTCTCAATTCAAAGTAATGTACACAGACTCAGCGGGACAGGCAGCATCTCTGGATAGAAGGAATGTGTGATGTTTCGGGTCAGGCCCTTCATCAGGTTACATCAGGGGAGAGGGAGATACAGTGATAAGGAAGTGTAAGGTGTGAAAACGAGACAAAGGGATGAGATCAAGGAAAATGTAGAACAGGTCATTGTCAGCTAAGACAAGGGAACAACAAGCCAAACAGATAAAATGTAAACAAGGACTATCAGACTGGTCGGAGAACTGGGAAGGGGGGAGGAATGGAGAGAGAGGGAAGGCAAGTATCTTTGAAATTAAGAAACCATTTCAGGTAAATTGCATAAAGCCTTACTTACTCATCACTGTGTGCTTGCTGACTCACGTTGACTCTTTAATAAATAGACGATACTAAAATTCCCAATTTCATTTCTCACCCTGTAATTATTGTTACCCTATGGCACAATTAAATTAAGATCACATCTATGAACGCGTGATGGTATTGGTTCCCCCAACACCTTTAAAGTGGTAAGTTCTCCTTGTGAAGGGCATCAGAGAGCAGTGTTGGGATGTCTTGAGAAAGTGAACGTTAATAAAGGATTCAAGTCCTCAAATTCTTTTTAAACTTCTCTCTCCCTTCTCTTTTCAAAACATATCAAGAAATTCTTTCAACTCTCAGATTAATTAAGAATAAATCATCAGATGAGCTGGTGGATGCAAAAACTCCAGGATTGTTTAAGAATGATGAGAAGCCTACATTAGTGGCAAGTAACCACAAAATAAAGGCGATTGTTTTTCTCATTTATTAAAAGAACCGTATAGATTATAATTACTATGCAATGCAAGGAGAAGTGTTTTAAGGATGGCACAGTGCCTCACTGCTGGTGGAGCTGCTGCCTTACAGCGCCAGAGACCCAGGTTCGATCCTGACCGCGGGTGCTGTGCTTGGAGTTTGCATGTTCTCCCTGTGGCCGCGTGGGTTTCCTCTGGGTGTTGTGGTTCCCCCTCCCATCCCAAGGCGTGCAGGTTGGGAGGTTAATTGGCAGCTGTAAATTGCCCCTAATGTCAGGAGTGGCTTATGTCCATGATGCATCTTTCAATCAAAAACCGTATGTTGTTTAAGATGTGTTAGAATAGAGAGTGGTGTGTAAGTAAGTGGTAGAATCTGGGAGGAACAGATAATATGGTGAGACTAAAGTTGGATTAGATCAGTACATGATTAGTGTAAATGGGGGGTGGATGGCCGATGGTCAGCAGGGACCCTGTGGGACAAAGGGCCTGTTTCCATGCTGTATCTTTCCATCTAAGTACAAAGATATACAACATGAAATGCTATACAATCAATTAAACACTTGTCGAGTGTGGTCCGTACTATAATCTAGGAAACAGCAATTAACACCCTGAAACAAATAGTCAGATCCTCAGTGTTAGAGTTTGATATGGAGACAAAATTCTGTTTTAGATACTGCACAAATTTAGTTTTGTTTTTTTCTGCAAGTATTTTTAAATCCTGGAAGCCACAAATGACATCTTGGTTCAATGTCATATTCAAATAGAGGCATTATCACTGGAGAATGTTCCCAGCTGTTATCAGGCAACTGAACCATTCTACCAACATCTGGACTAGCTACTATCTACTCATTGGAGATCCTCGGACTATCTTTGATCGGACTTTACACTGCACTAAACATTATTCAGGTTATTCTCTTCATCCTGTAGCTGTACAATGTGAATGGCTCGATTGTAATCATGTACTATCTTTCCACTGACTGGGTATCACACAACAAAAGCTTTTCACTATACACGTAACAATAAACTAAACTGAACTTATTTTGTCCAGAACAGAGTTAAGCAGAGGGAAGGACAAAAGACTGAAAGTGAGGGGTTTGAAATTGAATAGAGAAAGCACGGGTGTGAAGAGGATGTGGTTGTGAGGGTATGTGGAGAATTTCATGTTTCTGAATTCACTCTTTTTATCAACTTGGTCTTAGAATAATTGAATTCACTATAACTTACCAAGCTTCACATTTGAGGAGAAAGGCAGCAATGATTCATTTGATGTTGCAGGTCGTATACTTTTTGTTGGCATTTCCTGACCTTTTGACGGGCCGCTTTTTACTGAACTATCATAAACACAATGCCAAGAACTCGATGTCTCCGAAGCACTTGTTTGTTTTAATTTCTCACTCTTTGGAAAGAACGCAGATATCTTACTTTGTGTCGAAACAGATCCTTCACCTACATAAAATAAAATGGCATACTTAAATTAAATATTAACAAACGGAGAAAAGGTATCATCGTACATACAAATATAGCAATGTCCCAATCATCAAATAATCAAACATACTTGTCCTCTCTTATTGAACTACTTTATTTGCTTAGATTGCATGGGATCCAGGGAGAGTTGGCCAGCTAGATAGAAAATTGGCTTCAGAGGATGATGGTGGACGGTTGCTTTTCGGACTGGAGGCCTACAACTAGTGGTGTGTCTCAGGCCATTGCTGTTTGTGGTGTATATCAACCTTTTTTATTGAATGTACAAAGCATGATTAGTTTGTTTGCTGATGATCATATGTGGGGAATAGACAGGGAGAATTCACTTTAATGCACAGTCCTTTACCCAGAATAGGGAACAGGGCATAGGCTTAAGATAAGAGGGGACAGATTTAATAGGAACATAAGGGGAAACTTTTTCCACACAGAGGATGGTGGGTACATGGGGAAAAGCTGCCAGAGGAGGTTGATAAGGCAGATGTTATAGCAGCATTTAAAAGACACTTGAACAGGTGCACGGATAAGAATATGGTCCTTATATAATATGGTTATACGATGTTTTCAAGAGCGAGTTAGATATAGCTCCAAGGGCTAACTGAATCAAGGGATAGGCAGAGAAAGCAGGAACAGAATACTGATTTTGGATGATCAGCTATGATCATATTGAATGGCGGTGCTGGCACGAAGGGCCAAATGGCCTACTCCTGCACTTATTTTCAATGTTTCTATGGTTATATTATATGGTATGTAATATCGTATGATATGATCCAAATACAGCAGATGGAATTAATGTTGGTCGGTATGGGCCGAAGGGCCTGTTTCTGTGCAGTATGACTATGGCTGTGACCTACATAGATATATAGAAAATATAGGTGCAGGAGTAGGCGTCTCGTTGTACTTCCCCTTTTCTGACACTATTCAGATAATAATCTGCCTTCTTGTTCTTGCCACCAAAGTGGTAACCTCACATGTATCCACTCTAAATTTACAGCTCTGTTGTATAATACCGCTGTGAATTTGCTATTTCATTTTAGAAGAGAACGATTTTCAAAGATTATTACTGCTAAAAAATCACTTTCGTTCAAAACCTCATCAAGGGTTTATTTCCTGCTGCACTCCTGAAAGCCTAGTTCCTCACTATACAGTTGACTGAAAAATCATTTGGATCCAAGCCATCCAAATTTGTGCAGCTTATTGATTCTTTTTACCAAGTTTCCCTATTTTAGTATCTACTCGACCAAGTGGACCCGTTTGGCCCAAACCTCTCCCCCCACCATCTCACCCCTCCCCCTCTCTGCCCCATACCCCAAAACCCTCCCCCCCCATCCTTCCCTAGGAGATCGATTTAAACTTTTAAATGTGAATAACTTAAAAAATATAACATCGATTTCAATGAAACTTCTTCCATTAGCACCAAAGGGACGATGGTGAGTAATGTGGGCCTAAAATTGTCGTGCTATCCTGTACCGTTTTGGCTGTAGTTCAGGAATAAACAAACCAACAAACAAACAAGAGTTTTAGTATAAGAAAATAACTGCAGATGCTGGTACAAATTGATTTATTCACAAAATGCTGGAGTAACTCAGCAGGTCAGGCAGCATCTCGGGAGAGAAGGAATGGGTGACGTTTCGGGTCGAGACCCTTCTTCAGACTGATGTCGGGGGTGGGACAAAGGAAGGATATAGGTGGAGACAGGAAGATAGAGGGAGATCTGGGAAGGAGGAGGGGAAGGGAGGGACAGAGGAGCTATCTGAAGTTGGAGAAGTCGACGTTCATACCACCAGGCCGCAAACTGCCCAGGCGAAATATGAGGTGCTGCTCCTCCAATTTCCGGCGGGCCTCACTATGGCACTGGAGGAGGCCCATGACAGAGAGGTCAGACTGGGAATGGGAGGGGGAGTTAAAGTGCTGGGCCACCGGGAGATCAGTTGCGTTAATGCGGACCGAGCGCAGGTGTTCAGCGAAGCGATCGCCGAGCCTGCGCTTGGTTTCGCCGATATAAATAAGTTGACATCTAGAGCAGCGGATGCAATAGATGAGGTTGTCCTCCAATTTCCGGCGGGCCTCACTATGGCATCCTCCAATTTCCGGCGGGCCTCACTATGGCATCCTCCAATTTCCGGCGGGCCTCACTATGGCATCCTCCAATTTCCGGCGGGCCTCACTATGGCATCCTCCAATCTCCTCTGTCCCTCCCTTCCCCTCCTCCTTCCCAGATCTCCCTCTATCTTCCTGTCTCCACCTATATCCTTCCTTTGTCCCACCCCCGACATCAGTCTGAAGAAGGGTCTCGACCCGAAACGTCACCCATTCCTTCTCTGCCGAGATGCTGCCTGACCTGCTGAGTTACTCCAGCATTTTGTGAATAAAAGAGTTTTAGTATATAGATGTTTAACCTCCAAGTATCTTTCTGTTTAATTAAAATCGAAAGGAGACCAGACCTTGCATTTTTGAGGGTGACAGAATGATTTCTATTTCTATTCATTATAATACATTTGCTACCCGAAGCAATTTAGACTTTAGATACAGCACGGAAACAGGCCCTTTAGGGCACAGAGTCCATTGCGACCACTGATCATCCCATACACTAGCACTATCCTACACACTCGGGACAATTTACTGTTTTACAGAAGCCAATTAACCTACAATTAACCTGTACATCTTTGGAGGAAACCGGAGAAATCGCAAGCAGTCACAGGAAGAACATGCAAACTCCATGCAGGCAGCATCCGTAGTCTGGATTGAGCCCGGGTCTCTGGCGTTGTAAAGCACCAGCTTTACCGCTGCGCCACTGTGCCACCCATCAATTGATGAGATTCATCATTAAGATATGGTTTACAATGGCCTTATCATGGAAATATTATACTTAAGAAAACACATTTGAAGTCCATCAGCAACTTACAAGACTAATAATAACTCAGTTGGTATTTATAATAAATATATAATCTACCTACATTATAAGGAGTGGGTATTATGGAAGCAAAGTATTCTTCTTAAATGTTGTAATTACTGGAATATTTATATAGTTCAGTGTCACTGATTTGAAAATTAAGAACTAGCTGGCAATAGAAATAGGAATTCTCTACTTCAAGGCTTAAAAAAGCAGAACTAATTGAAACATTAAAAAAATGCACCAATATGTTTAGAATACACAATATTACTGGCAATGGTTACAGTACGGGGACACTACATATCCGGGATATTCTTACCATTCTCATTATTACTGGCAATCTCATTTTTTGTCACAAGTGCATGTTCATGGGGTTTCTGTTGGTTCTTGTTCAGACTTTCACTTTGTCCATCAGGCTGCGGCTCCTTCTCAATCGACTGCTTGCAGTCCATTCCCGTTAGGTCCTTGCACATCTGATTAAAATGTGTCTTATGATGTGTTCTAACAAACATATAAAACCCTGTGAACGTACAATGAGTAAAAATTGCAAGTCGGTATTTTGATTTTATTGTTTTACGAGTTTGACATGAAAATGCAAAGATGATCCCCCCCATAGAAGAGCTGCAAATCCTAGATGGTCTGAATTGCCCCCACTTACTTGTGTGTGGATTTTGGTTGCTTAAGCAAAGTTTCCCAGTGGGATGTCCTTGATCCATAGGGTATCCATAACCACATTGAATGCCAGCGTATGCTCGAGGTCTACCCTTCCTCCTACGTATTAGATAGGAAGGAACTGCAGGTACTGGTTTACATACAATGTAGACACAGAATGCTGGAGTAGCACAGCGGGTCAGGCAGCATCTCTAGAGAAGAGGAACAGGTAACATTTTGGGTCGAGACTCTTCTTCAGACTGAGAAAAGGGTCTCAGTCTGATGAAGGGCCTCGATCCAAAACAGCACCTATTCCTTTTCTCCAGAGATGCTTCCTGACCTGTCCTACTGATTGTGTTCATTTCCTCATCTAAATGCAATCTCTGGGCCTGATGTTCAACAGATATGGATAGATTCCACTTCTAAACTCAGCCCATCATCTCTATCACCACTTCCAATGGATTTCCTACAGGCAGTGGATCTTTACTGGCAAAGTACTAAAGGAAAAAGGATTGATAAGTTACAAGTGGAAGAAACAGGATATTGTCTATTGCAAGTAGATGCAGTGTCAACAATTGCTCAGAATGTGCTCAAAACAGCAAGTCATGAATTCTTCAAACCTTTACGGGCAAACTATTCTCAGAACCCCAAATGGGATCCCACAGAGTTTAAGGGCGGCACGGGGGCACAGTGGTAGAGCTGCTGCCTTACAGCACCAGAGACCCAGGTTCTATCCTGACTAAGGGTGCTGTCTGCATGGAGTTAGTACATTCTCCCTGTGACCGCATTTATATGGGCTCTCTGGTTTCCTCACACATTCCAAAGACACGCAGGTTTGTAGGTTAATTAGCTACTGTAAATTCCCCCTGGCATGCAGGATGCGAAACTGGAATAACAAATAAATAGTGTACGGGTGATCGATGGTTAGCGCGGACTCGATGGGCCGAAGGGCTAGTTTCCACGCTGTATTTCTAACTAAACCAAGATCAAATACAATGAAGCTCGTTTCAGCATACTCATCTAGGCTATTTGCAAAATACTATTTTAAGTGGAGATGAAGAACATGCCATAGTTTAAAAAAATAAGCCACATTTTTAAAACCAAATTGAACTAGACGGATGTATATTAAACTGATATGGAATCTGGTTTAAGGGGGATTAACATTAAATGAGAAAAAATGCAGACACTGGAACTTGAAATAAACAGAAAATGCTCAGCAGGTCAGGCAGCATCCGCAGATGAAGCACAATACCTCAGAAACAAGTCATAACTTCTTCCCAAATCACAATTCAAGCAATAATGTAATATTAACTGTGTAGCCAGTGCTTTGTAAAATTGTTTTGCAATATTTGGTGAATTTAGCCACTTTCAGAAGAGCACCGTTAATATCTTGAAAGATCAACAATAAAAATGTTGAATTGGAAACTACTTACAGACCAGATACAACCTTACTGTTGTTAGTAAGCAATTACTGTAGAACTCAGCATGAATAAATACCGGAGACACAAGAAACTGTCTATACTGCAATCTTGAGCAAACAGCCGGAGGAACTCAGCAGGACAGGCGGCATCTGTGAAGGGAAATGGACAGACTTGGGTCTGCAGAAGGGTCCTGACCCCGCAAAATAGCTGTTCATTTCCCTCCACAGATGCCGTCTGGCTTGCAGTGTTCTTCCAGCAGTTTGTTTTTTGCTGAACTAAATATTGGTTACTTACTTCTTAGCAAATGAAAGTCCTCAGATCTTTCTGTAAATAGGGCTGCTATTTCAGATACCATGTTTTCATAGTTATCGGTCCTTTTATAAGTCTGAAGTATTGTTGAGAATGCGCTGTATTTACAAGGCCCTAAAGCTTTCTTAGCATCGTTAACATAAGCAGCAAGTAATTGTTGTTTTTTCTGCTCTGCAGTGGTCACTGATGTTTTTGAAGATGCATCTGAAGAACTGGTTGGTTCGTGATTACAGATTTCACCTGAATTCAAAGGAGACAAAAGCCTACATGATATAAAAGTTTAATAAAATTTAAAATCCATTTAGATAAAATAATTTTTTGAAAATCTCATGCACTTTTTTTGATATAGCAAGGACATTAAAGAAGTTTAAATATAAATATTTTTATCTCGTTTCCTTACAGGATTTTAAAGTTTCATTATGATGCAAAACACAGACTGTAATATGGAATTTATATAAAAAATAGACAGATGAATCAGTGACCTATGTATCATTAAATTTACAAAATATTGCACATTTAGTTTTTCCAAATAGGATCATTGATTATATTGGACTAAGAATCAACTTCTTTGACAAAAACTATGGAGAACACAAAATAGGAAAATTAGTTAGCAATAGAATTTTTAATATACTTCAAAATCCAATCTAAGTAATCACAATAAATTCACTTACCTTTGCTAACAGGTCCATACGTTAAGTGTTGACCCCCTTTGTTCAGGTGTGTACAAGCATTTAGCTGTTGAGATGAGCTTGTGCATTTAGTCAGATCAGATAATGCAGGCTCAAATTTCCACTCATTTTCACAGCCTAGATTTTTCATGAAATGATGAATTAACAATTATCCTTTTCAAGCACACAGGCTTGAAGTAATTTGCAGCTTTTCATTCACTCTAGCTAACAATAATTTTGTATTCAAAGCCAATTGTGAAATTCTAGTAATAATTCATGGACAGTAACCAATTCTTGGGAAAGGACAAAGTTCCTGGGAGTAACACAGCAAGTTAGCCAACATCTCGGCAGGCACATGGATGTTTCAGGTTAGGTCCTTATTGTGGTGGGTGGTGGGTTGGGGGGTGGCTGATGAGAGAAAGCTGGAAGAGAGGAGGGGCAGGACAAAGCCTGGCAAATGATGGGTGCATACAGCTGAGGGAAGCTTTTGATAGACAGAAGATTAGGCAAAGGCCAGAGATTAAAAGACAAAGGTGTGAGACAAGGATAGGAGAGATGCGAATTGTGAAGCCAGAGGAAGGAATATAGGTGAAAAAGGGTCTGGACCCGAAACGTCACCTATCCATGTTCTCCAAAGATGCTGCCTGACGCACAGAGTTACTCCAGCATTTTGTGTCTTCTTAGTAAAGCAGCATCAGCAGCTCCCTGCACCTAACTAAGACATGGAGCTCGGCATGTTTCAATTCATTCTCCCAATGATATAGAGCTTTGCCGCTTCATTTCCTGGTGAATTATTACTGGAATTTGACTTGGATCCTAATTCAGACAGACAAAACATTGCGGTGTGGATTTACACAATGCGGCTATTATTGAAAACACCCACCCACGATAACCATTGCTTCTGAAGACCGGGAAACTATTTAATGGTTTTGAATAACCCTGCCAATGTTTACGACGGTGCTTATTTAAACATTTCCAGACCAGTGAGTGTTTCTTTGTAGAGTGAGAGGATCAGAGTCAAGCTTGACTCATGGCCTCAACCTGGACAGTTGAAGAGCGAGCTAAGATTTGGAATCTTAGTTCAGTTTATTGTCTCCTGTACCGAGGTACAGTGAAAAGCCTTGTTGCGTGCTAACCGATCAGTGGAAAGACAATGATTACAATCATGCCATCCACAGTGTGCAGATACACGATACAGGGAATAACATTTTGTGCAGTAAATCCAGTAATCAAAGATAGTCCGAGGGTCTCCAATGAGGTAGATAGTAGTTCAGGGCGGCTCTCTAGTTGTCGGTAGAATGGTTCAGTTGCCTGATAACAGCTGGGAAAAATCTTTAACCCAACCCATTGGCAATACAAGCACAATATAGGAATCAAATCCGAAACCATTTAGCAGTACGATAAAAACAGACCACATGTGCATGCCTGGCTTACAAGCAAGGAAGCAAGTAGACAATAAACACAAAAGTGAAAGTAGCATGACTTTGGGAAACCGAGGTATGCAATACGAGAAACAAAAATATTTATATGCACTTCCTGGCAAATTAATCTGGTTGATTCTGTATTTGAGAAGAACTGCTGGTCACAGCACAGTGGGAAAACTTCTCTGAAGAAACTAAAGGCTAAAAAAGATAAAGCTTTTGCTGCATGCTACAATCTTTGCCAATAAAATATGGTTGTATGTACTGTGATTTTCATTTTCTGGTTATTAACCATATCACAAAACACCAGAGCATGTAACGATAGATGAAATCATTCAGTTTTGTTTTAGTTTTTTTTAGACAAACAGCAAAGAAACAGGCCTTTCGGCCCATCAAGTCCACGCAGACCAACGATCACAAGTACATTAGTTTTATCCTGCATAATAGTGACAATATACAGAAGCCAATTGACTTGCAGACCCAAGCGGTCACAGGGAGAATGTACAAATTCTGTAGATAGCACCCATTGTCAGGATCGAACCTGGGTCTCTGGCTCTGTGAGGTAGCAACTCTATCACGGCGCCATTTAATCATGCTGGCTACAAAAAGATACCAAGACTAATTTAACTCAACAGCTCTTGGTCTTGCAGGTTAAAGCGCATAAATGTTCTTTTGAATACATTGAGGACTTCTACTTCCATTGTGACCAGTGGGATTCCTCTCACCATCCTTTCAGTGACAGAATGTTAGTTTAAATCCCCAAAATTTATCTGCATATTACCATTAGTTAGTGGGCTACTGTCAAGGGAAAAGAGCCCATCCTATTTACATTATCAAGGCTACACATTATTTTGTACATTTTCATTACGACTGTCCTCTGCATTCTAATTTAAAGAAAACAATCCAAACCCAATAATTAATCCTCACAGCAAATATTTTCCAGTCCCGACCGATCCTTGTAATTCAACTGGAACCACCCCAGTATTCTCGCTGTGATGTAAATAGTGTATGCAGTTCCATCATCCCCTTCTTGTTCTTGTATTGCTTTGTAGAATGAATCCACCCTGTGCTTGTATTCAAGACCTTGTCCAATAAACCCTCCCTTTCTTGTAGTCAATCGCTCGTCTAATAAACTGTTCTTGTTCTTATATTCAAAGTATTGCCCAAGAAAGAAAGTTACTCTGCATCTTGGGAGAGAAGGAATGGGTGACGTTTTGGGTCGAGACCAAGGTCTGAAACGTCACCCATTCCTTCTCTCCCAAGATGCTGCCTGACCTGCCGAGTTACTCCAGCAATTTGTGTCTATCTTCGATTTAAACCAGCATCTGCAGGTTTTTTTTTCCTAAAGAAAGTTATCCCACTATTCCACTTAAATACCCGATCTTCTTGCCCAGCAACCTCCTGGGATTTGTGCACATGCATTCCAAAGTCCGATTCCTCTACACGTCCCAGTATGCTACTAAGCTTAACTAAATGCAATTCTAAATGTTCTTTTATATCAAAAATATAATTTAATTCAGGAAATATGCAAAGGTACAGACCTTAATAAAAATGTCACAATTTTTTAAAAAAACGCATATTATTCCATTTCACTTCCAGTAGAAGAATCAGAATAGCCTTTATTGTCATCCAATAAAAAACAAGTCTTTTGGACGAAATTCCAATACCCACAGTCCAACAATTGTCTATTGAAGTGCACAGGATCATGAGCCGTCTGAATCAAATGAATGCTCATTGCATTTTCCCCTTAAGATGAGAGGGGAAGGATTGGAGAAGGAACTCTTGGACAACTTTTTCACTGAGAAGGAAGTCCGTATCTGGAATGAGCCGTCAAAGGTTGCTCCAGAGGCAATACAATTACAACTTAAAAAATACATTTTGACAGATATATTAATAGGAAGGAAGGATTTTGAAAGACATGGGCCAAAGGCAGGCAAATGTGACTAGATGTGACTAGCCCAGAATGCCAACATGGTCATAATGGGGCAAAGGGCCTGATTTAGTGTTGTATCGATCTACGACTATTGTTCTAGGAAACAGAGTTATGTAATACGAGGAAGTACATTGTTTGCATTTCCAAGCAAATTGACCTTTGGATTCTCCCTATTTTTACATTTAAAGGTCACAACTGTGAGTAAAAAAAACACAAGGAGGCCTGTTGCAATCTTTACAAATAAAAAGTAGTTGCACTGTGATTATCATTTCCTATTTATGAAACATATTGAAGATGTAAGAAATGAACAGGCACTATCATTACGTGATACTGAAAGATCCAAAACTCCAGGACTTTATTAACGGAATTTATAAATTTGAGGTGCATACGAATCTATAGGTGACTGGAAACAGAGCATAGTGTGAAGTGTCTTTTTAGAAATTAAAATACTTTGTTTAAAGCTTTACAAACTCAGATTTTGGGGTCAATCTGGACTAATTTACACTGCCTCTCTTGGCCCAAGACACCTGGCAGACATTTATATACCTTTCACCAATAAAATGGTGCCAGGTACTATAAAATCCTCAAAATCCATAGAGCCAAGCAGCATGGAACAAAACCCTTTGGCCCAACCTCCTCATGCAGACTCTTACACTAGTCCCTTCTGCTCACGTTTGGCCCATTCTCTCTAAACCTTTCCTACTCACGTATCTGTCCAAATGTTTTTAAAATGTTGTTCTTCAGTCTGAAGAAGGGTCTCGACCCGAAACGTCACCCATTCCTTCTCTCCAGAGATACTGCCTGTTACGCTGAGTTACACCAGCATTTTGTGTCTACCTTCGATTTAAACCAGCATCTGCAGTTATTTCCTACACATGATTACAATTGACCCATTAGCATTAGATGGAGTTTAAGAAGATCATAGTTAAAGTAAGAAATGTTGCTGTAGGAATAGAGATATAAGGGTACAGAGTGATTGTAATACGAGTTTGTAGATCTGCATCTTTGGCTAGCACGCAATTGGTTGCCTGGGTTGGGCGCCATCTTGGAAGATTTGTTTTGGATCGAGACCCTTCTTCAGACTGTTTCATTCTAAAGAAAACAATCCACACCCAGTAATTATTTCTGACGGCAAACATTTGCTAGTGCTGACCAGTCCTTGTGATTTAACCAAAATCATTCCAGTATTGTAGCTGGGATGTGACTAGTGTTTACAGTTCTACCATCCTCTCCCTGCTCTTGTATTCAATATCTTGTACAATGAACCCTCCTTTACTTGTATTCAATATTGCATGCAATAAACCCACACCATTTTTGCATTCAATTGCTTGTCTAATAAACCCCAAAGTTAGCATCATGAATTTTCCTTTATCTACATTTCTTCAGCAGGCCAAGGGATATTTTTAAAGAGCACAGGTTCCACTTCCTTGGAATACAAATGCAGCATGGCCTGAAACTGTGGACTTCTCCCCAAAGAGCTTGTACTAGCCGCACAACATTTCAGTGGATTGCTCAGTTTGTAGTCTTGCAACTTAACAGTTGGAAGCATTCCATTGTGGATAGCTTCTTAAACTGGAGGAGTTTTTGGACAGAGCAGAGGGCATATTTTATCAAATTGAAGGCTTGCAGCAGCAGTTTACATTTACCTCAATATGCATCCACGGAAATAGCCCTTAGAAGGATCTCGACCTGAAACGTCACCTATTCCTTTTCTCCAGAGATGCTATCTTACCCGCTGAGTTACTCCAGCTTTTCGTGTCTACCTTAGAACACAGAGTTCTGTCCTGCAGTTTTTATTCAGAATGGACAAAGACCATGGGATCTCCCTACAAAACATGTATTCCTAAAGTAAAAGGATGACAGTCCCACTTCCAACATAATTACCTCGAGGGCAACAAGTGACAGCATTAAGGCTCCAGCTGTACACAACGTATCTAACAAGTGGTCATTCTCACCACCAGCCAGGCAAGGTATGGCATTCCTTTGAGAATTTGGATAATGCAATATTCTGCCTAATGAGTTTAATGGACAACCCAAGAAGACATCCAACTGGATCAATCATTTTCTTTTTCCACATATGCTTTGAGGCTTTTCTTGGCAGACATAAGACGTGCTTCAACCAATTTTTCTGGATGAAGTGTTCCATGAAGGACAGGTGGAATGGCACGGTTCTGCCTTGCCAATTATTGTCACCGAGATACAGTGAAAGGATTTATTTGTATGTTAACCAGTCCAATCAGATAATATAAAACAACTGCAATACAGCCCAAGTAGATAGTGCAAAGATAAAAATACCAGAGTGCAAAATATAGTATTGTAGCATTGCAGCATTATAATTACAGAAGAAGTCCAGATAAAAATAGTGTAAAGTCCACAACGAGGTAGCTTGGAAGGTCTGGACTGCACCCATGCTTATGTGAGGACCATTCAATAGTTTGATAACAGAGGGGGAAGAAACTGTTCCCAAGTCTGATGGTGCATGCTTTCAAGCTTTTGTATTTTCTGCCTGATGGGAGAAGAGGAATTGGCTGGTGTGAAAATGGACCTTGTTTATGTTGGCTGCTTACCCGAGGCATCGTGAAGTTGACGATGGGAAAGGCTGGTTTGTGTGATGGACTGGGCTATATCCACAACTCTCTGCAATTGTTCGCAGTCTTGGGCAGAGCTGTCGTCAAAGCAAGCTGTACAGAATCTCAATAGAATGCTTCCTACAGTAAATTTGAAGTTATTGGGAGTCATTGGAGACATATCGAACACCTGTATCCTAATGAGGAAGTGAAGACATTGGTGTGCTCTCTTGGCCGTAGCTGCAATGTGGTTGGTTAAGACATTTTGGTGATATATATGCCTCCAAAATAGCTATAAGGAAGTAACTTGTATTGTTTCTGCTGAACATATACTTCCTTATAGCTATTTTCCTTCCTCTAACACCATTGTACTCAAAAAATATTGTTGGGCAGCAGAGCAGTTTGCTCTGCTATCCCACAGCTCCGAGGCCCCAGAAAAGAAGCTGGTCATCAAATACAGTGTCCTTATTGTGTGATCCATACCATGCTACAGCATATACTCCATTTCATCTGGAGATCAAAATGGAGCATGTCTGCGGAAATGCAACGTACACATCTCCAAATAACATGGTGGGGAAAGTATCTAATATAATCCTGAGAGGTAGTTGTCAGAATCCCGGTTTCTACTTCATCTTAAACTACAGGGTGTTTCCAGCTTATGGTGAACATCCCACCTCCTGTGTACCATATTCCCAGTAACTTCAGCTAGTCCGAGCTGAATGTATAGGCAACCAAAGATTATTCTGAGCAGTTACGAAAGAACGTGGTGTGGCGGATCAGGCCATTCCTCGGGTCAGCCCCCTCGTTACGTGACGGACAGGTGAAAGGGGTTAAAAGCCAGACCAAGGGAAGGCGTGGATCATCCCTTGGAGAACTACGCTGTGGGCACCAGCTCACAGCCTAATAAAGAATCTAACTAAACACTGCCTGGCGTCTTGCCTTTTCTCTGGCCTCCGCCAGGCCACTACAGTGGTCTCATTTCTGCTATAATTATCCCTGAACCAAGAAGCCATTACAAATTGGTCACTGATACGAATCATCTGCAGACCAATGGTGAGTCAGCATTGAGGATGAAGAGGGGAGATTGTGTTTCGTTGTGTGAGATCACACCATTTTATGCCCACATCCTTTTTCAATAGTTTCAAAGGGTTTGATGTAACACAAGGGAGAAATTGTAACCATGTCTAGTTCTTGAATCTTCGCTAATTTACTGGAAGGTAAACACTTAGGGGGTTTAGTGTATTTCAGACTACATTTCCTGTTCAAAATCCTAAACAGAGATGCACATTGTCTGGTTGTACTTCTGTTGGAAATTACCCTTCAGGAACTTCCTTTTTATTATCTGCAAGGGCTCAACAGGGAGCATTTAATATAATTCACGCTATAACTCACTGGAAAATAAAAGCTGTTTTTTGCACCAGCACTCTCATTATTCCCCAAACACAGTGCAAATTGGAGAAAATGTAGAAACATGGAACTGCAGATGCTGGTTTATACCAAAGATAGATACAAAGTGCTGGAAGTGACTCGGGGAAAGGGAGGGGGAGGGGCGGGGGGGGGGGGGGGGGGGGGTGTCGGGCAGCATCTCTGCAAAATGGACATCAATTTGAGAGAAACAGACATGAAACCAGCATATTCCAGTTATTAAAGAAACTTTGGTCTTTTGAACCACATACCTGCATTAGCCTCTTGTTCTACTTTCTGCCTCTCTTCTCGTGGTAAAACATGTTCAGGTTTAAACCCACAGCCTTCACCAGTCAAATTGTAGCAGGCTTCATCAAACATTTTTTTATGATGTGGCCGAACAAACTGATAAAATTCTGTTTGGAAGAAGCATTTGAAATGCATTAAAACAAGTATGTATTTCAGGTGCGGAAAGCAGGAGCAACAAAAAGCTTTTTACTGTACCTTGGTAGACACGACAATAAACTAAACTGTTAAATGACCCTGCCTTTTAAATGTTTTTTACTTATTTATAAAATCACTTACTTATTTTCCTTTATAACCTGACAATTCAAAAATATTTTACTTTTCAAACCATTGTTTCCTCTTTTCATTTTCTATACTGTTTAGCTTTCTGTCTTAACATGAATCTGCTACATACCATAAAGAATAATTTTAATCTCTTAATTTCACACACAAATTTTTCTATGTTACTTTTTCTTTTATTTCTCATTGCGCTAACCAAGCAGATCAGTTTGAAGTTCAGTACATGATACACATCACCAGCATATACAATGCCGGTGATTATATTTATATGGGACACCTTATTTTATCACTAGAGTAGGGAAGCAATGGTACAAAAAAAGACACAAAGTGCTTCACAAAGAGGGTGGTGGGTAGATGGAATGAGCTGCTAGAGGTGGTAGTTGAGGCAGGTACTATAACACCATTTAAAAGATAATTGGACAGGTACATGGATAGAAAATATTTAGAGGGACGTGGCCTAAATGTGGGCAGATGGGACCAAAGACGATGGGACATCTTGGTCGGCATGGGCAAGTTGGGTTAATTCCCGGAATGGCGGGACTGTCGTATGTTGAAAGGCTGGAGCGATTGGGCTTGTATACACTGGAATTTAGAAGGATGAGGGGGGATCTTATTGAAACATATAAGATAATTAGGGGATTGGACACATTAGAGGCAGATAACATGTTCCCAATGTTAGGGGAGTCCAGAACAAGGGGCCACAGTTTGAGAATAAGGGGTAGGCCATTTAGAACGGAGATGAGGAAGAACTTTTTCAGTCAGAGGGTGGTGAAGGTGTGGAATTCTCTGCCTCAGAAGGCAGTGGAGGCCAGTTCGTTGGATGCTTTCAAGAGAGAGCTGGATAGAGCTCTTGAGGATAGCGGAGTGAGGGGGTATGGGGAGAAGGCAGGAACGGGGTACTGATTGAGTGATCAGCCATGATCGCATTGAATGGCGGTGCTGGCTCGAAGGGCTGAATGGCCTACTCCTGCACCTATTGTCTATTGTCTATTGTCTATTGAAGAGCCTATTTCCATGCTTTATGACTTTGTGGCTCTATGTTGGAGTGACTCAAGAGGTCAGGCAGTATCTCTAGAGAACAGATAGGTTGTGCTATGGGTCGGGACACTTCAGCATTAGTACTGCCGTGACAATATGCAAAGGCCGCCAACTCCTCGATGTTAGGTCGCAGCGCGGATGGAGATACGATACGGGGAAAAAATAAAAATAAAAATAAAATTAATTAAAAAAATTTTTTTTTTTAAATCGCATCTCCGTCGAGGTAAGAGATTAGAAAAAGTTTCCCCCAACTCCCTCTAACAAGCTGTAGAACACTAAAAACATACATTTTACACATGCTATTTAAACACAAAGAAGGAAAGGACAGACTAACTGTTGGTGAGGCAGTCATTGCTGGCGCCACCCGGTGGTTTAGTTTTATATACCTAGTAAAGATACCCAATATTTAACTCTACAATTAATTACCTCGCAGAAGATTGTTTTTTCTCAAATCTTCTGTAAAAAGAGCTGCCATTTCACTGAGCATGGTGTCAAAATCATCAGTCATTTTGTACTTTTGCATTGCTTCTGTGAAACGCTCGTAGTTGGCCTTGCTCAGAGCCTCTTTTACAGCCACAATTAAAGATTTAGCCTTTTCTGCTTTAGTCTTCTCCGATGTTGAAAGCACATCAAATCCCTAAATAAAGCATAATAAATTAACCAAAATAAGATAACCTACTGTTAAGATTATCGGATGGACATTTGAGTAATTATTGAAACACATCCTGAAAGTGACATAAATTAATGCTGAATTTTGAGTCTGACCAATTACAAGTTTTCAACACTGTGCGGTAAATGAGAATACTTTTAATGCTAGCTCTATTTGCAGCTACATACATTTTCAAAAACTATCATCATATTTCGAAAATGACTAACTAGATATTCATCTAAAGATCATGTATGAGAAGTGTTTATATAAACTGTAAGAAACCTCTGCAGCTTGAGGCTACCAAAGAGAATTATTTACTTTATGACTTGCTATATAACGTACGCACCAGGCACATTGTGAAGAATCTCAACAAATACTCAGAATTCTCAGAAGGACATTCTTGCTATTGAGGGAGTGCAGCTTAGGTTCACTAGGTTACTTCCAGGAATGGCGGGATTGTCGTATGTTGAAAGACTGGAGCGACTAGGCTTGTATACACTGGAATTTAGAAGGATGAGAGGGGATCTAATTGAAACACATAAGATTATTAAGGGATTGGACACGTTAGAGGCAGGAAACATGTTCCCAATGTTGGGGGAGTCCAGAACCAGGGGGCCACAGTTTAAGGATAAGAGGTAGGCCATTTAGAACGGAGATGAGGAAAAACCTTTTCAGTCAGAGTTGTAAATCTGTGGAATTCTCTGCCTCAGAAGGCAGTGGAGGCCAACTCTCTGGATGCTTTCAAGAGAGAGCTAGATAGAACTGTTAATGATAGCAGAGTCAGGGGGTATGGGGAGAAGGCAGGAACGGGGTACTGATTGTGAATGATCAGCCATGATCACATTGAATGGCGGTGCTGGCTCAAAGGGCCGAATGGCCTACTCCTGCACCTACTGTCTATTGTCTAATTCATTTAAAAAAAAGATGTAATTGAATTTCTAGTGAATGCTCCTGCACCTATTGTCTATTGTCTATTGTGAATGGAAAGTGTGCTGTTACGCATGATGATTCTGGAGCACCTGATTAAGTGCTAAAAAATTTGATTTAAAAACAATGACATTTTATTTTTCCAGGAAAATGTCCAGTCACCCAATTCGCATGACATACTGAAAGTGCAGAATTGCTTCTAGACATAACCTGACCTTTAGTCACACTTTAGTCACACCCTTGTACACTACTCATCCTCCAGTATTTCTACTATTCATTTCTATTGTTCAAAACTAAATTACCGTATTCCATCTTTTCAGGTTGAGTTTAGCTGAGATGAGTTTAGTTTATTGTCACGTGTAACAAGGTACAGTGAAAAGCTTTTGTTGCGTGCTAACCAGTCAACGGAAAGACAATACATGGTTAATGTTGAAATTCCAAATTCAAACAGTGGAGGGAGAAAAAATCTCCTCTCTTCAAAAGATTTTGGCATTGAATGCATGTCCTCTGGTTATTAGTAATTTAGTTGAGAGGACAGCTTACTCAATCAACTCGATTAAAACCATTCATTGTGTCAAAGATCCCTATCTTTTAAACTTCTCTGACCCAAGAAGATCAGTACTAACTTTTCCTCTCTCTCTTCATACCAAGTTACAGGTGTTTTATTGTCAAATGTCCCTAAACAGAACAACGACATTCTTACTTGTAGCAGCACACCAAACTAAACTAACCCTGTTTTTTAAAATATTCTTTTGCTCATGTATAAAATCACTTATTTTTCTTGATTAACATGTCAAATAAAAAAAAATTCAAATCATTGTTTTCTCTTTTCATTTTCTATATTGTTTAGTTTTTGGTCTTAACTTGAATCAGCTAAATACGATAAAGACCAATTTTAATTTATTTTGTCATCAACATATTCAAGATTTTTCTATATTTATCATTTATTTGAAACCCCTAATAAGCAACAAAATAAAGTTCAGTATACATAAAACAAACATTAGTAGCGCAAAGACAAAAATAATGCCCCCAAGTCTATGTAGTTTGGAGCTTATTTGGAGGTTGAGATGTTTAAAAGTCTGATGGCTGTAAGAAGTTGTTCCTGAACCTGGATGTTCCTCAAAACAATTAGCTCCTCTTATTTACTTTGTCCCCTTACCATCTTTACACTTTTTTTTTTGCAGTGTGGCCTCCTAAATTGTCCACTTACAAAATGGCGGCACTGCCCTAGCAGCTGCCGCTCACCTGCGGTCCATTTGTCTTTGTGTTTTTGTTGGTTTTTTTTGGTCTTAATTGTAGTTGTGATGTGGTGTTTTTGTGTTTGTGTACTATGTGTGTATGTGGGGGGGAGGGGGGAAACTGTAACACTGTAAATATGTGTCCCTTCAGAACGGAGACCCGACCTTTGTTTTCTGGGCCGTGTCTCCGTTCCTGCTGCGGCCTACCATCGGCCCAACTCCTGGAGCTGTCAGCCTCCATCGGACTTACCATCCAAGTCCGTGGATCGGACTTACCACCACCGGAGCCGGCCGTCTTCGGAGGCTGCGGGAGCGGCTGCGACTCGCCTTAGGCTCGGGCCGCGTGGATGCCGACATCGGGAGCTCCGGCAGCGGCAGCGTGTTCGCCCGCCCCGGATCGCGGGGCATGGGGCGCGGACATTTCACCGTCCGGCGCGGCCTAGGATGGCCGCGGGATATTTCTCTGCTGGGCGGGGGCTTCAATGTCGGGAGCCACGACCGCCCCGACGTGCAACAACAGCGGCAGCGACAGCGTGTTCGCCCGCCCCGGATCGGACTTATCATCAGCGGAGCCGGCCGTCTTCGGAGGCTGCGGGAGCGGCTGCGACGCGACGCGCCTTGGGCTTGGCCCGCTGTGGACCGTCCGGTGCGGCCTGCAACCACAACAACCTGACTGCGGGCGAGGACAGCGGGAGAAGGGAAAGACATTGTGGCCTTCCATCACAGTGAGGAGAGAGAGGACTGGAGGAGACTCACTGTGATGGATGTTTCTTTGATGGATGTTTCTTTTTTGTGTGTTTTTGGGGTTGGGTGGTTTGAGTGCCTGTTTGATGCTTTTATTGTTGGACTGTGTTTTTGGGGGTTTTGGGGTGTATGATTTGAATGCCTATTCAATGCTTCTATTGTTGGACCGTGTTTTGGGGGGTTTTTGGGGTTGGGTAATTTGGGTGCCTGTTTAGTGCTTTTATTGTTGGACTGTGGGTGATTGAATTAACATTTTGTTCAAGATGGCCGCGCCGTTGTGTTTGGCTGCCTGCCACTGTATGTTTCTTTTTTTCCTAGTCAGATGTGCAGCACTTTGGTCAACGTGGGTTGTTTTTAAATGTGCTATACAAATAAATTGACTTGACTTGACTTGACAATGTTGAGGGTTAATTCATAATATAGAGTTCCACTCTGATCTTGTGTACTCCTTTTTTCGATTTATAAGCTCAAGGTACCTATATGCGTCAATTTATAACTTGCCTCGCCAATTGTAAAGCTTTGCAAATAGATTTCTATTCACCTGCACTCATTCACAGCATTTTGCCTTTGGATACTACTCCTCCAAACGTATATCAGTTTAGTTGAGAGATACAGCCTGGAAACAATGAGTCCACGCCATTGACACGAGTTCTAGGTTATCCCACTTTCTCCTCCACTTCCCACACACTAGGGGCAAGATGGAGATCAATTAACGTACAAATTCTGCATGTCTTTGGAATGCGAGAGGAAACCGCAGAGAGAACATGCAAACTCCACACAGACAGCATCCGAGGGCAGGATCGAACCCGGTCTCTGAAGCTGTGGGACAGTGGCTCTCCCAGCTACGTCTGTGTTGCCCCCAAGTTCACTTTCCCCAGACAGAACTCCATCTGGGATATTTCTGCCTCTGTCATCCTCAGTACACCAAGTCTGGCTTCTTTAAAAAAGTTGAAAATAATGCATGAAATTACACGTGTACGTACATAACTATTCACAAGGGTGATTTTTTTTCTGCCGCCTCTCTGTTCTCCACTCTTATGTTTCAGAGGTGTAGCTGTCATCTTAACTGCCTAAAGGAATACAAAAGTTTAACAATTTGTTAAATTCAGTTATAAACCAAAAGACGACAACTGTTTAAGTAACTTGTATACCATATTAATGCAGTTTCCATTTCCCTCGGTTATGCTGCCATGTATTGTAGCAACAAGTAATGTACTTTGGAACCATGTTCAGTTGCACAATTCCCAATTTGATGAAGGATCTACCGGAAAACAGTCCATTACTACACATTTGGCCATCTGACCCAATGCCTGCCAGCTAACACTCACATTGTTGCAATTGCATAAGTTGATAAATGTGGAAACAACCTCTCCACATCCACTCTATCCAAGCCTTTCACTATTCGAGTGATTTGTGGTGTGCGCGCCACCCAGTTCAAGTAGCTGATCCGTGAGCACATTTTTGGGCTACTCTGATCGTAATGGCGCACCCAAGAGTAGGGAAGAGAACTGGGGGTTATGTTTAGTTTAATTTAGTTTCAGAGACACAGCATGGAAACAGACCCTTCGGCCCACCGTGTCCACACCGATCATCGATCTCACCTGTTAAAGCAAGTTCTAAATATTCCCATTTTCGATGGCAATACCTACACACTCGGGGCAATTTCCAGTGATCAATTGACCTACAAACCCCGGCAAATAAATTACAAGACTGCCCTTGCATGTACATATGTCAACAGTTAAGCCAGCACACATCTTCCTTACCCCTACTCCAGTCTGTTTTCCAGGTATCGACGGTCTTGTTTCAGATTCAGTGTCAAAAAAGTTATTAATTCAACCAAGTTGACAAAATTTCAAAAATACAACAGTTAAATTCATGCCAAGAAAACCACAGTAAATTAATTCAACAGATCAAAATGATGCAATGAGAATGCCAACAAGAATATTCATATAAATGCAAATCCACCTGTTACCCCAAACTAGTTTCGAAGTTGGGAAATCATGTTCTAGCTATCCAAGACGTTGGTGAGTATTGTCATAATCATACTTTATTAGCCAAGTATGTTTTGCAACACACGAGGAATTTGTTTTGTCATTCAGTCCTACCAATTAAAAAGTACCAGAACACCCAAAATACATTTGAACATAAACACCACCATAGTGACTTCTCCACATTCCTTATAGTGACTTCTCCACATTCCTCACAGTGACTCCTCCACATTCCTCCCTTTGTTCTCCCACGGTCGGGGGACTCGAACCTTCCGTTGACGGGATGATCTTGACTCCCGTAGCCGGGGGCGTTTGGGCCTTCCGCATCAGGGCGATCAAGCTCCTGTATCGGGGGGGAATCTCAGCTCCCCCTTGCCGGGCAATCTGACCCGGGGTCGGGGCTGGTCGAAGCCTTCTGCGGCTGGAGCTTCCCGACATCGGTCTCTACCCAAGATTGCGAGCTCCTCGATGGTAAAACCAGCAGGTCGCAGTTGGACGGACGATCCCAGGCAAGGGTTCGCATGCTCTGATGGTAAGTCCATGGCCCTGTGGTGGGGCTCAGAGTCAGTCCCGAGCAAGACCTCCAGCTTTCCATGATATTAGGCAGCAGAGCGACCGGAAATACGATCCGGAAAACAATCGCATGTCCGGTAAGGTAAGAGATTGAAAAAAAGTTTCCCCCGATCTCCCCCCATAAAACAAACCACAGAACATTAACACAAACTTTTAAAACACACTAAAAATAACAAAAAAAAGAAGAAAAAACAGACAGACTGTTGGCGAAGCTGCCATTGCCAGTAGAATGTGCTCAACACGTTATTGGAAAGATGCCATTGCTTGAAAGGGTTCAGAAAAGATTTACCAGGATGTTACCAGGACTCGAGGGACTCAGCGTTTAGGAGAGGTTGAGCAGGCTAGGGCTTATTCCTTGGAGCGCAGTTGGATGAGGGGTGATCTATGTTGTACTTGCGCAGGCTACTTCAGCATTTGTTCACTAAGTTACAGTTGACTCACACATGCAGCATTTGAGAAGATGGGTTTTATACTCCACATCCACAAGGCTAGGTCATCGACCTAGTCAACATTATTCTCTAACAATAAAGATTCATGGTAGGACACAGGACAATTTGGACCGAAGGTAGTCACAAAATGCTGGAGTAACTCAGTGGGACAAGCAACATCTCGGGAGAAAAGGAATGGGTGATGTTTCGTGTTGGGACCCTTCACCTTCCTGTTCCTGGACGATTTGGGCCACTCCACTACCTTGGAGACCACTGTCTGGCACAGGCAGATATTGATATTGAAACTCATCATTCGTCAGCTCCACATTTGGTCAACTGAGAAAAAGGATGTTTGAAGGTCAAGACCTCAAACTTGGCACAACATTCATGGTTTACCAGTCCACAATGATTTCCGTCCTCCTTTACCCTTTTAAGATTTCAACTACTTACTGCAGGCACTGTAAAGTTATCACCAACATTGTGGTATTAAGGCCACCACCCAATAGGCTCATGTTATTGAATGTCATCTGAAAATCCAAATCCACTTGGTTTACTCCCACAGCTCCTACCAAAACTCCTACCAGATTTGAGAGACACCATTGCTCTTTCACAAAACAATGTTAACTCTTTAATACTAACAGTGGTTCTCTTCCCTGACCTCTTGAGTATTACCATCATTTTCTGATTTTATCTTACGATGTTGACTCTGCTCTGATTTTCCAGGGTTCTGCACAATCCTCCATATCTACTGGAAGGTCAGGTAAACTAAAACGCAGTGCCGTCTTCCAAGTCAACACGCCCAGCCACGAAGGCCAAGTTACATCCAGTTTGTTCACCTGGGGCTGGCCATGATGTTCACGGGCCCCACACCAGCCTCTAAAATAAACACTCCATTCAGAGCTCCATCGGAGTTGGTGGTCAAAGAAAAAGATTCAAGGATACTTTCAAGGCTTTCTTGCAAAATAATAAACTTTAAAGTTAAGGCAATTTAAAGAGGTCATTCGGGGCCAATGATCACTCAAAGTAGGGTATCATTTGGGCAGAAATTGGAAACGCAGGGTCCATGAGCCTCATGTAAGCAGTAGCAAGAATTCACCATCTCACAAGTGTATCAACCACCCACTTTCTGCCCCACCAATGGAAGAATTTGCAGTTACTACATTAGTCTTATCAGTCACCTCAGAACTCAAGAATTGGAGCATAATCAAATCAGCTTGATAGACTGACATGGAAGAGTTTATACATCGCAAAATAATATGAATACAACCACGAACCTGAATCATATGCTTTAATCTCGCAACATGGACCCACTACAGTTCGCATACCGTCCGAACAGGTCCACGGATGATGCGGTCTCCCACCGCTCTCTCTCATCTGGACAGCCAGAAGGGGGGGCTATGTGAGGATGCTGTTCATTGACTTTAGTTCAGCTTTCAACACAATTGTCCCCAGCAGACTGGCTGAGAAGCTGCTAGAACTGGGGCTTAGCACCCCTCTGTGTGCCTGGGTCCTGGACTTTCTCACAGCCAGGCCCCAAGTGGTCAGGATGGGAGAACACACATCTAGCCCCCTCACCCTGAACATAGGATCCCCCAGGGTTGCGTCCTTAGCCCCCTACTGTACTCCGTACACACATGACTGTGTGGCCAGGTTCAGCTCAAACTCCATCATCAAGTTTGCTGATGACACTGTGGTGGTGGGCCGGATCTCCGACAACGACGAGAAGGCCTACCGGGAGGAGGTGGCTGATCTGGCACTCTGGTGTCAGGACAATAGCCTCCTCTTGAATGTCAAAAAAACTAAGGAGCTGATTGTGGACTTTAGAAGGGCTCAACATCCAAGGACATACACGCCACTGGAAATAAATGGGTCTACTGTGGATAGGGTGAGCAGTTTTAAATACTTGGGAGTCCACATCAAAGATGTTCTGACATGGACAACGCACATTGCTACACTGGTGGGTAAGGCAAAGCAGCGCCTTTACCACTTTAGACAGCTGAGGAAATTCAGTGTCTCTGAGGATCCTTCATTGCTTCTACTCTGGGGCTGTAGAGAGCATCCTGTTCGCCAACATTACAGTCTGGTTTGGGAACAGCTCTGCCCAGGACAGGAAGGCCCTGCAGAGAGTAGTGCGTTCGGCAGAATGCACCATGGGAACTACACTCGCCCCCCTGCAGGACCTATACATCAGGAGGTGTAGATCAAGAGCAAGCAAGATTATGAGGGACCCCTGCCACCCCAGCAACGGACTGTTCCAGCTGCTACGGTCAGGCAAGCGCCTCCGCTGTCACGCTGTGAAAACGGAGAGGATGAGACGGAGTTTCTTCCCACAGGCCATCAGGACTGTTAACTTTTATAACTCCAGGGACTAAATTTTGTCTTCTCTGTATTCACGTTTATTTACATGCTGTAACTGTAATTCTTTTTTGTGCACAATCCGCAGGCATTGCCACTTTAATTTCACTGCACATCATGACTTAATCTTTGATGTGACATGTCATCAAATGCCCTTTGAAAATCCAAATGACCTATGACTAAGTAGAATAACATTGGGAATGGGAAGTAATACGTTACAAATCTAACATGTTTTTTGAAGTTGTAATTCGCTATCTAAGTGGTCAGTGTTAGGTCACTGGTTAGTTCCCGAGTTACACGACAAGATTTTCTATTTGATTTGTGACACACTATTTATCTTTCAAAATGGAATCCTTTTCAAAATATACCATGTTGACTTTGCAGACATGTAATAGGATGAGGAGAGGAAGGTTACTGGGTGACGAGAGAAAGATTACTGTTTAGTTTTGTGATTATAGCATGGGAACAAGCACGGCCCACTGAGTGCATGCTGACCATCACCTCATCACACTAGATCTATGTTATCCCACTTTCTCATCCATTCCCTGCAGACTAGGGGTAATTTACAGAGGCTAATTAACCTACAAACCCACACATCTTTGGGATACGGGAGGAAACCAGAGCATCCGGAGGAAACCCACTCAGGCACAAGGAGAACGTGCAAACCACACAAACAACACCCAAAGTCAGGATCAAACCTGGGTCTCTGGTGCTGTGAGGCAGTGGCTCTCCCAGCTGCGCCACTGGGTGCTGGGTTACTGTAGATGTAGTAAACAAAAAACAAACTGCTGCAGAAACTCAGCGGGTCAGGCAGCATCTGCGGAAGGAAATGGACAGTGCGCAATTTGGCTCGAGACCCTTCACTTGCGAAGAGGTTAAACAGCGAGAGGAACAGACAGCTGCATTGGTAACCCCAAATGTTTGTTCTCTTCCAAGTGTCCATCAGACTAATAAGCAGCAGCTTCAGAGAAAAAGGAAGCTGTGCCAATGGTTCAGAGTAAATAGAGGCAATTAATAAAACATTTCAGGAAGAGTTTGGCATCTTTGGAAAAGTTCAGCAAAAGGTAGTTTAGCTTAGTTTATTGTCACGTGTATAGAGGTGCAGTGAAAATCTTTTGTTGCGTGCTAACCAGTCAGCGGAAAGACAATACACAATTACAATCGAGCCATTCACAGTGCAAAGATCCTTCAGGAAAAACCATCAGTGCTAGATAAAGCCAGTAAAGTTCGATCAAAGGTAGTCTGAGGGTCTCCAAATGAGGTGGATAGTAGTTCAGGACTGCTCTCTAGTTATGGTAGGATGGTTCAGTTGACTGATAACAGCTGGGAAGAAACTGTCCTTGAATCTGGAGGTGTACATTTTCACACCTTTTGCTCGATGGAAGAGGGGAGAAGAGGGCATGGCCAGGGTCAGAGTCATCCTTGATTATGCTGATGGCCTTGCCGAGGCAGACTGAGGTATAAATGGAATCAATGGAAGGGAGATTGACACAAAAAGCTGGAATAAATCAGCAGGTCTATCAATGGAAGAGAGACTGTTTGTGTGACAGTCTGTGCTACGTTCACAATTCACTGCAATTTCTTGTGGTCTTGGATAGAGCTGTTCCCAAACCAAGCTGTGGTGCATCCTGATAAAATGCTGTTATTATGGTGCCAAAGGGCAGATGGTCTATCGATGACATTTCACTTGATTATACACCCTACCTTTTTCTCACACTGGGATTTCTGTTCATCGGGTTTGAGCTCACTGTGTTCTAAAGCATCAAGGAGACTCACAGGCTTCTTTCTTGTGCTTTTAGAGACTTTTTCATATTCAATGCAGATCTTAGCCAGACCATCTTCCACAGGAGGCTCACCTGTATAACAAAAAAAAAATCAAAGTTACAGTAATTTGCTTTAGAAATATAATTGCATTTCCATTTTAGAGATGAAGACACTGCTGTTCACCTCAACTTAAAAAATACATAGACGAGTAGCTTAATTATCAGAACCCAAGTGTAAATGGATATGCTTCAAAACAATGCAAAATGGCATTTGACAAAATAAAATTGCACTCTTGTAACAGAAAAACACAATACCATTAGGCAGGTCCTCCTAATGCTATATTGGACATATGTTTTGGATCTGCGTATCTCTGGCAAGCCCAGCAGTTATTGTCCATCCCTAAATCCTCTTGAGTAGGTGATGGCCAGTTTCTTTCAAATGAACGTTCTCCTATTGTGCCGTTGAGTAGCGAGTTCCAGGCTTTAGACCCGATGACAATAAAGACTGGTAGGATATTTTCAAGGTGCTACCGTGTGTGAATTGCGAGAGAACATAGTTGGTGGTGTTCCCATGCACCAGCTACCCTTGCTTTCAGTGGCTGTAGAAGTTTTGGGTTTGGGAGGTGTTTCTGCAGAAATCTAGATGAGAAGCTGGTGCCCATTTTGTTGGTGTCATACATAACGGCCAAATATCAGTAGCATAAGGGATGAATGTTGATGGTGGACAATGGGGGTACTGATGAAGCAAGCTGCTTAGTTCTGAATGATAGTGAGTTTAAAGCATGTGGACAGTGTTTCATCACACTGTCGACATGTGTCCCTTCGAAGGTGGAAAGGCTTCAGGTTATCAGGAACTGTGCCACACCACAGAGGATATCTGACCTCTAATCTGTTATTGTAGCCAGGTCGTTTATTTTGGTGCTGAATTGAATTTTTGGTTGATGAAGACTATTCAAATAATGATGGTGGGGAAAAAGTTATGCAAAGCCAATGGAAATCAAGTAAAGTTGATTAGAATTTCTCATGTTGCAATTGCCTTGACACCTCTGCTGCATGAATGTTACTTGCCAATCTTTAGTTCCTGTTTGAATATTATTTAGTCTCAGGGCCTGCAAAGAGGGACTGCTTCATTTGTTGACAAGGTGGGAATTGAATTGAACTGCAATATCAGTGAACACCCTCACTGCTGATCTTGTGGTGGAAGGAAAGTCAGTGATGAAGATGGTTGAAGATACCCTGCTCTGAGGAACTCCTGCAGTGATTTAGTTGATTCGTAATGGTGTCAGGTGTTATGGGGCAAAGGCAGGAGAATGGGGTTGAGAGGGAAAGATAGATCAGCCATGATTGAATGGCAGAGTAGACTTGATGGGCCGAATGGCCTAATTCTACCCCTAGAACGTATGATATCCTGAGGCTAGGAAAATAACTGCAGATGCTGGTACAAATCAAAGGTATCACAAAATGCTGGAGTAACTCAGCAGGTCAGGCAGCATCTAAGAGAGAGGGAATGGGTGATGTTTCGGGTCGAGACTCTTCTTCAGACCCGAAAGTGGTCCTAGGGCGAGATATCCTAGGGGTAGAGTTATTAACTTGCAACAAGCAAACCCATCTTCTTTTGTATGAAGTTTGAAACCAACCGTTGGAGTCCAATGTCTTCAGATCATTGGATTCTTGATCTGAAGGATCTGGACTTCAGGTCCTTGATGTCACACTCAATCAAATGCTGCGTTCGTATCAAGAGCGGACACTTTCAATTCACAACAGCGATGCAGCTCGTTGTTACATATTTGGATCGAGGCGATGAAGAAGTCCGAAGCCAAGTGGTCCGAGCAAAAGCAAAACTGGGCATCAGCGGGTAGACTATTGGTGAATAAGTAACATTTGATTGCACGGTTCTCAGCACTTTGCTGAAGACCGAGAGTAGACTGTGGCTGGTATTTAGCAGATGGATATCAAGAAACTCAAAGCTTACATAGAGGGTGATCAAACTGAGGGTGGCGGGTATATGGAACCAGTTGCCAGAGGAGGTAGTTGAGGCAGGTACTCCTCCTCTCTTCGCTGCTCCCCCTCTGTGATTTCTCCTTCCCTCCTGCTCTACGACCACATCGGTCTGAAGAAGGGTCTCGACCCGAAACGTCACCCATTCCTTCTCTCCTGAGATGCTGCCTGTCTTGCTGAGTTACTCCAGCATTTTGTGAAATAATAAATTTAAAAGACATTTGGACAAGTATATGGATTGGAAAAGGTTAAGAGGATATGGGCCAAAAGTGGAACCAGTGGGACTAGTATAGATGGGGCATCTTGGTCGGCATGGGCACGTTGGGCAGAAGGGGCTGTTCTTTGCTGTATCCAGAGTTATACAGCAAAGGTTAAGGTAGCAGTAAACATCACTGTTGACGAACTGCACTCAAGAATCAACGGTAGTCAGTGCAACAGAGCTGCACAATCAGTGAACACGCTCATCTGACCAAATCCAAAGCTTCTACCCTTCAATACGCTAATTACATTAAAACTTGCATTATACGTCGTTTTGTGGAAGTGACATTAAATCTCCACTTTAAAAATATCTGACATCTTAGCTTCCACAACTGTCTGTGGCAAAGAATTCCACAGATTCAACACCCTCTGGCGAAAATAATTCTTGTTTATTTCCATTCTAAAGGTACTCCCTTTTATTCTGAGGATGTGCGTTCTGGTTCTAGAGTCTCCCATGACTGGAAACATTCTTCCCACATCCAAGTGACATTATAACTTGTGCTTTTGTGCAAGTGGCATTAACATTGCATTGCATGCTGCCTGGCAATGCAAAACTGGGAGCCACCATGAGAAGCTGTATCACATACATGCAGGATCCCCAACACTTTTCTGGGAATGCATGAAACATCTAATCAAATTTAGAAGTCTGTTTATGGAATATTCACTTGCACAATATACAAAACATACCACAGAATTTCTGGGCCGATGACATTTCCTTTTACAAAGATTTAAATTTTACATTTTGTATTTATTTATTGGTAGCCAAGACCAGAAAGAGATTTCTGACACAGAACATGTCACTGATATTCTTAATTCCATTTACAATAACAATCATACTTTACCAGCACGCTTTCTTTTGAGGCTCGGCACATGAGAATCTAATGTTTTTGCTTTCTTCAGCACTGGCCCAGGTGCAGTAAAAAAAGACGAAGCAGCAGAATTGACTTCTGAGTGTTGAGCTTTGCAAGGCACCAACTTTGGTTTTGGTCGAGGCATCTATTCGTGCAATAGAAATATCATTATTCCAGTAATAAACCTCCATGTTAATGGTCATGCAAACAATTCTTTCATCTTACAACCTGAAATTTGCTTTGAAAAATCACATTCTTAAAAACCAAATGTGGCATCGGAGAGGGTTTTTGACATAGTGAACTCCATCAAAACAAAAAGGAATTATATTTTTTGTTAATTAACAAATTTACTTCCTGCAACATGTTCTGGTATATGTCAAGTATTGTTCATCTTTGATCTGGCTTAAAGATGGGATGGCATGCATTTATAATTACACTACATTCATTGTTTTTATATAAAAGGGCTTGAAACAGCTTTCAAAAACTAACGGAGACACTAACAGAAGATGCTGGTTTATAAAAAAGACCCAAAGTGCTGGAGTAACTCAGCAGGTCAAGCAACATCTCTGGAGAACATGGATAGGTGATGTTTCAGATTGGGACACTTTAGAAGATAGACACAATGTGCTGGAGTAACGCAATGGATCAGGCAGCATCTCTGGTGAACATGGATAGGTGACGTTTCAGATCGAGACCTTTCTTCAGACTGTTTATAGTGGGGCGAGAAAGCTGGTAGAGAGGTGGAGGCAGGACAAAGTCTCGCCGGCTTTTGGGCGATACTGGTGGAGGGTTTTCAGAGGGAGATGGCTGGACAAAGGCCAGAGATGAAGAGACAAATCTTTTTCTCTTATCTCACACACGTGAGATAGGGATATGAAGTTCAAACACTGAAGCCAAAGGAATACAAGTGTTAGGAGACAAGGTGAGGAGGAAGGGAGAAATGGTTGTGAATCCAGGTGGGGCAGTGATGGGGAGGGGGAGAAAGGGATATTGGGTTGTTAGTTGGGTTGATGCCTGAAATTGGAGAATTCAATAGTCCCACCCAAAATACGAGGTGCTGTTCACCCAGTTTGTGTGTGGCTTCACTCTGGCGATGGAGGTGGCCCAGGACAGAAAGGTCAGTATGGGAAGGGGAGTTAAAATGGTCAGCAACCGGGAGACCCAGCATGCCTTTGCGGACCAAGCATGCGTACAGTGAAACAGTCACCTAGCCTATGCTTGGTCTCGCCGATGTGAAGGAGGACTCTAGCAAACCCACCTTATTTCTTTTAAAGTTATAATGCAGTGGGGAAGTAAAACATTACGCACGTAAAAGATAGAAAAGATATCCAATTCAATTATAATTTTTGCAAACACATAACGTGCAATTAACTTTTGTACTGGGAATAGATGATTTCAGGAATACCATGCAGTTTCCCCAAAAATTCACCTTTTAACTGCTGTCTTAAGTTTACTTCTTATAAGAGGGCACATGATTTTGTAGGTTCAATTCAAATATTGTATACTTACAATTTTTTGAGCAACTCGAAAAAACTGTGATACATCTCGAATGATATGTCCAAAGTTATCATACACTTTAACATGTGGCTGTAACCATGACGGCAACTGTGATTTCACATCAGTGCCTGTAAATCTACAAAGAGCGACAAAAGACAAACTAAAATGAAGCAGATAAGAAATTGTAAATTAATTTTGGGAAATTAAAATCTGGCCGACACTTAACTGCGACGGTATTTTTGACCAACTATTTAACTAACAAGAATAAACTTCAATGCCAAAAATAAAACAGAAACTGCAACAGTTGTGAAATGTATACTTAATGAATCAGTTTTCTTTCGACATCAGTCTCATTAAATTCATTGGACCAGTTTACTCAACTTTAATCTTGCTTCACAGCAAAGGTTACTTGCCATAATATTATTATGACTATGATGAGAATTGACACACTGTGGGTGAGTGATTATAAATAGTTTCAGGGGAATAACCTTATTTTAGCGAAACATGCAAAAACAAAGATGCAAAAAGATACAAGTCTGTAAAGGAGTGATATAGAGCAAGGCCCAGAATATTAGCATGACGAAACATTTTATTTTAGCGAATGAAAGTCTGGAGTGAAATTGAAATGGAAAGTCATATTGTATTAATAATCACTGTATGCCCTCAAGTGGTGGAATAAAGATTTTCATCTAATTTGCCATGTAGTTAATTTCCCTTATTCGATTAATAATAAACTAACAAATTATTTCCAATTTCTTCTTCCTGTTTGAATGGTGTATTATATATTTAGTTTCTATGTATTAAGATTTTTTAAAGTAAAATAAATGTTAATAGAAAGGTTACATTTGGGATAATGTTATGATAATCTGCAGAATTCTTTGCCATAGAAGGCTGTGGAGGCCAAGTCAATGGACATTTTTAAGGCAGAGATAGATAGATTCTTTATCAGTACATGTCTTAAGGGTTATGGGGAGAAGGCAGGAGAATGGGGTTGGGGGGAAGAAATAGCCATGATTGATTGGCGGAAAGGGCTTGATGGGCCGAATGGTCGAATTCTGCTCCTATCGCTTATGACAATTCATATCATATCATATCATATCATATATATACAGCCGGAAACAGGCCTTTTCGGCCCTCCAAGTCCGTGCCGCCCAGCGATCCCCGTACATTAACACTATCCTACACCCACTAGGGACATTTTCTTTTTTACATTTACCCAGCCAATTAACCTACATACCTGTACGTCTTTGGAGTGTGGGAGGAAACCGAAGATCTCGGAGAAAACCCACGCAGGTCACGGGGAGAACGTACAAACTCCTTACAGTGCAGCACCCGTAGTCAGGATCGAACCTGAGTCTCCGGCGCTGCATTCGCTGTAAAGCAGCAACTCTACCGCTGCGCTACCGTGATTAATGGTACTAGTTGCGTATTGGTGAAATATGTCATCAGTTACTTATTTACGCACCTGTGATCACACAGAAAAATGGCTCCATAGTCATTTCGGTGACGAATTACCCTTCCAATAGCTTGATTAACAGCACGTGAAGCTTGCTGCCTATACCATTCTTGTCCAGATAAATACTTAAAAACAAAAATGCAGGAAGAACTACTAATTTATGGAATAACATAATAATATGATAAATATGATAACCATGGTTACCAATGACAAACTGATATATGAAATAAAAGTAATTAAATGCCTTTATTGACCTAAAAAACACACATTAACTAACAAAAACAAATTAAACCCTGTGACATGAGAGTTGCTCCCATGGGGATAGAAATTTAGATCTTATCCACGTGCAGTGTGATGTATCTGTGTGGTGCTCTTTATTTTTCATGCTGCTTTCTTATGAAAATGTTGTTAGAACAGTACAGTGGATTCCTACCAACAGTTAGATGCTTTCACTTTAATGAATAAAATAAAGGAAAATGTGAGATGGCATTGGCCTGGTTTATTATTGCCGCTTGTATCAAGATGCAGTGAAAAAGCATTGTTTGCAATCAAATCATACTAAACACGAGTCCAATCAAGCCCAGCATGAATACAATTGGTGAAGCGAACAAATACCAAACTGCAGATATAGTGCTACAGCATTGTAGTGTTATAGTTACAGGAAAAAGGTGCACAGTCTGTGATGAGGTAGGTTGGAAGAGGAGAAACAGAAGAGCACGAAAGGTGGGAGGGGAACTGCCGGCAATTATTAACTGGTTCAGCAAGAAGAGCTATATTATAAAGCATGTCCAATGTCTAAAACATTGCTCATTTTGCACAAATCATACAACACTGACTATTTTTAATGAATGATTTTTTCAAACAATGGTATAAAGTGCACATTTTCATAAATATATTTACTCCAATCAATTATCATAAATGCTGAATAGTGCATAACTTTACCAAAAGAAAATAAATATTTATGAAGGCAAATCTGTTACGAATAGAGTAGTTTGATTAGCTTTACTACACAATGAGCCATTGCTGGTCATTGCGTTGAGGAGTGGCTGTTGTACCTTAACATTTCCAATACATTTTCTTCTCATTTCATCAAGGAATTGCATCTTTAGTATTATTCTGGGGTCCATTCGTGGAGGAAACGGCAAACCAGTGACAATTACACCCCGTCCATTCATGTCAGCAAAATCCAAGCCTTCACTGGCCTGCAAAGCGCAAAAGTCATAATAGAGACGGTAAGAGAAAATTTTAAATGGCAAGCAAATTTCTCAATGTACGGATGAATTGTAATTAAATGTATTCAAATGAGACCTAGGAAAGTGAGATGATTATTTCCCACCATTTTGACATGAGATCCAAGTACTATTGGAGGAGAGAATGCTAATCTACTTCTTACTTACTGCTTACATTATTTTCCATTACATAGAAACATAGAAAATAGGTGCAGGAGTAGGCCATTTGGCCCTTCGAGCCTGCACCGCCATTCAATATGATCATGGCTGATCATCCAACTCAGTATCCCGTACCTGCCTTCTCTCCATACCCCCTGATCCCTTTAGCCACAAGGGCCACATCTAACTCCCTCTTAAATATAGCCAATGAACTGGCCTCAACTACCTTCTGTGGCAGAGAATTCCACAGATTCACCACTCTCTGTGTGAAAAAAAACTTTCTCATCTCAGTCCTAAAAGACTTCCCCCTTATCCTTAAACTGTGACCCCTTGTTCTGGACTTCCCCAACATCGGGAACAATCTTCCTGCATCTAGCCTGTCCAACCCCTTAAGAATTTTGTACGTTTCTATAAGATCCCCCCTCAATTTTCTAAATTCCAGCGAGTACAAACCGAGTCTATCCAGTCTTTCTTCATATGAAAGTCCTGCCATCCCAGAAATCAATCTGGTGAACCTTCTCTGTACTCCCTCTATGGCAAGAATGTCTTTCCTCAGATTAGGAGATCAAAACTGTAAGCAATACTCCAGGTGTGGCCTCACCAATGCCCTGTACAACTGCAGCAGAACCTCCCTGCCCCTATACTCAAATCCCCTCGCTATGAATGCCAACATACCATTACCTACATATAACTGCTAAATTTTGTATAAATATATTAATATTGGGCTTATTATTATTATTAATACATTTTATATTGGAGTTATCCCAGCACTGTGTCTTTTTTTTGTAGCCTGATCCACTGAGTTACTCCAACATTGTGTAGATTCTTTGGTAAACCAACATCTGCAGTTCCTTGCAGCTACATTTTATTGTTACTGGATACATTTTCGGTCAAATCATGGAAGCCTTTTCAGGACCTTGGGTTAGATTACTTTCAATTACTCATGCAAGTTCCCACACTTTGCTAATTACCTCTACCTCTTTGATATCCTTCCTAGAACATACTTCTTTGATTAGCCTATCTATTTTTGGGGGTTGGTTTTCCCTTTTCCTCTTGACAACTGCAATGTGTTGTCGGATAATATAGAAACACCAACAAGTTATAGTATATAGTTGCTATTGTTGCTCATTAATTGTGTAGACTACAGTTGCCAATGAATCTGGCTCACTCACCTTTCCTCTACAGACTGCACAGAACAAAGCTCCATTTGATTGTGGATTATTCACTTTATCATAGTACGCTTCGATAACCTGAAACGAATTTGCCATTAACAAGAAACAAAGATAGTGAATATCAGGGATATGAGAAGTGATCAGATAATTTAATTTAGGTTAGTTTGTCATTAAGTTAATGGAAACATAGAAAGTAAGTTCGTTAGTAGGAGAAAATGAAGTATAATTGATCAAACCTCTGTAAATAATCCTTTGCCTTTGACTTCCACAAAGATAGGCTTGATCTCCTCTATTCTACTGGAAATTCCTTCTTCCTGTTGGACAGAATAGTTTAGTTTAGTTTAGAGAGACACAGCGTGGAAACAGGCCCCTTGGCCCGAGTCCGTGCCAATCCCTGGACACTAACACTATCCTACATACACTAGGGACAATTTACAATTTTACCAAGCCAATTAGCCTGCAAACCTGTGTCTTTGGAGTGTGGGATGAAACCTGAGCACCTGGAAAAAACCCATGCAGGTCACGAGGAGAAGCTACAAGCTCTGGTACAGACAACATCCGTAGTCGGTATCGAACCCGGGTCTCTTAATGTGAAAACAAACTCTTTGTCACATAACCTGATAACAAAGTGACGTACGGGGTAGATTACACCAAGTGCCACAAACTCTGCAAGCTGATGGGCAGGAACCTTGTTGAACATGTTCTCAAACAAATTACATAAAAGACCAAGATATACTGTTAAAATTATTATATAAGCTGAATGTGTTAGCTGCTTCTCCTGCTTCTTTTCTGTCATAGCTACCAGGATGTTTTCCTTCAGAAAACTGCTAAAATGTAACAAACAGAAAGGTTGCAAAATAACACAACCCAATGAATCCATAAAGAGTAAACTTACACAGGAGATAAAAATACTTTTCCATATCAGCCCTGTCTAATGTGAAAAGTGAAGCAAATATTTGATTAACCTTCAAACAAAATAAAACAAGATGAAAGAAATTCACTCACCTTCCAATACTGCAGACTTTTTTCCATGACTGGATATGACGGGAAGAACACCAACAAACCATTTGGCACCACTCTGCACAGGTTTACTAGAAGTGAAACATGGAACAAAAACACTTGCATGAAATACATGCTTTGGAAAGTTACCTCATGCTTCCTAATTATTTTGGCAAGGTTTTGTAAAGAATCATTTCAACATACTTTATCAGTTCTGGAGAACAATCCCATACAGAAAACCAACCCTGTTGAACAGCTTCAAGGAAACGGGAGGGTATCTTTAACACGATTCCTCTTCCCAGTCACCCAACCTCCATGATGTTCATCCCAACCTAGAATTTTAAGATCCAAACTCCCAGTTTGAAACGTCATCTTTCCATGTCCTCCAGAGATGCTGCCTGACCCACTGCGTTACTCTAGCACTTTGGGTCCGAATTAAGTAATACTGTATTATCATGCCTACACTGGTCAAAGAGGTTTGATTTCCTCCACTAATAGAGATTAGTGAACCTGATCCTGACTCACGAAGATGGGGCAATGAGAAAGAGAGAGGTAACAAGCAAAAAAAATTCAAACAGCATTGAAACTGTAAAAAGTTGTAATCAATTAACTGCTTGCAATTGCTGTTACAGGAAGGACACATCACCAATTAACAAAACATCTAAGGGAGAGCTGGATATATTTACTCAGTTCGATGCCTCAACTGAATACAAACAAGAGCAAATTTGCTAGTTATAAATGCTATCTCGGTTTTGGTAATGGTAACCATGAGCATTTGATGGCTCTGGGTCGGTGTTTGTGGATTTTAGAAGGATGAGGAGGGTTCTTATTGAAACCTACCGAATAGTGAAAGGCCTGAAGAGAGTGGATGTGGAGAGGATGATTCTAGTAGTGGGAGAATCTAGGACCAGAGGGCACAGCCTCATAATGAAAGGATGTTACTTTAGAATAGTGAAGAATAATTTCTTTAGCCAGGGTGGGGAGTGGGGGGGGAAATCTGTGGAATTCATTCATTCATCAAGAAGCAAAGTCATTGGGTATTCTTAAAGCAGATATTGATAGGGGTCAAAGGCATCAATGGTTTGGGGAGAAGGCAGGAGAATGGAGTTGAGAGGGAAAGATAGATCAGCCATGATTGAATGGCAGAGTAAACTTGATAGGCAGAATGGTCTAATTCTACTCCCGTTTCTTATGGTCTTATGAAATCAAATGCTTGTAAAAGTCAGTGTAGTTCAAGAGTTCATCAATGAAGGAAACCTGTCCTCCTTAATCAGTCTGGCCTACCTGCGACTCAAGAATCGCAAATGCACTTGAATCTTAACTTCCCTCTGAAATGATGTAGGAACAGTTAGGAATGTATAACAAAACAAAAATAAAATTACAACTTACCCATTGTTTTCCCTAGGGAAGACATGTACTCGGGTGTAAATCTACACAGGGAGAGGGAGAAGTGCTCATTACCAAGAGCCATAAAATTTATATGCCAATGCATTTTATATGCGAGTGTTCTCCATCATAAATACACAAAGCTAACTAACTACTGTAAAAGGAATCAGTGTTGGTGCTCGGCTGAACTCAGAAAAACAATTAAATTAACACAGAATCTCAAGTTACACCCTACTCCACAACTATGCAGTACTGCTAAGATTCCAAAGGTAAATACTGAAATAATTGGTTAAAACTACATTGACAACTTTTCTAAACTTTTCATTGATGAACGAACACATCTTAGACATATCCTGTTTATGGACTGTAACTCAGCCTTCAATACCATAATTCCATCCAAACTCATCTCCAAACTTCAGGACCCAGGAACCAATTATCCCCACTGCCAATGAATCCTCTGCTTTCTGATCCATAGACCTGTCAGTGAGGTTCGGTGACCATACCTCCCCGCAATAACTCTCAACATTGGTACCCTGCAAGGTTGTATTCTCAGTCCCTTTAAACCAGTCTGAAGAAGGGTTTCGACCCGAAACGTCACCCATTCCTTCTCTCCAGAGATGCTGCCCTTCCCGCTGAGTTACTCCAGCTTTTTGTGTCTGTCCCCTTTAGACACCTTTTTCATCTACGATTGTATGGCCAAATCTGTCTTCAATTCCATCTATGGGTTTGCAGACGGCATCACCGAGGTAGGCCAAATCACAAAGAATGATGAGACAGATTACGAGAAAGAGATAGAAAAAAAAATATTCTCCTTTTCTTCTCCTTCCCTGTTCCGCAAATGATCTTCGACCAGAAATATTAACTATATTTATAATTCTGCAGGTGCTGCCTGAACCGAGGAGCGTTTTCTTTTTATATTTCAGATTGCCAGCATTCGCGGTTTTGTTTTGATTTTTAGGTCTCAACATTCGTCGTGGTTTGAAGATGTTGTGGAGGCAGATACGACCGTGATATTTAAGAGCCTTTTGGATAGGCACATGGACATACATGCAGGGAATGGAGGGATATGAATCAAGTACAGAGAGAGGAGATTATTCTAACTTGGCATCGTGTTCTGCAAAGTCACGGGCATTGTGGGCTGACAGGCTCGTTTCTGTTCTATGAACATGTATTCAGCACATAGGAATCTACATTTAATTCAAAATGTTTAGATATTGGTTGTGTTGCCGTCACAGATCAGCAACAACCACCTCTTACGAATCATAGCAAGGAATGTGAATTTTCAGACTACCCAGACTGGAAAAGAACTTCAATCACTGACACATTGTGCAAGCACAAGTCAGCAAACGGATTTAGTTTGAAAATCAATATAGCCGCCTGTCAAGTAAGTTATACCAATATTTTATTTGTTATGATATTAATGGATTTGTTTCCTACCTTGTGTTGTATGCAGAGCTCAACTGTACTCCATCAGGGCCCTTTGGAACAATCCCAATCCATATCTGATGCTTATCAATTACATGAGGATTTTCCAGAGTTACAGGGAAAGGACTTGAAAATATATGGCAGCGTTAATACAAATTTAATACTGTTGCACATTTGTATTTTTGTTCAAATAATAAATTTCCTTAACATTAGCAAGTTTGCATTACATATCAATTAACATTAAATATCGATATTAACAATATTATTCCAAGATTTGCTTGCTTTACAATGAAGAAGCATTTATTAAAAACTATTCCCAACTTAGTGAATTTTTTTGGAAGTCACCAGATGGTATATTTAAAAGAATGAGAGCACTTCTAATTTTCTATTACAGGCAAGAACTACATAAAGTAAGCAAATATTATTCTTTCAAATTAATATTACGAAGCACATTTTTTAAAACAAAATAATTGGTAAATGTAAGTAAACATAAAATGTAATTGATGAGCCAATACTGCTCCTATAACTTAAGAACATAAATAATTGACCCCTCAGACTCCTAATTACTGTTTCATTTGATACCAGTTCTGAAAAAAAGCTGAATACATAGACTCACTAAACTTTAAACATTAAATTTATTTTATACATTTAAATGGCAAACCATTTTCAGGTGATAATGTGAAAAACAAGACAAAGAGTTGAGTAACGCGATTCTACACGTCTCAGCAATCGGACGACTCACATTTGCATTTCTGATGTGAACGAGGACAGCGGAGAAAGAGTGCCACTTGTGAGGATGATGGACCGAATCCCTTGGCGAACCAACTCAGCCATACTGTAGCCAGGGGAGAAGCACCAATAGCTTAACGTTTTTCCTGTCAAAATGGTTATGCATTTAACAAGCAGATACCAAAAAAACCAATTAAAGAATAAATGTAATACATTCAAATACATCTCAAAAAGATGCTATCAGATATACTTTAAAGAAACATTTAGACAGATACATGGATAGAGTGGAAATGGACAGGCCACAATTCTTTGTGACGCTTTTACATGTCCTTTCTACAATTACAATACTGAGGAATATACTCAAACAGAAACTGACACAAGGATACAGTAAATAAGAATCCCAACCCGAAACGTCACCCATCCATTTTCTCCAAAGATGCTGCCTGACCCGCTGAGTTACACCAGTACTGTGTGTCTATCTTTCGTATAAACCCGCATCTACAGTTTATTTTATCACAAGGATACTGTTGTTTATTGTACCCCTAGTCCTAAATACTGGAGCTGCTCCCCAACAATCCCATGACAGTACTTGGACTACCAAGAGTGCACAAGTTCAAGAAGGCGGCAGACTTCAAGGGCCGTTAGGGATGGTAATAAATGCTGGTCTTGCTATTGATACCCTCGGAACCATTGTTTGAATAATAAAAACAAAGAAAAATGATAATGATGATTAATTTGCAAAATTTGAATGACATGCCCAATATAATCTGGATACAGAATTTATTGTCAAAAATATATAACATGCATCTATTCATGCAATAAACAAAGTAGCTTTAAATGGACTCAAAGATTGTTTTAAAGATTAATTTATAAATATACATTTCACAGTGCATATCATGGGAACTATGATTTTTTTCCTAAAATTCTATTATCATGTAACAAGTCTTTACTATCGTACATGACCTATGTATCATTTAAAACTCAAATTAAAATTCTGCTTCAAAATTCAGAAGCTGCATAATAATAAAAGGGTCTTATAGCCTTTGCTACGATACATATTAATAATTAATAAAAGACATACTAAAAAGCTCCTACTAAACAGTATATCTATCAGAACTCTTGGTCTTTTCTCATAGCCATTCATCACCTTCTGCTTCTTTTTTCCAATTTCCCTTCAAGAATTTCCAATCACGTATGTCTCATTCACTCTCTGAAGTCAAGTTTCTCATGTTTCGTGGGAACATTATTTTACTCCACAAAAGTTTGAGATTTTATATTGATGTTTATAGGCTTTTAGTGCTCCAGCCAATTGTAGTAAATGAAAACCTTTCATCAGAGAGTTACATTGTTAGAAATACAACTCTCAGACAGATAATTTGCAGCTTGTGAAAATGCCCAATTTGTGCAATCCATTATATAAATAGTAACCCAGATATTTTATTTCTGAGATAAATGTTGTTTTGGTTTATTTGTTCATACAAGCAAATACACGCAATCACAAACTGTATATTTACTGAATTACTTGCTCTGGCCAGACCACAGCAGTGGCCTCAATCTGACCAAAGTTATATTTCAGTATATCTGCAGTCACTTAAATCTAAACCAATAGTAGGTTGCCAAAACAATTCCAAGCCCAACACACAATTTCACATCTTTGGTGAATTCTCCAATCAGGCATTATAAACACCACTAAGCACCGTGTAAAAAAATGAAGCTCACAGATTCCAATGAGACATTTGATGGCTTATCTCTGAAATCACATAAAGGACTTTTCCAGCAACTTTACTGAATCACTTCTAAGATGATGCTTTTTTTTTTGTGTGTCGGTGTTGGGATGGTTTTTTGTTGTTGTTGTTGTGTATGTGTGGGGGGTGGTGGTGTGGTGGTGGGGGAAACCTTTCTCTTTTAGGTCTCTTCCTCACGGCGCGGGGTGCGGCTCGGCCGCGGGGCGCGGCTCGGCCGCGGGGCCTTCCATCGCCCGGTGCGGCTCGGCCGCTGGACTTAACATCGCCCGGTGCGGCTCGGCCGCCGGACTTAACAGTGCCCGGTGCAGCTTGGCCGCGGGGCCTTCCATCGCCCGGTGCGGCTCGGCCGCGGGGCCTAACATCGCTGGTGCGGCTCGGCCGCTGGACTTAACAGTGCCCGGTGCGGCTCGGCTGCGGGGCCTAACATCGCTGGTGCGGCTCGGCCGCTGGACTTAACAGTGCCCGGGTCGCAGGGCCTAACATCGCCCGGCGCGGCTCGGCCGCGGGACATTTCATCGCTGGTGCGGCTCGGCCGCTGGACTTAACATCGCCCGGTGCGGCTTGGCCGCGGGGCCTTCCATCGCCCGGTGCGGCTCGGCCGCGGGACTTAGCTGCGCACGGCTCGGTCGCGGGGCCTTCCATCGCCCGGTTCGGCCGCAAGACGTCTCAGCGCCCGGTGCGACTCGGCCGCGGGGACTTCCATCCCCTTGCGGGGACTGTGCGGGTCGGTCGGGGACGAGCTGTCTGTCCGTGGGCGTGGGGAAGAGAGTGGAAGTTTTGTTGCCTCCATCACAGTGAGGGGGTGTTTGGAGTCACTGTGATGGACGTTTGTGTTGGGGTTATGTGTCTTGTGTTCTTTTTTGTGTGTGACTGCTATGTAGTTTCGTTCGGTACCTTGGTACCGAATGACAAATAAAGCTCTGTTGTTGTTGAATTTGAAATCAGAGAAGTCTGTTTTTATTTGTTTTACACAGGCCAGGATTTTTTTTAAATGGACCAAAAGTCCAATGTTAACAACAGAACCAAAATCCCACAGCCGATTCGGATGGTACCTGGCTGCTTTTCTCTAGGCTTCATGATTCTCTCCAGCTCAGTCTTCCTCTTTCATCATGGTCTCCGACCATATATTTCCCAATAGCCCTGCAAGTACCTCATGCCTTCCTTTCTCATTTGTTTCTTTCCAAGAGATGATTTGTTTGCACCAGGTGCAATTTCAAACTTGAAAACTAGGTTTTTTTTCAGATTTAGAACCAATTAAATATTTGCAGAACAATAAAACAACGAGCGGCAGAGTGAAACCAATTTGATAGTTGCTTCAAAGTGACTGTACATAGACAAAGTTAAACAATCTTCTGTGCTGTATCATTGTGGCTTTTAGTGTCTGTAGAATTAATCGGAACAGAGTGCTGGTGCAATTAAGCAGATCAGGCAGCATCTTTGGAGAATATGGATAGGTCAGGACATTTCAGGTCAGGACCCTTGTTTAGTGGTAAATGTTTTGTTGAAATTGTGTTTCCACTCGTTAATATGTTTTGAAATCTTCAATGTTGAGGGTAATGGATACAAGTGAATTCAGATTCACTTTAGGTCAGAACAGAAAAGAGAAGACCAGAGAGTAACCTAATAGAGGTGTTTAAAAATTCTGATAATTGATTGAATAGGAAATACAGCTCTGTATGAGGGTCCATGGGAAGAAAGAAGGGAGAAAAATCAAAATTAATAGTTATACGATAGCCACAAATAAATGGTTCCCCATAAACCACCTGAAACATTTATAAAATGTAGTGGAGTTATTCAGCTGGGCAAAACCATGTCTGCATGGCCTCTACTGCCAAAAAGGTTAAGGACAAGGGTATGACCACCTACATGCCCCACTCTAAGGTGCACTTCATCTTAATTTGGATATATATCCCTGGTCCCAAATCTTGGAACTCTGTCTGACATCATAACAAGAGTACTTTTGTCAGAAGAACTGCAGTGAGTCAAGGTATTGGCTCCCAGTGTCAGCAGGTATGGCAATAAATGTTAGTCTAGTTGGCGATGCCCACATTACAAAAAAGTGAATAGAAATATAAATTCTCCTCATCCAAAGAGTTATCATAAAGAAAAAAATATTTGTTGGCAACATCGAGTAGTTTAGGGAAATATCATAGAGTTAAAGGAAGGCTAGATACAAACATGGTGAAGAAAGGCATCAATACTGGCAAAGTTTGATAAAGTGAGTTAACTTGAAGCTTGCATGCAGCATCAATACAAACATGGACCAACTCAGTGAAATATTCTATTGCTGTAAAATTTTGAATATTTTTACTAATTGGTTACAGATCATGTATACAAAAACCCATGTTGTTAATATATTCCTGGATCTCTTAGAATAGTTCCTTCGAAGTGCTGACATTTGTTGCATTTTGGGAAATATGGCAATTACTTGGCCCACATTTAGACCCTCCACAAACAGAACATTTTAAAATAAATGTTACATTTTTACTGATATTATGCTCCATTGATAGTTGAACGATTCCTAATAGATTTGCAGCAACAATCTGCTGAAAGAACTCAGTGCATCAGGCAGCATCTGTGCAGGGAAATGGACAGATGACATTTTGGGTCAAGACCCTGCATCAGGTTGAAGATGAACATCCACAATGAAGGGTCCAGAAGAACGGTTTTGAACGGAAACATTGCCTGTCCATTTCTTCCCATGGATGTTGCCTGATTTACTGAGTTCCTCCAGCAGGTTATTTTTTTCCCCTCCAAATTACAGCATTTCCAGTCCTTTACGTCTTCTCAAGCATTTGTACCTTGTTTTCTTGTAACTGACGAAGTCCATAAATCGGTTCTCTGCTGTTTTTTGTTCCAACTGTTATCTGGGTGTATGTGGACCTATTGAAATTAAAAACTGCATTTACTCATACAGTAGTAAAATGGAAATGGCGGTTATGAAAACATTGAGAAAACTTTGTACATAAGAAAACAACAAACATGGTAAAATATTTCCTTCAGTTTAAGTGGGTAAGCAAATATACATAAGGAATACATCATTCTGAATGTGCAGGGTACAGTAATATCCATAATGTAACTTTCAGAATCTGGGTAAACTTGAACTCCACATTTCCAATATACCTCTTAAGGATATGAATAAGAGAATTGACAATTTTACAGAGCAACTAAACATTTTACAAAAGTCTTGATGATTTAGGTCGAGCAATAACATTGTTAGAATACGAACTGAAAAACAAAATAAAATTCAAAGATAACCTTGTAATGCTTGGCAGCACTCTGACCCATTGTTTCCGCAGTAGTACCCTCAGGAGGATCTATACAAAAAACAATCTGAAAAGAACGACCCATTATCAGCAAGACTGATTTATCACAGAAACATTGTGTTATCATCAGCGTTGTGCTATCTAGCAACAGTAATGCAGTAGGTAGAGCTGCTGCCTCTCAATTCCGGCACTGATTTACAGCGCTGCCTCTGTGGAGTTTGGATGTCCTCCCTGCGATCGCACACATTTTCCCTGGATGCTCATGTTTCTTCCCACATCCCAAGGAATTGCTGAGGGGGAGGGTGTTGGTACCCCTAATGTAGACAAGTGGTAGGGGAATCTGGGGGAGTTAACTGGCATGTGAAAGAACAGATTACAGGGTAATAAGTGAGGGGAATGGATTTAAACTGAGAGACTGAACAAACTCAAGTTGATAAAATGTGCTTGATTTTTCATTCCTCTGCATCTGATGATCTGAAACATTGATTCAGTTTCTCAAGAATGCCCCCTGCTTTGCTAAGCACATGTTACATTTATTTCAAATTTCCAGCATCTGCAGTTTTATAGACAATAGACAATAGGTGCAGGAGGAGGCTATTTGGCCCTTCGAGCCAGCACCGCCATTCAATGTGATCATGGCTGATCATTCTCAATCAGTACCCCGTTCCTGCCTTCACCCCATACCCCCTGACTCCGCTATCCTTAAGAGCTCTATCTAGCTCTCTCTTGAATGCATTCAAAGAATTGGCCTCCACTGCCTTCTGAGGCAGAGAATTCCAGATTCACAACTCTCTGACTGAAAAAGTTTTTCCTCATCTCAGTTCTAAATGGCCTACCCCTTATTCTTAAACTGTGGCCCCTTGTTCTGGACTCCCCCAACATTGGGAACATGTTTCCTGCCTCTAACGTGTCCAACCCCTCAATAATCTTATACGTTTCGATAAGATATCCTCTCATCCTTCTAAATTCCAGTGTATACAAGCCTAGCCGATCCAGTCTTTCAACATACGACAGTCCCGCCATTCCGGGAATTAACGTAGTAAACCTACGCTGCACGCCCTCAATAGCAAGAATATCCTTCCTCAAATTTGGAGACCAAAACTGCACACAGTACTCTAGGTGCGGTCTCACTAGGGCCCTGTACAACTGCAGAAGGACTTCTTTGCTCCTATACTCAACTCCTCTTGTTATGAAGGCCAACATTCCATTGGCTTTCTTCACTGCCTGCTGTACCTGCATGCTTCCTTTCAGTGACTGATGTACTAGGACACTCAGATCTCGTTGTACGTCCCCTTTTCCTAACTTAACACCATTCAGATAATACTCTGCCTTCCTATTCTTACTTCCAAAGTGGATAACCTCACACTTATCCACATTAAACTGCATCTGCCATGTATCCGCCCACTCACACAACCTGTCCAAGTCACCCTGCAACCTCATAGCATCTTCCTCACAGTTCACACTACCACCCAGCTTTGTATCATCTGCAAATTTGCTAATGGTACTTTTAATCCCTTCATCCAAGTCATTAATGTATATTGTAAATAGCTGCGGTCCCAGCACCGAGCCTTGCGGTACCCCACTAGTTACTGCCCGCCATTCTGAAAGGGACCCATTTATCCCCACTCTTTGCTTTCTGTCTGTCAACCAATTTTCTATCCATGTCAGTACCCTACCTCCAATACCATGCGCTCTAATTTTGCCCACTAATCTCCTATGTGGAACCTTGTCGAAGGCTTTCTGAAAGGCACGGTACACCACATCCACCGGCTCTCCCCTGTCAATTTTCCTAGTTACATCCTCAAAGAATTCCAGAAGATTAGTCAAGCATGATTTTGTTTTGCTCCAGTTACTGTCAGATTGAGGCACTACTTGTAAACTCAGTATTGCATTTGACCCATAATTGAGCTTCTGAGATGTAAAAATATTGCATTAAAAAAAAATTATGGCATCATAATTCAACAAGAATTTCTTACCTGCAGAATATCAGCTAATTTTTGCAACCCACTTGCATTGGTGAATATTCCAGTATCTAAGATTATGAATAAATAAAGATTTAACTGAAATCTCATATTCCAATGTTGTACAGGTTTGTAGCTTAATTGGCTTCAGTAAAAATTGTAAATTGTTCCTAGTGTCTCGGATAGTGTTAGTGTACGGGGATCGCTGGTTGGCGCGGACTCAATGAACCTGTTTCTGCACCTGTATTTCTAAAGTAAAATGAAATTTCTTGGTAACTTCCCAGCGAGGACAAGGTATGAAGAGGAAAATGACTGGTTTAATATCAAAAACAGATTTCAGATGTTTTCAGCAGACTTGATTATATTCTACTTTAGCATTATTTTTCTGAGTAAAATAAAATCATGTCCTGGTCCAATAATACACTCGAATTAGAATAATATAATGCACACACTCATGGATAAATGGTATTAATAAGGACACCTCATGCAATCTAGGTGATTACCACCATAAGTTTAAACATGATGTCCTTGTAGAAATTACACAATTAATATAAGTAATTCATGCAGTGCTCCGATAGCTTCCTTTTTGATTGTCATGGGGAGTAAATACAATACAATATATCTTTATTGTCATTGTACAGGGGTACAACGAGATTGGGAATGCGCTTCCCATACGATGCAATAAATTAATTAGCTAGCCCGTATTAATTTAAACAACCCAATGAAACAAATTAGAAAAGTTTTAAAACAGATTAAAGTGCAAGTAGATCTGTGCCGGTTCACTGTGCGATGTGATCATCCGGCTCAGCAGGACCGGTTCATAGCAGCTATGGCCCTGGGGATGATCATTCATCAGATCATTTCCCTGAACCTTATCAGCTAAAATATTTAGCTCCAGTTTACATGTACACAGTACCATTATAAATATTCATTTAATTGTATAGACTTCAAAGCTTTCTTTGTAAACTTTATAAATGGTTCATGTTTTGTGAAGTTAAGGAAACCCTCTGGGAACCTAAGAAAGAAATTCTTGCACATGGAAAGTTGTATCAAATTGCATTCCCTAAGAATCTTTCTCAATGCCCTCTTCCTTACTTTCACCCAGTCCCCAATGGCTAAATATTGCAAGTGTACTATGTTTACATATTCTGTTGCAAGTGCTGCTGCAAGTAAGAATTTCATTTTTTTGGTTGTGACTTATGACAATCACACTCTTGACTCTTGAATTGCAAAGGACTCAAATTGTCCGGTTGCGTGGGTTGCACTGTGAGAATGTTTTTTAAATAATGTAAATGCCGCACTATGTTATAAAGTTTCTCAGCCAATACAAGTTTAAGGGACACACAAAAATGAAAATGAAGTGCAAATACTTACTTTCTGACACGGCACTCATAATCTGTTCCAGTGCTTCCAAAATTGCAGACTTGTTTTGGAAAGTAATTTGTGCTTTTGCAAATAATTCATAGATGAAACTGTAAATGAATATTATATTAACTTGAGAAAAAAGAAATTTATCAACAAGAAGTAAAAATACGTTTTTATCCTAGTTAATATGGTTTTGCCTTTCAGCTGGGATGGAATATACGTACAAGAGGACACACAGTGCTGCTAGTACTGGCACATGGCAGAATATACACATGTTGTGTGTCACAAGGCACCATCACTTCATCCAGGACTGCCATAATTGTACTTATGTTTAAAATTATAACTTCCAATTAATAAAATGGGAGGAAATGAGCAAATAGTTTCAGGCATAGTTGCTTTTATTAGTTAAAATGTAAGATCATATCAATTTGAAGAATTAATCCAGTCACATAATTCTGTATGCTACCAAGAATCAGTGATTGTTTCAGCTATTTATAAGAGAGCCAAAGAGAAATTCAGCATGGAAATAGGCCCATTGAGTCCTTGTTGACCATCAACCACCCATTTACATTATTCCTACATTAATCCCATTCTATCAATCCCCCCTCAAATTCTACAATTGACTCACACACAAGGGGAAATCTGCAGTGGCTTTTGCATTTTAGCAACTCAGATCATTTCATGGTCAAGTTTCAGTTATTAATTGGTATTGTCTTTGAACAAGTTACCCACCTGAAATGGATGATCTTATTTCTTAACTTCTGTTGTCCATGTTTTTCTAAATACTCTTCAATCTCTCACAATTTTAAAAAACAACCTTTCTATTTTTACTGCCAAAATACCCAACCTCATTTTTCTCCTCATTCACTTAGTTTCCTTATATCTCTCTATTCTCTTAGCTTCCTTATATTTCCTTGAAGTCTCCCTGCCAGCTGGTTTTCTACCATATCACACTTGGTCTCCTCATACAAATCAATTTTGTCACAGCCTCCAAATGACCCACCCTTTCCTATTCTGTCTTCTATCCATTAGCCAATCTTTAGTCCACATTAGCAATTTATTCCAAATCTCACATTCTCTTACTCATTGAAGCCTTACCGAAACTCCAAAAACACGATATGGAACGGCTCCAAATTATTTTAGGATTTCTCTTTGCCAAATACCTGATTATTAATTAAACCTTTAATACTGCACGATATTAAAAATAGCCCGTCGATAACATAATGAACCAGAAAATCAATTCTCATCAACTACATTAATTTATCTTCGGCACATTACTTTTAATTTAGATTCTATGAGTATTGTGTAGCGGCCCCTGGTGGTAGGCCACACACAGTACATAACCTTCGGCTCGTGAGAGGTCACTAGGAGTCCAAGAGCAGGAGATAAGAGAGTTGGGAAGGAGGGTGCGACACATGGAATAAAGTGGTGTTGGATAACTCAGTGTGCTGCCACAATTGCATTATTATTGGAGCATGTTCTTCCAATGTCCTGGTTTATACTAGCTTTATGGGATGTAGATATCTCTTTTTTCTGTATTGCAGAGTTGCCAATTGGAGAGTCACTTTCATAAACCTTGGACAGATGCACCTTCCTGCAGACTCTCCTCTGTCAGGGGAGCCAGTCCTCCCCTGTGTGCTATCTGACCATTCTCCTGACTTGCTGGACTGAGTGAACTATTGAGTAATACACCCAAGTCTGCTCGCAACACCATTCTTCAAAGGTCTTGAAAGCATCATTCAACGCATGGCAAACCATTGTACTGTGTGCAGTTTTGGTCTCCAAATTTGAGGAAGGATATTCTTGCTATTGAGGGTGTGCAGCGTAGGTTTACTAGGTTAATTCCCGGAATGGCGGGACTATCATATGTTGAAAGACTGGAGCGACTAGGCTTGTATACACTGGAATTTAGAAGGATGAGAGGAGATCTTATCGAAACGTATAAGATTATTAAGGGGTTGGACATGTTAGAGGCAGGAAACATGTTCCCAATGTTGGGGGAGTCCAGAACAAGGGGCCACAGTTTAAGAATAAGGGGTAGGCCATTTAGAACTGAGATGATGAAAAACATTTTCAGTCAGAGAGTTGTGAATCTGTGGAATTCTCTGCCTCAGAAGGCAGTGGAGGCCAATTCTCTGAATGCATTCAAGAGAGAGCTGGATAGAGCTCTTAAGGATAGCGGAGTCAGGGGGTATGGGGAGAAGGCAGGAACGGGGTACTGATTAAGAATGATCAGCCTTGATCACATTGAATGGCGGTGCGGGCTCGAAGGGCCGAATGGCCTCCTCCTGCACCTATTGTCTATTGCGTGCAGACATGAAACATTTCATAAAGATCCCTGGAAAGTACCAAACATTTGTAGAATTGAGTGTGTGTAGGAAGGAACTGCAGATGCTGGTTTAAACCGAAGATAGACACAAAATGTTGAAGTAACTCAGGGGGACAATTGATATGTTTGCTCGTGGAGATTAATCCGAAGTTAACCCAAAACTAATGGATGATCCTCTTAAAATACATTGGTGACGAGTTAGATTCATGTGTTCAGCTGTGAAGTTGACAGGGTACTGGTTGAAATAAATTCGGCAAAGAAGGTTATAAATTACCATTATTGTTATCATGACTCGACTTACTTGTATATTTCTAGCAGTCATTAGTTTTGTGTTTATTGCGTCAAGGTACTTTGACTCAATTGTTTATATATGCTTTAGGAGCTTTTTCTAGTTTAATTTGACATCTAATCCAGAGACAGATTGTGCTTGAGCAAGTATCCACATAATTGTTGCTAATGACAGTCTGAAGAAGGATCTCGACCCGAAACGTCATCCATTCCTTCTCTCCTGAGATGCTGCCTGACCTGCTGAGTTACTCCAGCATTTTGTGAATAAATACCTTCGATTTGTACCAGCATCTGCAGTTATTTTCTTACAAGAATAAAGTAGATACATTCTGTGGATGAGAATGAAGCAGAGCTGGAAATCAAGTTGAGGATGAACACAGCATGGCCAAATGGAGAGACAGCAAGAAGGCACAGCTTGTAGCACAATGTTTCTTTAGTTTCATGTGTACTTGTGTGGTTTTGAATTGAGTATCACTTCCCTTTTACGATGACTTGCATGCAAGTTTACACTGTATGCCAAACATGACTGGTATTTTCATGACAATGAAAGATACTGCAGTAACATTCACCATACATGCTAGTAAAGAATAAACACTATTTTCTGTTCTATTTATTTTTTTAAAAACTATAACCTATTGGTAAATAGCACTACTAACATTTATCTTCCTGCTCTTTATTAAATTCCTTTAATCTTTAGAAAGCAACCTTCTAATTCTGGTTTCTTCCTACAATTCTGTAGTGAGCATTTGCCTGGGCATTAAATCAAGGCTTGGCCAATAGCGTGTACATCTGTTGCCCTAATAACAATGCCATCTGCCTGCCATCGCAGTGAAACGCCAGATCAACATGGTGCTGAAGACTGTCACCTTCTATCCACTCCAAAATTATTCTGGGTAATGAGAGGTTCTTGGCACCTTGCATGCAACAGGAAGTGTATCACTCTCTGTGATATGCAAGAGGTCAATTTATGCTCCAGGCCCGTGTTGTCAAGGATAAAAACATGAACTCCAACTGATACTTCACATTGAATTCATGAACTGCATTTCTCCTTTCCTGATTGTAACATCATTAGATGATTATCGAAGGTATTTATTCACAAAATGCTGGAGTAACTCAGCAGGTCAGGCAGCATCTCGGGAGAGAAGGAATGGGCGACGTTTCTGGTCGAGACCCTTCCCGAAACGTCACCCATTCCTTCTCTCCCGAGATGCTGCCTGACCTGCTGAATTACTCCAGCATTTTGTGAATAAATATCTTCGATTTGTACCAGCATCTGCAGTTATTTTCTTATACTATTCATTAGATGATTAACACATTGCTAAATCAGTAGTGCAAAAGATATCTGGGTGCCACACTTACTATTGAGAAGGGAAACATAATAATATTAATTCATACCTTCCCGGTTTAGTCACTCCACTTCCATTTGATGTCAATTCAATAGAATCTATTGCACTTTCCAGATCAAGGAGGATTTCTTTCAATGCCAGGAGATAAATTAAAAAAAGTAATTTTATTAGTTTGCTGATTAAAGTGGTCATTTTTGCAGTGGAAAGTTTGCACGTATTCTGATATCTGAATGTCTCAAATTTTGCTTTACTTATCAAGCATTAATACCCATACAGAGCGAATTAAATAAATAACTCGTACTTACCGAGTAAAAAAAATTAATTAACCTGCTAAATCAGATCAAAAATTCACATCAAAACTTCAGCAGTTACCAATTCCAATAAGATCTCAGTCTGGCATTCTAGTCTCCTGTGCACCATCCCTGAATTCCTCATCACCGACAGAATCCTCAATCACCTCTTGGTGACACATCCCACATACATCTGCTTTGATACCTCCAAAAATATATCCTATAAATTTCATCTTTTAAGTTACGCTATTAAATCTTAAAGTTGTTCACGCTCGACTGACCCAACCAATTGTAATCTTTCCAAGAATTGATATGACATGGATATAAATGGTTATTGTGCAACTGGCAAAGTATATTTTTGTTCATCTTGACCAGCAGCCAATGCTATTTTTACTCCTTCTAATTATATTTAATTATAAAAGTTATCTTTGAAATTCTAAATCAACTTACTTTTTATTTTGGCTAGATCACTCAAATCCATTTTCATTCCTAAAACAGACAAATTGCATAATTTCAACAGTAAAAGAAAACTATTTAAAATGCAGATTTTGGAAGCTGAGCTCAATGCAAAAATGCTAAAAGAAGTCAGCCAGTCAAGCAGCATGAGTGGAAAAGATATGAAGTGGATTCTGACGAAGGGTTTTCAATTTAATTGTTAATTGATTTCTCTTTATACTTGACGGGCTGAATTCTTTCAGCACTACAGTTTTAGTTGCATATTTCAAAATAATCTTCTCCACCGCTTAAACCTGCCCAATGATTCCAGTTAGTAAATTATAAAATTCCCCATTTCTCATCAATAATCCAAACTCAAATGAAGACATTTACAATAATGCATACGGGCACTTGAAGGATTAATGCACACACCCGAGTTGATTGATTCAGGATTGTCATCCGTGTTGCCTTCAATGTGTTGAAACTTCTTTGCTTCTTCCTCCAGGATCAGATTAACGGCTTCAATTCCAGAGGCAAGATCATAAGAAGTAAGGTCAAATGAAGCAGACTCTTCGCACATTTTTTCCTATAATTAGGGAAAGAAAAGTTTTTCCTAAACTTGCGCATATCACAAAATTATCAATTCAAGTTTCATAATTTTATTGCACATTCTACAACTGTGTTTTGACTTTGATCATTAAGATTGATATTTCTAATAGAATAATGATAAATTATACCACGGATCCACTTAGTTCCATTACGTCGAATCTGGTAAGTATATCACAGTGGAGCAGTTAGTAGAGCTACTATAGCTGCAGTGAAGATTGACACAAAATGCTGGAGTAACTGGGCGGGACAAGCAGCATCTCTGGAGAGAAGGAATGGGTGACGTTTCGAGTCAAGACCCTTCTTCAGACTGGTATCAGGGGAGAGGGAGGTACATAGATCATATTGTAGATATGTTATAAGGGTGGTATGGAAACCAGTCCAGCCCGATTCGTTCATGCCGATCAAGATGCTCAATGTAAGCTTGTCTAATTTTACCCACATTTGGTCCAAACCCCCCTAATCCTTTCCTATCTATATACCTATCTAAATGTCTTTTAAATGTGTCATTGCATTGCCTCAACTCATCCTCTGGGAACTGATTCTATATACCCACCACCCTCTGAGTGAAAAAAGTTGCCCCTCAGTTTCCTATTAAATCTTTCCCCTCTCATGTTAAACCTACATCCTCTGGTTCTTGATTACCCTACCCTGGGGAAAAGACAATGGGCATTCACCCTATCAATTCCCCTCACGATTTTATACACCTCCATGAGATCACCCTTAGCTTCCAACACTCTGAAAAATAAAATTCTAGGTTGCCCAGTCTCTCTCTATAACTCACCCTCGAGACCTGGCACCATCTTTTGCCTTCACTGATAGTACTTCCTCCAGCTGTTTGTTTTTATTCCAGATTCAGTCACTTGTTTTTCTATAAATATTTAGAAATACTTTCCTTCAAGAACGAGACCTTAATGTTGCTTGCATTCCCAACACCATACTTTGAAGTTATTCTATTCTGAAGATGGACGCAAAATGCTGGAGTAACTCAGCAAGACAGGCAGCATCTCTGGAGAGAGGGAATGGGTGAAGGAGAATGAGTCACCCATTCCTCTCCAGGGATGCTGCCTGTCCTGCTGACTTATTCCAGCATTTTGTTTCTGTCTTTGGTTTAAACCAGCATCTGCAGTTCTTTCTGACACATTGTATTCTGAGCTGTGTTGTGAAAGGAGATTCATCTGGTGGATAGAGAAAAAGATTCATTGATCTGTGTAAAGTTTACATCCCACCAGCACTTGGAAAACACGGGCACACATCGGAGGAGGATTATTTGGGATGGTAAGGAGAACATTGAGGCCATACATTGAAGCAGACAGACTACTGAGCAAGTAGAGAAAGGATTTATTCACAAAATGCTGGAGTAACTCAGCAGGTCAGGCAGCATCTCAGGAGAGAAGGAATGGGTGACGTTTCGGGTAGAGACCCTTCTCAACCCGAAACCTCACCCATTCCTTCTCTCCTGAGATGCTGCCTGACCTGCTGAGTTACTCCAGCATTTTGTGAATAAATACCTTCGATTTGTACCAGCATGTGCAGTTATTTTCCTACACTAAGTACAGAAAGGAGATCACTAGCTCGCAAACCACCCCCACCTGCCCAGTCAGTCATCTCCTTGCTTCATTTGTTGAAGAATCTTCCTTTCTCACTTTGTCCAACTCAGAACCCATAAAACCAGAGAGGGAGCAAGTCATCCTTGATCCTGAGGTGAGGAAGGTGAGGGTAAAGATGCTGTGACACAATACAAATTTGCAACCCTGAAAACACTTACCACATTATGTGCTTCATCAAAAATAACTATTGTGCCATTAAGGTTTACGTCATGAGTTTTGCGACTCTAGGGAGCAAAAATACAAAAATTAAACAGATACGATATTCCAATATTTTAAGTAAATGACTTAATGTTTTTGAAGACATTTACAGAAAATAAGTTGAAGTTGAAATACATTGCCTACATTACAATAGTGCTTTTATTCCAAAACTAGATTTGATCTTGAAGTGGAATAAATTGAGGATGTGAAATTGAAATGCATGTCCTTTCTTCAAGTTAAAATTAAACAAAGATAAAATAAACAGATGAGAAAGAAAATTAATACATTTCATATTATAAATTTTAGCCATTCATCTTTCTATTTCACGACTGTAGTTAAACTCATTTTGTCACTCAAGTAAGATTTATCAGTTTCTAATTAAGCATTGTAAATGTGCAATTTGAAAGTTTAATAATCCTATAGAAACGATTTTCTTTGGACCAGATGGAAATTTTAACATTACTAAGACTTGCCACAGAATACTCCAGATGAGATACAATTCCTAATTTAACCGTGGTAATGTCAGCAAAACAAGTCAGTATTCACCATCATTAAATCATGAAAATGACAGATTCTCACATTTTTGCACATTCTGGAGTAACTCCAGCTGGAGCTGGAGTAACTCAGCGGGTCAGACAGCATCTCTGGAGAAAAGAAATAGATGACGTATCGGGTCGAAACCCTTCATTGCTCATTTTTAAAAGATTTTATATTTCAACATCTACTTAATGAAAATATGCATGCTCCAATATTTATTTTATCCTCCGAAATGTTTTTATAAGAGTTAGCTACAAATTATGCCCAAAATTGCAAAACATTCAGAGTGATTGCAACACAAGGAATTTGGTCTAATTGACACTTTAAAGGAATTGCTATAAGTTAAAGAAAAGTCCACATCACAACCTCCTTTGTCCAATCAACAAGTCCTTTTGCCACCAACTAAAAAATCCAACTTTCACTGTGACACTTGCAGACTGACGATTGAAACACAAGCCCAGATATCAAATATCCCAAAGGTAATTTTCTGGACAAAGCCAGCTTCACCCTCAGAGGTAAACTTGATTGTAATTATATATTTTCTTTTCTTTGACATGCAAACAGAATCTTTTCACTGTACCTCGTTAAACGTGACAAAGAAAAACTATACTAAGATCCTGTAAAAAAGTTATATAGCAATACAGTTATTCATGGATGAGTATGGATAAATATGGCAACATACTTATCCATTCAAAGCATGAATGTTTTGGAATGTTCTTGACATTTAAAAAATCGAAAACCATTTGAAGATTATTAAAAATAAGCTATTACAAAAATTACATTGTTTAACATATTTTAATTATAAAACCCAAACACCTAAAAAATTAAATTAAACATAAACAATTATAGCAAATTCAAAATACTAAATTACATTATCCCACATTGATGTTCTTTGTTGAAATCAGTCAAAGAAAACTGTATGCAACATGTCCAACAAGGTGTAGGTTGTTCAAACACATTCCCCAGTGAAAGTGCTAAGAACTGCTGCAAATCCGTGCACTACTTCTGAATTCAATGAGTTCAATCCTCAATTCGCCAATTCTGTTCAACCAGATCAGCCATGATCTTATTAAATGATGGCGTAGGTTAGAGGGATTAAGTAGCTTACTCCTTCCCCCCAACTTGCAGGTTCATGTACTCAGGAATGAATTATCAGCACATTTAGGACTTCTAGTTTCTTGTAGATAGAACAGAAAACCTTGAACTTGCCGGCACTTACACAGGTGATTGCTGGTAACGAGGTGCAGAACTGCCAGAATTTCCCCACAAAATCTAGGACACTAAATTCTACTGCAGGGATGGAATCATGTAATTGCTCAACACTACACATTTTAAATAAGACTAAACTGGCAGAAAGAATATAGCTCTCCATACCACCAGTACACAACGTAACCTTATGCCAAGATGAGTTGAGTTTTATTGAAGATAAACAATTGTTCAAGCAGGAACTTTGAAGTACCCTAATTAACTTTTAAATTAATTAATGCATGTCAAGGTGGAACTTACTACAGTGCCAATTTATTAGCATGATATCCTTAAATGTCCTTAATCAAAACAATGAGCATCACGGAACATGCTTATTACAAAGGGATGCTTTGCAAAACATGATATTTCATGGTAGTATATACTTTATAATGCTTAACAGATTTTAGTATTAATTCTACACATATGCGCATTGAAATCCACTCTTTGCATTTCTTCAAATACTCAAGATATTATTCACACACACCAAGAATTATGGATATTAGTAAGTTTCTAAAATATCAAAAGATCACAACATGGTAAGTCATGAAAATAAAGGAAATGCTATTGAACAATACCTTTGGATCAAGTAAATAGTTGTATGGCATGAAGATTATTTCAGCGTCCTGCTTCAATGCTCGAGACAAATAGTAAGGACAAACCCTGTTTAAAACAACAGTACAAAGCAGGATAAAAAATACAGTTCAGTGTGGAACTTCTAATTAATGCAATCGCATCTCTGATGATAGTTATTTAGAAACACGTTTAACACCAAGATAGAATGAAAATTTTAAAATAGTTTTCATTATTTTTCTGGTCCCAGCCAAAATGGTTAGAAAACATTAACTGTTTTTTTCTTTTCCCTCAACTTTGCATTCAGTGTAATTGAAGTACGGCACGGTTGGGAAGCAGTAGAGTTGTTGCCTTTAGTTTCCTGATTAGTACAGGTTATGGGGAGAAGGCAGGAGAATGGGATTAGGAGGGAGGTATTACAACATCACATAAGAATTTAGAGGATCCTGACAGAGGCACAATCCTATCCAGTACTCTAAGAAATCATTTTAAAAGCAACATACTTTTAAAAAATGTCGTTTCATTTTACACATCGTACCTGTGCTTGTGGCCACCTTTAACAAGATCTTCTACGTCAAGAATGGACTCTGAAAATTCTTTATCAGTACTCTTTTCTGAAACAAGTTGGAGAAATCCTTGAAGTAATACACGTTGCATAAACCATATCATTACCAATTATACGATTTAACCAATATCAATGAATATCTACAAAAAAAAATTTAAATAAGGCTCAGGAAAATGTTGAAATCATTAGATATAGAGGTACAAACTGATCGATCCACAAATAATAGCTATTCCAAATCATCTATCCTACTGACCACAATCACACAAATTAGTAGAACTGAGAAGGGTTAAATTAACAAATTGTTTAAACCTTATGTTTTAATTTAAATAATATTCTCCCTGTCGTAATTTTTAAGTACTCTCTTTATATCTGATCTGTTCAATGGAACATGTCTCAATTGTAGCATTTCAGGCCTTTGGTATCTAAATTTAAGCATTTACGAGCCGATTTGTCAAATAAATGCCTCTGCATGCCTCTTTATTTGAGTTCTCGTGAATAGGAAAGTAGGTCCTTTGAATAATGAACCAGAGTGTCAGTAAAACTTCTTCAGAAAGAACATGCAAATGATGTCTAAAGCAGCATAATTTTGGAGATGTTGGAAATGACAAATATGATGCTGGTGAGTAGGAGGAACTAAACACAGAAACATAGAAAATAGGTGCAGGAGTAGGCCACTCAGCCCTTCGAGCCAGCTCCGCCATTCAATATGATCATGGCTGATCATCCAGAATCATTTCCAAAGCTGTTCCAGCTTTCTCCCCATATCCCGTGATTCCATTAGCCCAAAGAACGATATCGAACTCTCTCTTGAATACATCCAGTGAATTGGCTTCCATTGCCTTCTGTGGCGGAGAATTCCCCAGATTCACAACTCTTTGGCTGAGAAGGTTTTTCCTTATCTCAGTTCTCCCCTTATTCTTAAACTGCGATCCCTGGTTCTGGATTCCCCCAACATGGGAAACATTTTTCCTGCATCTAGCCAGTCTAATCCCTTAAGAATTTTATATGTTTCTAGAAGGTCCCCACTCATCCTTCTAAATTCCAGTGAATATAAGCCCAGTCGATCCATTCTTTCATCATATGTCAGTCCCGCCATCCCGGGAATTAACATGGTTAACGCTGCACTCCCTCAATAGCAAAAATGGCCTTCCTCAAATTAGGAGACCAAAACTGTACACGATACTCCAGGTGCAGTCTCACCAGGGCCCTGTACCACTGCAGTATTACCTCCTTGCTCATATACTCAAATCCTCTCGCTATGAAGGCCAACATACCATTAGTTTTCTTCACTGCCTGTTGTACCTGCATGCTTACTTTCAGTGACTGATGTACAAGGACGCCCAACCTCCCCTTTTCCTAATCTGACACCATTCAGATAATAATCTGCCTTCTTGTTCTTGCCACCGAAGTGGATAACCTCACATTTATCCACATTATACTGCATCTGCCATGCATCTGTCCACTCACCCAACCTATCCAAGTCACCCTGCAGCCTCATAGCATCTGCCTTGCAGCTCACACTGCTGGTTTACACCGAAGATAGACACAAAATGCTAGAGTAACTCAGCAGGACAGGCAGCATCTCTGGAGCAAAGGAATGGGTGAGATTGCGGGTCGTGACCCATCTTCAGACTGAAGAAGTCTGTTCAGGCAGTCTGAGAAAGGGTGTCATCCCGAAACGTCATCCATTCCTTCTATCTAGAGATGCTGCCTGTCTCTCTGAGTTACTGCAGCATTTTGTGTTTATCTTCAACGATCTAAACACTTGTTGGAGGAAAAAGAATAATTAAGGACAGAATCAGAGAATCAACTGAACCGATCTGCTAAAAGGATAGAACTCGTTGGCAGAGGTAATGGAAAAACATTGAGTTGAATAACCCATCCATTTAAAGGATTTTCCCTTCCATGAGCCTAATGCTCTTTGCCTTAACCAATCTTAGAAGGTGTTTCATTAATTTTCCCCAATATGTCTCCATTTACCTCATGTTCTTATTGCACATCAATTAATAGTTATTGTTTTCCACTGAAGTACTTTACAAGCCTTTCTCATTTCTTCTCGAGTATTTTTCTCTCTTGCCTGTCCGGGTACCTTATTTTTTTAATGCATTCAATTTATTTCCAGAGCCATGAAGTGGTTCTTTGAAATTTGAGAAAAACTATCCCAGTAATGGAGGAAATGAAGGCCTGAATAGCAACCAGGTGGTTGCTTCAGATCAGATTGGTAGTTGAGGAATACAAATAGCTATGAAAAATCTTCAATAATAGTTCTGGAATATACACAAATCTTACTATAATAATTCACCTCTCACCCTCAACGTTGGTATAGTAGTGGCAAGTGTGTGTGGCTATTTTTGCTCGACACATATGGACCTGAAAATTAAAATGTCTCAAGTTAATTTAGTCTATGCAAGAAAATATAGTACAATTTTTTTGAGCTGTGGGAATCTACAATTTATTTTCTATAAAAACATTTAGCATGAGACTTTAAAGGGAGGGGTTTCCCATGTATGACAGATAAGTGATTTTTCTTTTTTGGTAACTACTACAGCATTGAATTCTCCAATTTTAGGCAACTTCTTTGATCCCTTCCTTCCCAAACCACTCATCCCCGGGTACTTTCCCTTGCAACCACAGGAGATGCAACACTTGTCCTTATACCTCCTCCCTCGACTCCATCCAAGGACCCCAGCAGCCCTTCCATATGAGACAGAGGTTAACATGCTTCTTTCTAACCTCATCTACTGCATCCGGTGTTCCCGATGTAGGCTCGTGTACATTGGTGTGACCAAGTGTAGTCTTGGCGACAGTTTCACTGAACATTTGCGTTCGGTCCGCCAAGGCCAACGGGATCTCCCGGTTGGGAACCATTTTAACTCCCCTTCTCATTCCTAGACCCATCTTTTGGTCCTAGGCCTCTTTCATTAGTAGAGTGAGGCCATACACAAACTGGAGGAACAGCACCTCATATTTCGCTTGGGTAGCTTACAAACCAACGGTATGAATTTGGAATTCTACAATTTTAGGCCATCTATTGCCGGCATGATTTGTCCTGCCTGTTTTCGCCTCCAGTTTATTCCGCCCGTTCTCCTTACTACAATCAGTAGGATGAAGGGTCCCGACCCATAGCTCATGCCATGGGTCCCGGGATGTCAGAACTGACATACGAGGAAAGAATGGGTTGACTGGGCTTGTATTCACTGGAATTTAGGTGGATGAGAAGGGATCTTATAAAAACATATAAAAATCTTAAGGGATTGGACAGGCTAGATGCAGGAAAAATGTTCCCCAAATTAGGGGAAGTCCATAACCAGGGGTCACAGTCTAAGAATAAGGGGTAGGCCATTTAGGACTGAGATGAGGAGAAACCTTTTCACCCAGAGAGTTGTGAATCTGTGGAATTCTCTGCCACAGAAGGCAGTGGGACCAATTCACTGGATGTTTTCAAGAGAGAGTTAGATTTAGCTCTGAGGGCTAAGGGAATCATGGGATATGGGGAAAAAGCCACAACGGGGTACTGATTTTGAATGATCAGCCATAATCATATTTAATGGCGGTGCTGGCCTGAAGGTCCGAATAGCCTACTCCTGCATCTATTTTCTATGTTTCTATGTTAAAATGTCACCTATTCATTTTCGCCAGTTAATCCAGCACTTTGTGTCCTGAATATTTTTTTTACCTTTAAATGATTGCTTTCCAGTTTCTTTACTTCAGGATGGATACAGAACTGTTCTCTCGATCCAAATACACACATCTTTGGTCTAAATGGGGAAAAAAAAGAATCGTGATTACAGGAGCAATAAGACAAAGATAAATATAACTACCCAGTCAGTACATTTCACCGCTGCACCTACCAATGCTCATAATCTATAATGCAAAATAAAGGCACACTGAATGTAATCTGCAGTTCTGCAAAGTTATCTTAAACAGGTACATAAAATGGCAGATGGTACTCAAAATGGTACAGTGGCAATAACGAAAATGGAAAGGAATGGTTGCTTTATATTCAGATTACTGCATATAGACTCAAAGAACTGCAGATGCTGGTTTACAAAAAAAAAGACCGTAGATGAAAGGACAAAGTCCTGGAGTAACTCAGCAGTTAGGTAACATCTCTGGAGAACATGGATAGGCGATGTTTTGGTTTGAGACCCTGTTCAGACTGATGTTACTTCTGTACGTTACATATTGCATGGAAATATCCCTGCACTTTACCCATATAAATTTGGTGATGTTGATGAAAACATTAAGGAGAAGGAACAGGGAAGGAAAAGAAGCAGGTGGTTTTATAGTACCAATTAGGGAAGTCAATATAGTTTTGGAAGGATGATATCCTGAGGGAATAAGGACCAATCCATTTCGTAAGAGTGAAGGAGGACGTATGATTATTCTGCCAGGGGGAAATTATGTCATCTCCATAAGGGAGAGAAGATAGACTTAAATTACTGGGGAATAACCAAAATCTGCAAAAAAAACAGCCAGATGTCATTCCCCAAAGATCAATTGAAATGACATTTTAGATGAAGTAAAGAACTTCTTTGGCCAATGTGTCAAAGGACCAGCATGGAAGCATACATCGTTGGAATCTGACGCTGGAACCGAGCTAAGCTACATGGATCAAGTATCAAGCGGAGAACTTTTGAATATGAGAATATTGCTGGAGTAAAGCTTGTTGTAAGGACAATAAATAGTGAGATAAATGTTGTTCTATTCACACATAGGACAGACAGGAGAGTGGCACATAGTGGGGGTAAAGCGAGGATCATTATAAATGAAAGTTATTGGAATACAAAGTAAACTTCCAAGATTTGCCAATGGTACCCATGAGGGTATGATTCAGAGGACAAATCCAATTGACTGCAGCATGGTATGAAAGGGTAGAAGCAGTAGACTGGTGGCAGATGGAATTTAGCAGAGGAATATGAATGAGGTGATGCACTCTGGCAGTAGCAATGTGGAGAGGTAATCAATTATAAAGGGAGTGCAGGAAAAGAAGGACCCGGTGGCTAGCATGAATAGATCTTTAAAGGTTGAAGGACATATTGAGTAGCTGGTAAAGCATAAAGTAAATGGCCATAATAAATCGAGGATTTGCAATGTAAAAGCACAAAGTTTATGCTGAACTACAGGTGCTCCTCAACCTATGATGGGGTTACGTTCCGAGAAACCCATCGTAAACCGAAAATATCGTAAGTCGAAATGCATTTAATACACCTGATCACGTGGCCGGAAGCGAACTGTGGTCGCTGCCGTTTGCACCATCACAAAGTCGAAATATTGGAAGTCGAATCACCGTAAGCCGGGGAGCATCTGTATAGCCAAACTGTGGTTCGACCACAAGGGTTTTGCATCTAATTCAGATGACCAAACACAAGCTGGATGTACAGGTCCGTGAGAGGGTGCAGTGGAGTTTTAACCAAATGATTTCAGGGATGAGAGATATTGACAAGGCATGACAAAGGTAAGTTTTAACAGAATGATTTAGGATGAGAAATCTGAACAGAGAAGTCATAATTCTGCTCAGTTTATTTTATTGTCATGTGTACCGAGGTACAGTAAAAAGCCTTTGTTGCATGCTAACCAGTCAGGGGAAAGACAATACATGATTACAATCGAGCCATCCACAGTGTACAGATACACGATAAGGGAATGACGTTCAGTGCAAGATAAAGTCAGTAAACTCTGATATTATGAGCTAGAGTTGCCCTCCGTGGAATATAAAAATGTTAAGAGACAATTTGATAGCGATTTTGAAGGTGATAGGTTTAGATAAGATAGACTAAAAAACAGTTGTCATGAGCTGACACACGAAGTGCTGGAGTAACTCAGCAGGTCAGGCAGCACCTCTGGAAATATGGATAGGCGACGTTTCGGGTCAGGACCCTTCTTCAGACTGAAGATTAAATGACAAGGTTTTTAAAGGTCACGATTATAAACTCCATAATATTGGTAAAGTTACCATGTTAATGATAACACCACACTTAACTGTCAATGAGTGCGCGAAGAATCTTTACACACCATTTTTACAACTTAAGCTTTACGCTGCTATAAATATAGCCCACAACAGTTCATAACCATTATTATAATGATGAGTGCCAAAAAAATAGCAAAGGCTGATTGAACTGCCATTGAAGAGGTATCTCACCTGTATGATGTAGTCTTTAGTTCATTTATAACCTGAGTGAGCTGTGAATGGGTCCTCGAGGCATATATGATCTTTGGAATTTCGCCATAACCTATGTGGAGAAATTTAAAAAAAATCAATATATAGCAAAAAGTGAAAATTATGCATGAGCACAAGTAAAAATGCAAAATAATATTAGTTTCCATACCAGACAAGAACTGCTAAAGCTTCTAAACATGATAGTATGGCATTGACGTAACATAAGGGACTGGGGTCTGTCATACATTTTTTTCTCCATTTTAATTTATGAAAGCAAGATTGCTTTTTTATTTGTCTTGGCCTCAGCAGCGTCTATGGCAATTAATTCCACAGATTCACCATCCTCTGGCTTAATAAATCCCTCCTCGTCTCCATTTTAAAGGAACTTCCTTTATTCTGAGGCTGGTCCCAGATTCTCTCACTACTGGATACAGCCTCTCCATACCCACTCTATCTAGGTCCTTCATCATTCGGTAGATTTCAATGAGATCCCGTCATCCGTCTAAACTCCAGCCATACCCATGGCCATCAAATGCTACTCTTACAGTAACCCAATCGGCCCTGGGATAATTGGCTGTAGGAAACCATGGGGTCAAGGAGTGATCTTCCTGGGTGACTCTGCAAGTCAAAGATTTAAAATAAACTTTCACATCCTATAAGCTTCCGTTTCCAATTTTAAAAACGCCTGCTGGGATCTATCTGGATTGCCCCCATCAGAAGTAATGCTGATCACCATCACAATGTAGGATATTTACTCCACACGGTCATTAAGGAAGCAATTTTTTATAACATTAGATAGTCAAAATCAATGTGGAAGCAGAGATAGCAACACTGACACTGGTGTTACTGTGACAGAGATATGAAGGAAAAAGTCCTGATTCTAATTTCAGCTCAATCCATACTTTCTATTTAAAAGTTCACATCGGTGGCTGTCAGGTTAACACCCGTGATAGATTCCACTTTGGTTTCTCAAAGGAATTGCACCTGTAGAATGCAACTAATAAAAATGATAACAGTAAGCAAGCCAAAAATTGGTCTCACCCAAATCAATGTCTGCAGCTCCTCTGCCCCATGAAGATAGAGACCTGCTATCGAAAAGTTCTTCACCATTTAACCTCTGGACTATTTTATTTGCTGAAATGCTGTCTCTTAAATGCTGCGTCCAAGCTAAGGAAGCACACAAAAGGCAAAGTGTTTTTCCAGTCCCTGTAGGGCTTTCCAGAACCCCGTTTACTTTCTGCAAAATAAGGACACAATACACATTATCTTCCATTGCACCCACAGAAACGCCTCCAATCAACCTTCACCAAGTAAATACATTGTATTCTGAAAAAGAGAAATCGAGAGTGAACATTTTTCACACATAAAACTGGTCAGCTTTGCGAGTGGAAGATTTCTGCCCTTAACTCTGCAACAAAATTGGCAATCCTCATATCAAAAATACATTTATAATTTCACTATTTAACAGAAATGTTTAGTTTAGTTTAAAGATACAGCGCAAAAACACACCCATCAGCCCACCGAGTCCACGCCGACTAACAATCCCGTACACTAGCATTATTCTACACTCTAGGGGAAATTTACAATTTTTACTGAAGCCAATTAACCTTGAAACCTGTACGTATTGAGTGTGGGAGGAAACCGGAGCTCCCGGAGAAAACCCACGCGGTCACCGGATGAACGTACAAACTCTGTATCGACAGTACCCATAACCATATAATAACCATATAACAACTACAGCACGGAAACAGGCCCGTTCGGCCCTACCAGTCCACGCCGACCACTCTCTCTGACCTAGTCTCATCTACCTGCTCTCAGATCATAACCCTCTAATCCCCTCTTATCCATATACCTATCCAATTTACTCTTAAATAATAAAATCGAGCCTACCTCCATCACTTCCACCGGAAGCCCATTCCATACAGCCACCACCCTCTGAGTAAAGAAGTTACCCCTCATGTTACCCCTAAACTTTTGTCCCTCAATTCTGAAGCTATGTCCCCTTGTTGGAATCCACTCTCAAAGGGAAAAGCCTACCCACGTCAACTCTGTCCGTCCCTCTCAAAATTTTAAAAACCTCTATCAAGTCCCCCCTCAACCTTCTACGCTCCAAAGAATAAAGACCCAACCTGTTCAACCTCTCTCTGTAGCTTAAGTGCTGAAACCCAGGCAACATTCTAGTAAATCTCCTCTGAACCCTCTCCATTTTGTCGACATCCTTCCTATAATTTGGCAACCAGAACTGCACACCATACTCCAGATTCGGCCTCACCAATGCCCTGTACAATTTTAACATTACATCCCAACTTCTATACTCGATGCTCTGATTTATAAAGGCAAGCATACCAAACGCCTTCTTCACCACCCTATCCACATGAGATTCCACCTTCAGGGAACAATGCAGTTATTCCCAGATCCCTCTGTTCCACTGCATTCCTCAATTCCCTACCATTTACCCTGTACGTCCTATTTTGGTTTGTCCTACCAAAATGCAGCACCTCACACTTATCAGCATTAAACTCCATCTGCCATCTTTCAGCCCACCCTTCCAAAAGGCCCAAGTCTCTCTGTAGACTTTGAAACTCTACTTCATTATTAACTACACCACCTATCTTAGTATCATCTGCATATTTACTAATCCAATTTGCCACACCATCATCCAGATCATTAATGTAAATGACAAACAACAGTGGACCCAACACAGATCCTTGGGGTACTCCACTAGACACTGGCCTCCAACCTGACATACAATTGTCAACCATTACCCTCTGGTATCTCCCATTCAGCCATTGTTGAATCCATCTTGCAACCTCACTATTAATACCCAACGATTTAACCTTCTTAATCAACCTTCCACGTGGAACCTTGTCAAATGCCTTACTGAAGTCCATATAGACAACATCCACAGCCTTGCCCTTATCAATTTCCCTGGTAACCTCTTCAAAAAATTCAAGAAGATTAGTCAAACATGACCTTCCAGGCACAAATCCATGTTGACTGTTTCTAATCAGGCCTTGTTTATCCAAATAATTATATATATTGTCCCTAAGTATCTTTTCCATTAATTTTCCCACCACAGACGTCAAACTAAAAGGTCTATAATTGCTAGGTTTACTTTTAGAACCTTTTTTAAACAAAGGCACAACATGCGCAATGCGTCAATCTTCCGGCACCATCCCGGTTTCAAATGACGTTTGAAATATTTCCGTCATAGCCCCTGCTATTTCTGCTCTAACTTCCCTCAATGTCCTAGGGAATATCCTATCAGGACCTGGAGACTTATCCACTTTTATATTTTTCAAAAGTGTCCGTACCTCCTCTTCTTTAATCCTCATAATTTCCATCACTACTCTACTTGTTTCGCTTACCTCACATAATTCAATATCCTTCTCATCGGTGAATACCGAAGAAAAGAAATTGTTTAATATCTCCCCCATTTCTTCCGGCTCAGCACATAGCTGTCCACTCTGACTCTCTAATGGACCAATTTTATCCCTCGCTATCCTTTTGCTATTGACATATCTGTAGAACCCCTTGGGGTTTACTTTTACATTACTTGCCAAAGCAGCCTCATATCTTTTTTTTGCTTTTCTAATTTCCTTCTTAAGATTCCTTTTACATTCTTTATATTCCTCAAGAACCTCATTTACTCCCTGCCGCTTATATTTATTGTATATCTCCCTCTTTTTCCGAACCAAGTGTCCAATTTCCCTGGAAAACCACGGCTCTTTCAAATTATTATTCTTTCCTTTCCACCGAACAGGGACATAAAGACTCTGTACTCTCAAAATTTCACCTTTAAATATCCTCCATTTCTCTATTATATCCTTTTCATAAAACAAAAAGTTCCATTTCACTCCTTTTAAATCCTTTCTCATCTCCTCAAAATTAGCCTTTCTCCAATCCAAAATCTCAACCCTTGGTCCAGATTTGACCTTCTCCATAATTATATTGAAACTAATGGCATTGTGATCACTAGACCCAAAGTGCTCCTCAACACATACCTCCGTCACCTGACCCGTCTCATTTCCTAACAGGAGGTCCAACACTGCCCCTTCTCTGGTAGGTACCTCTACGTATTGCTGCAAAAAACTATCCTGCACACATTTTACAAACTCCAAACCATCCAGCCCTTTAACAGAATGTGATTCCCAGTCTATATACGGAAAAATGAAATCACCCACAATCGCTGCTCTGTGCTTACTACTAATATCTGCTATCTCCTTACATATTTGCTCTTCCAATTCTCGTTCCCTATTTGGCAGTCTATAATACACCCCTATAAGTGTTGCTAAACCTTTCTCATTTCTGAGTTCCACCCAAACAGCCTCCCTAATCGAGCCTTCTAGTCTGTCCTGCCAAAGCACTGCTGTGATATCCTCCCTGACAAGCAATGCAACACCCCCACCTCTTGCCCCTCCGATTCTATCACATCTGAAACAATGAAATCCTGGAATATTTAATTGCCAATCGCAACCCTCCTGCAACCATGTTTCACTGATCGCCACAACATCATACTTCCAGATGTCAATCCAGGCTCTAAGCTCATCCACCTTTCTTACAATGCTCCTAGCATTAAAATATACACATTTAAGGGACCCATCATTTCTTATTCTCAGCTTATTTCTTTTCACTTCTTTCTCTCCTACATATTGGGTCTGAGTGTTTCCCTTTTCTGCCTCCTGCCTCACACACTGCCTATTAGCTATCTGTGTTTGAGTCCCTCCCCCCCAACCGTACTAGTTTAAAGTCTCCGCAATTACCTTAGCAAATCTCCCCGCCAGGATATTGGTTCCTCTCTGGTTCAGATGCAACCCGTCCTTTTTGTACAGGTCATACTTCCCCCAGAAGAGGTCCCAATGATCCAGAAACTTGAATCCCTGCTCCCTGCACCAGTTCCTCAGCCACGTATTTATCCTCCACCTCACTCCATTCCTATTCTCACTATCGCGTGGCACAGGCAGTAAGCCTGAGATTATTGCTTTGGAAGTCCTTTTTTTTAAACTCTCTTCCTAGCCCCCTAAATTCTCCTTTCAGGACCTCTTCCCTTATCCTACCTATATTGTTGGTACCTATATGTACCACGACCTCTGGCTCCTCTCCCTCCCCTTTCAGGATATCCTGGACACGCTCAGACACATCCCGGACACCGGCACCAGGGAGGCAAACTACCATCCGGGTCTCCCGACTGCGTCCACAGAATCGCCTATCTGACCCCCTCACTATAGAGTCCCCTATTACTATCGCTCTCTTCTTCCTTTCCCTACCCTTCTGAGCAACATAGTCAGGATCGAACCCGGGTCTCTGGCACTGTAAGGCAGCAACTCTACTGCTGAGCCACCATGGAAATGTTATACTCTAATTTTTACTTCAGATAGTCCAAAAGCTTCAGATTATACAGGAGTATCAGTGGATACAGTTTTCCCCCCATGACCAGCCTCAGTGGCAAAGCTCCAAGCCACAAGCTCCAATCTTAATAAAAAATGCCTAGCATTCTATGTTCATAGTACATTTATAAATGTACTATGTGCTTAGTATCAATAGTATAAATGTACTATACGCTTCTGTTTCCTTAAGAAGTATGTCCACAAGTCACTGCAAAATGTTCTGGTGTTTGAATGGCTGAACTTTATCTATCAATGAGTGTATCAATACTCACCGTCATTAATCAGCAAACTCGACAACAGTGTTCTGTTAGCTTGAGGCAGTTACTTTGAATGATCGGCAGATTATAAAATATAGCACTAATTAAAGGTGATTTTATGTTGTGCATATTCACCTTTTAGGAACATAATTAAGAACATCACATTGAAGCCAAGGTGACAACTGGACGCATGACGACAATAATTATTCTAACTTTAAATGTGTGGCTTATCAAATCATTTGAAATCTTAGTATTATAGACTCCTATATTCACCAGGACCAGACCTTACAATTCTTTCAAGATGATCCTTAATCCATAGCCCTCATGCAAGTTAACTGATCATTAAAAGCAGAGAGAGTGGTTTAATATATACATCTGCACTGTCGGATAGATATTAAATGCGTCAGGAGACAGATGGGAGAAAAATTATAGTTAGGATTTGAAGTACTGCTATTAATATTCTGTAATTTAACAGATTCTTGGTTTCACTGAATGAACAAACCAAAATGTAGCTTGCTTTAACATTAATTTTAAATGCCGGAAGGAAAACATTGAAAATATTGTAGTATAATATGTAATACTAGACCAAGTGGACCCATTGGGCCCAAACCTTGCCTGCATTGGTGCAGCACCCTCTCCTCTCCCACTCCCCCCTCCCTTCCCCCCCTCCTCTCCCACTCCCCCCTCCCTTCCCCCCCTCTCCTCTCCCACTCCCCCCTCCTTTCCCTTTCCCCTCCTCCCCTCCCCCACTTCCCCTCCCCACCACTCCATCCTCCCAAACCCCCTTATCCTCCCCCTCCCGCCCTAGATAGATTTAAACATTAAAATGTGAATAACTTTAAAAATATAACACCGATTTCAATTAAACTTCTTCCATTAGCACCAAAGGAACGACAGTAAGGTGGACCTAAAATTGTCACACTATCGTGTACCGTTTTGGCTGTAGTTCAGGAACAAACAAACAAACAAACGAGAGTTTTAGTATATAGATATTATATGCATGGTTCATTACCTTTTGTAGGCATTCTAAAACCTTGGACATATAATCCTCTTGACATTTATAGGGAATATAAGGAAAATCTATGTTGATCCCATTGAGCTGTATTTGGGGCATCTTGGTCACTGAAAGGAAATTTTTAAAAAGGCATAAAGAAAGAAAAATAAAAACACGATATTAACAAAGTAGCATCTTCCAGCTTTCCAATTTTACTCTAAGATAATCGTATTCAAGTCCTTTTTGATTAAAAACAAATTCTGTTCACTGTCGGACACAAAGTGCTGGAGCATGAGAGGAATAGATCGGGTAGACGCACAGTCTCTTGCCCATAGTAGGGGAATCAAGAACCAGAGGACATAGGTTTAAGGCGAGGGGGAAAAAATTTAATAGGAACCTGAGGAGTAACTTTTTCATGCAAAGGGTGGTGGGTGTATGGAATGAGCTGCAGGAGGAAGTCTGAAGAAGGGTCTCGACTCTGAAACGTCACCCATTCCTTCTCTCCCGAGATGCTGCCTGACCCGCTGAGTTACTCCAGCATTTTCGTCTACCTGCAGGAGGAGGTAGTTGAGGCGGGTACTATTGCAACGTTTAAGAAACATTTAGACAGATACATGTATAGGACAGTCAATAAATAGTCAAGGCAAATGTGGGTCCCTTGAAGACAGAAACAGGGGAATTTATTATGGGGAACAAAGAAATGGCAGACGAGTTAAACCGTTACTTTGGATCTGTCTTCACTGAGGAAGATACACACAATCTCCCAAATGTTCTAGGGGCCGGAGAACCTAGGGTGATGGAGGACATGAAGGAAATCCACATTAGGCAGGAAATGGTTTTGGGTAGACTGATGGGACTGAAGGCTGATAAATCCCCAGGGCCTGATGGTCTGCATCTCAGGGTACTTAAGGAGGCGGCTCTAGAAATAGTGGAAGCATTGGAGATCATTTTTCCATGTTCTATAGATTCAGGATCAGTTCCTGTGGATTGGAGGATAGCAAATGTTATCCCACTTTTTAAGAAAGGAGGGAGAGAGAAAACGGGTAATTATAGACCAGTTAGTCTGACATCAGTGGTGGGGAAGATGCTGGAGTCAATTATAAAAGACGAAATTGCTGAGCATTTGGATAGCAGTAACGGGATCATTCCGAGTCAGCATGGATTTACGAAGGGGAAATCATGCTTGACAAATCTACTGGAATTTTTGAGGATGTAACTAGGAAAATTGACAGGGGAGAGTCAGTGGATGTGGTGTACCTCGACTTTCAGAAAGCCTTCGACAAGGTCCCACATAGGAGATTAGTGGGCAAAATTAGGGCACATGGTATTGGGGGTAGGGTACTGACATGGATAGAAAATTGGTTGACAGACAGAAAGCAAAGAGTGGGGATAAATGGGGCCCTTTCGGAATGGCAGGCAGTGACCAGTGGGGTACCGCAAGGTTCGGTGCTGGGACCCCAGCTATTTACGATATACATTAATGACTTAGACGAAGGGATTAAAAGTACCATTAGCAAATTTGCAGATGATACTAAGCTGGGGGGTAGTGTGAATTGTGAGGAAGATGCAATAAGGCTGCAGGGCGACTTGGACAGGTTGTGTGAGTGGGCGGATACATGGCAGATGCAGTTTAATGTAGATAAGTGTGAGGTTATTCACTTTGGAAGTAAGAATAGAAAGGCAGATTATTATCTGAATGGTGTCAAGTTAGGAGGAGGGGGAGTTCAACGAGATCTGGGTGTCCTAGTGCATCAGTCAATGAAAGGAAGCATGCAGGTACAGCAGGCAGTGAAGAAAGCCAATGGAATGTTGGCCTTCGTAACAAGAGGAGTTGAGTATAGGAACAAAGAGGTCCTTCTACAGTTGTACCGGGCCCTGGTGACCGCACCTGGAGTACTGTGTGCAGTTTTGGTCTCCAAATTTGAGGAAGGATATTCTTGCTATGGAGGGCGTGCAGCGTAGGTTCACTAGGTTAATTCCCGGAATGGCGGGACTGTCGTATGTTGAAAGGCTGGAGCGATTGGGCTTGTATACACTGGAATTTAGAAGGATGAGGGGGGATCTTATTGAAACATATAAGATAATTAGGGGATTGGACACATTAGAGGCAGGAAACATGTTCCCAATGTTGGGGGAGTCCAGAACAAGGGGCCACAGTTTAAGAATAAGGGGTAGGCCATTTAGAACGGAGATGAGGAAGAACTTTTTCAGTCAGAGAGTGGTGAAGGTGTGGAATTCTCTGCCTCAGAAGGCAGTGGAGGCCAGTTCGTTGGATGCTTTCAAGAGAGAGCTGGATAGAGCTCTTAAGGATAGCGGAGTGAGGGGGTATGGGGAGAAGGCAGGAACGGGGTACTGATTGAGAGTGATCAGCCATGATCGCATTGAATGGCGGTGCTGGCTCGAAGGGCTGAATGGCCTACTCCTGCACCTATTGTCTATTGTCTATTGACAGGTTTAGAGGGATATGGGCCAAACACAGGCATGTGAGACAGGTGTAGATGGGACATGTTGGCCAGTGTAGGCAAGTTGGGCCAAAGGGCTTGTTTCCACGCTGTAAAACTCTACGACTCTGACTCAGCGGGTCAGGCAGCATTTTCAATCAAGCAACTGTTGGATGCTGACAGAAGAAAAGATCTCTTCTCACAAATCTGATTCCCACCCTCAGATTTATTTCCCAACAGCCTGATTCTTGGATCAGTCACAAGTGTTACATGCAAATTATCAAGAACCAAAGAGCCAAACATTTAAAGTTAAAGACCTAAACAGTTAAAGTAAACTAAACTTTAAACTAAACACTGGGTTATCTTGAAAGGAGAATAAGAAATTTGAATGGCTTCAATGACAGTCATGGTATAGCTTCCTCCATATTCCAACCATGTGTTCCTGCCTCTTTAGCCCTACTGTTTCTCACCAAGACGCTTGTAATATCTCCATGACTCTCAGTACAAATGTACTAACTACACCAACATTATTATCTCTGTGCATTAGGTCCCTGTCTCCAATCTTGAGATTGCATCTTGAACAAGACTGTTTCAAATTGTTCAAAGCTCGAACCATACTCAGGGGCATGTTCCACACTTACTCAGAAATCAGATTAAGGAGCTCAAACAGCCGCTTGAATTCTTGCACAAATCCAACCACACACTGCCCAATAAAACATATGAATGTTGCAACTTTGAGCCGGTATCTTTCATAAGTTAAAGGAGCAGAATTAAGCTATTCGGCCCATCAAATCTACTCTGCCATTCTATGATGGCTGATCTATCTTTCCCTCTCAACACCATTCTCCTGCCTTCTCCCCATAACAACCTTACTAATGAAGAATCTGTCAATCTCCACTAAAATATCCATTGACGGCCTCCACAGCCGTCTGTAGCAATGAATTCCACAGATTCACCACCCTCTGACTAAAGAAATTCCTCCTCATCTCCTTTCTAAAGGTACGTCCTTTTATTTTGAGGCTAGGGCCTCTGGTCCTTGACTCCCCACCAGTGGAAACATCCTCTCCACATCCACTCTATCACCTTTCACTATTTGGTAAGTTTCAATGAAATACATGCAGAGCAAATGCCCTTCTTGCATGCTGTGAGACACATATTGGCCCATCATTTCTTCTGGTCCCTGTTTGCATAAACTAAATAAAAAACCCTGAATGCGCTCGATTAACTCACCATTAACAACACCCAGTACTTATGAGAACTCGTTCGTGGTATTGATAAACTCACTAACATTTTGTACATCTCTTGCCCTTCTAGTAGTAAAATTGTCTCTTTTTCACCTTTTGCCATATTACTGTTCTCTGTCCTCCCCTCCCCCCTGGTCTATGCCAATATATTTTGCTGACAAAGGCACTGCCATTCATTCCATGTACAGTACAAGCAAATAGAAACATAGAAACATAGAAAATAGGTGCAGGAGTAGGCCATTCAGCCCTTCGAGCCTGCACCGCCATTCAATATGATCATGGCTGATCATCCAACTCAGTATCCTGTACCTGCCTTCTCTCCATACCCCCTGATCCCTTTAGCCACAAGGGCCACATCTAACTCCCTCTTAAATATAGCCAATGAACTGGCCTCAACTACCATCTGTGGCAGAGAATTCCACAGATTCACCACTCTCTGTGTGAAAAAAAACTTTCTCATCTCGGTCCTAAAAGACTTCCCCCTTATCCTTAAACTGTGACCCCTTGTTCTGGACTTCCCCAACATCAGGAACAATCTTCCTGCATCTAGCCTGTCCAACTCCTTAAGAATTTTGTACGTTTCTATAAGATCACCCCTCAATCTTCTAAATTCCAGCGAGTACAAGCCGAGTCTATCCAGTCTTTCTTCATATGAAAGTCCTGCCATCCCAGGAATCAATCTGGTGAACCTTCTCTGTACTCCCTCTATGGCAAGAATGTCTTTCCTCAGTTTAGGAGACCAAAACTGTACGCAATACTCCAGGTGTGGTCTCACCAATGCCCTGTACAACTGCAGCAGAACCTCTCTGCTCCTATACTCAAATCCCCTCGCTATGAATAATAATAATAATAATAATAATACATTTTATTTATATAGCGCTTTTCATATACTCAAAGACGCTTTACAGAGATTTTGAGAACATAGGGAAATGAATAAATAGATAAATAAGTAAATAAATAAATGAACAGAGAAAGGAGACAGAAGGTGAGGTGACCTTCAGTGGTTGAAGGCAGTACTGAACAGGTGAGACTTCAGCGATGTTTTGAATGTGGTGAGTGTGGGGGAGTCTCTAACGGTTTGGGGTAGTGAGTTCCATAGGGTGGGAGCAGCGATGGAGAAAGCCCTGTCCCCCCAGGATCTGAGTTTAGTCCGGATGTGGGGGGATAGGAGATTGGCAGCGGCAGAGCGGAGGGTGCAGGTGGGAGTGTGCCTGTGGAGGAGGTCGGTCAGGTAGGATGGGGCCAGGTTATGGAGGGCTTTGTAGGTTATGAGGAGGATTGTGTACTGGATTCTCTGGGGGATGGGGAGCCAGTGGAGTTTATAAAGGACGGGGGTGATATGGTCACGGATCGAGGTGTGTGTGAGTAGACGGGCAGCGAAGTTTTGAATGTATTGAAGTTTATTGATGATTTTTGAGGGTGCGCCATAGAGGAGGCTGTTGCAGTAGTCCAGACGGGAGGTGATGAAGGCGTGGATGAGGGTTTCTGCATCTGTGGAGGAGAGGGATGGACGGAGACGGGCAATGTTTTTGAGGTGGAAGAAGGCTGTCTTTGTGATGTGTTTGATGTGTTTGTCGAAGGAGAGGGTTTGATCAAGGATGATTCCAAGATTCCGGATGTGAGGTGAGGTGGATACTGGGAGACCATCAATGTTGAGGATGAAGTTTTGGGTGGATTTGGTGAGCATTTTTGGACCAATGATGATGATTTCAGATTTGTTGCAATTGAGTTTGAGGAAGTTTCATTGAAGCCAAGATTTTATTTCAGTAATGCAGTTTGTCAGTGTAGAGTGTGTGGTGGAGGAGATTGACTTGGTGGAGATGAGGAGCTGGATATCATCGGCGAAGCAGTGACACATACCATTCGCTTTCTTCACTGCCTACTGCACCTGCATGCCTACTTTCAATGACTGGTGTACCACGACACCCAGGTCTCGTTGCATCTCCCCTTTTCCTAATCGGCCACCATTCAGATAATAGTCTGCTTTCCTGTTCTTGCCACCAAAGTGGATAACCTCACATTTATCCACATTATACTGCATCTGCCCTGCATTTGCCCACTCACCTAACCTATCCAAGTCACGTTGCAGCCTCCTAGCATCCTCCTCACAGCTAACACTGCCCCCTAGCTTCGTGTCATCCGCAAACGTGGAGATGTTGCATTCAATTCCCTCGTCCAAATCATTAATATATATTGTAAATAGCTGGGGTCCCAGCACCGAGCCTTGCGGTACCCCACTAGTCACTGCCTGCCATTCTGAAAGGGACCTTCACACTTTGCCAGTCCACCTACATATCCACAGCGGAGAGAGAACTTGAAGAGTCTGAAGAAGGATCTCGACCCAAAACGTCACCCATTCCTTCTCTGCAGATGCTGGTTGACCCGCTGAGTTACTCCAGCATTTTGTGTTTACCTACATATCCACAGCATTCATCGGACACCATGACTGTTCCATCACTTCATCCTCACTTACTGTCACAGGAGCAATATCCCAAACTCACCCACAATGTAACTGCCACTAGCTGTTGTTTAGCAAAGGAAAGTTTAGTTTGGAGAGAAAGTCTAGTTCTAACCAAGCATCACTTTGAGTGCAGACCTGACTCAGAGGCTGTTGTAACATTGCATCAGATGTTATGCCCCGTTGATTTTTCAATATAACCCTAATATAAATCAATGCAGCAATGTAAATAACAAAATATCTGAATAACTGAAATGCAATGTTCACTTATGATAGACTGATTCAAGCATATTGAGAATCACATTGATAATTGGAGGTTAAACTGATTCAAACGCATTAAGAATTGGTAATTGATTATCATACATATATATATATTGATAATTGAAAGCACGACTGATTCAAGCACATTCATTGGGAATCATATTGATAATTGGAAGTTAAACTGATTCAAACGCATTAAGAATTGGTAATTGATTATACATATATATATTGATAATTGAAAGCACGACTGATTCAAGCACATTGGGAATCACATTGATAATTGGAAGTTAAACTGATTCAAACTTAAGAATTGGTAATTGATTATCCTACACATATATATATATATATATATATTGATAATTGAAAGCACGACTGATTCAAGCACATTGGGAATCACATTGATAATTGGAAGTTAAACTGATTCAAACGCATTAATAATTGGTAATTGATTACATAATATATATATTGATAATTGAAAGCACGACTGATTCAAGCACATTGGGAATTGGAAGTTAAACTAATTCAAACACATTTGAGAAGTTGTTGCTACTGGTTAAAGCTGTTGGTTTAAACTTCACGGTTCACATTTACCCTGCTGGGGGGGAGATCTGAGCCACGCCGGCAGCCTCCGCGGTCAGAGTCAGAAGCCAGGGTCGGGGCCGGGGCCGCATCCAGGGCTTGGGCAGAGACAGCGGGAATTGAATCCCCGGCTTGGCGGCCTGAAGGCGCGCTCCCGAGCGTGCGAGGGCGGGAGCGGGAGCGGGAGCGCGCCCCCTAGTGATCCGCTCGGTTGGTCCGCCCACGCCCCCGCCCCCTAGTGATCCGCTCGGTTGGTCCGCCCACGCCCCCGCCCCCTAGTGATCCGCTCGGTTGGTCCGCCCACGCCCCCGCCCCCTAGTGGGGCTCTGTGCGCCACCTAGTGATCAAAGATACCAGAGGAACAAGATGGACCACTCCGTTGAAATCGCCTATAGACAATAGAGACAATAGGTGCAGGAGTAGGCCATTCAGCCCTTCGAGCCAGCATGTAAGAAAATAACTGCAGATGCTGGTACAAATGTGAGTCTGTGGAATTCTCTGCCACAGAAGGTAGTTGAGGCCAGTTCATTGGCTATATTTAAGAGGGAGTTAGATGTGGCCCTTTTTGCTAAAGGGATCAGGGGGTATGGAGAGAAGGCAGGTACAGGCTACTGAGGTGGATGATCAGCCATGATCATATTGAATGGCGGTGCAGGCTCGAAGGGCCGAATGGCCTACTCCTGCACCTATTTTCTATGTTTCTATGTATTTATTCACAAAATGTTGGAGTAACTCAGCAGGTCAGGCAGCAACTCAGGAGAGAAGGAATGGATGACATTTCGGGTCAAGACCCTTCTTCAGACTATTCAATGTGATCATGGCTGATCATTCTCAATCAGTACCCCATTCCTGCCTTCTCCCCATATCCGCTATCCTTAAGAGCTCTATCAAGCTCTCTCTTGAATGCATTCAGAGAATTGGCCTCCACTGCCTTCTGAGGCAGAGAATTCCACAGATTCACAACTCTGACTGAAAAAGTTTTTCCTCATCTCAGTTCTAAATGGCCTACCCCTTATTCTTAAACTGTGGCCCCTTGTTCTGGACTCCCCCAACATTGGGAACATGTTTCCTGCCTCTAACGTGTCCAACCCCTTAATAATCTTATATGTTTTGATAAGATCCCCTCTCATCCTTCTAAATTCCAGTATATACAAGCCTAGTCGCTCCAGCCTACGCTGCACGTCCTCAAATTTCGAGACCAAAACTGCACACAGTACTCCAGGTGCAGTCTCACTAGGGCCCTGTATAACTGCAGAAAGACCTCTTTGCTCCTCTTTGCTCCTATACTCAACTCCTCTTGTTATGAAGGCCAACATTCCATTGGCTTTCTTCACTGCCTGCTGGACCTGCATGCTTCCTTTCAGTGACTGATGCAGAAGTGCAGTACGCAAAGGAGCCATTTTAGTAAACAAAACCCATCGTTCGTTATGCCTCTCACAGTGTGATCAGTGTTTTGGGGGAACAGTATGTGTGATGATACCATTAAAATGCAGAATATATCTCATCTATCTACAGAGTTTTGTTATTTTTATTTTTAAATGTTTCTGCAAGTTTCTGCCTACTAAAATGGCGTCATGAGATACTACGGTTTTTAGGGTCGAGTGGTCTATCTTGTTCCTTTAGTATCTTTGCTAGTGATCTGCCGTGGAGGTCCTCCAGTTCCCCCGCACCCCAAGCGCCCCCTAGTGATCTGCTCTGTTGATCCTCCAGCGCTGCTGCAGCTCAAGCGCCCCCTAGTGATCTGCTCTGTTGATCCTCCAGTGCTGCTGCTGCTCAAGCGCCCCCTAGTGATCTGCTGCCCAGTCCTCGCATGACAGGGTCATATTGACACCAAGGACTCAGTTACCTCCTTGTTACTTTCCCCTCAGCCAACAATGAACTATTCTACATTTCCTTGATTATCGTCTGCTTTGACCTGTTGTTTTCAGACCTTACCCTTCCATATCTCTAGTCTCCCTCTCCCCTGACTCTCCGTCTGAAGAAGGGTCTTGATGCTGCCTGACCCACTGTTACTCCAACGTTTTGTGTCTATCTCTGATTGATCTACTCTAGTGGTCCTCCAGCGCCACCACACCCCAAACGGCACCCGCCCCCATGTTGACCGATCTGTCCTGGAGGTCTCAAGATAGACACAAAGAGCCAGAGTATCTTAGGAGTCAAGAGTCAAGTCAGGAGTCAAGAGTGTTTTATTGTTGTAGAACAATGAAATTCAGCGGGTCAGGCAGCATCTCTGGAGAAAAGGAATAGGCAACGTTTCAGGTCTTCAGACTGAGAGTCGTGGAAAAGGGAAACGAGAGATATAGACGGATATATAGAGAAATTTAGAACAAATTAATGAAAGATATGCAAAAAAGTAATAATGATCAAGGAAAGGTGGAGCCCACAATGTGACAACTCCTCTAACTCTTCCAGACACCTGAGGGTACAAGCCAAGTCTCATAAAACAACCCACCCATTCCAGTTATGAACAACATTTTCGGTAAACCGGCATCTGTAGTTCCTTGTTTCCATCTACAGTATTCCAAGTACTTGTTTGGTGAACATTCCTTAAACTGCTTCCAACATGCTAACCAGGGACAAGAAAGATAATATGTGTAGGAAGGAACTGCACCGAAGATAGACACTAAAAGCTGGAGTAACTAAGATAATATTTGTCCATAAAAGTAAACGGGAGAATCACTAGTAAAATAGAAATTATTCCAAAGACAACATGTAAGAATCAAGGAATAACACAATGTAAACAAACCAAAAAACACCAATCAGTTTGGATTAATTTTGTTAATGCTTCATAAATCTCAAGATCCAACTTTATAATTCAACAAAATCCATGAACACAGAGGTGGGGAAATAGTACATATTGATCACCAGCAACACATTAACCACTGTAGACAATCGACTACTCCAACTGCAAATTAAATCAGGAAAGCTTTCACTCCTGAGGAACCTTCATTATTCTGTCAAGTGACTTAATGTCAACAGTAGATTAATTTGTAATGGGATTAAGAAATTATGTGGGCATTTATGCCTTAAGAGAGGATTACAAGTACCTACAACTTGCATTTAAATCGACTAAACCATTTCCACTTGTTTCACTGGCATATTATCAAACACAATAGTGTAAAGAATGAAATCAATGGGTTAAGAAAATAGCAGCTGTGGTAGATAAAATAAAAAGCATGTAATGTTAGGGGAAGTCAAATAACAAGCTAAAGATTGGAAAGAAGTCATACTAAGTCCACCTGTTTATAAAGAGCTTGTGGGATGTTTATATTGAGGATAAAAAGTCCTGCTTAAAAGAACAGTCTGAAGAAGGGTCTCGACCCGAAAATGTCACCCATTCCTTCTCTCCAGAGATGCTGCCTGTCCCGCTGAGTTACTCATGTATCTATCTTTAGAGATAAGAATATTGCTTATTCATTAATAAATTTAAGGAAAGAGTAAAAAAAAACTACAGATGTGGTAAACTTAAAACAATAAATGTCGGAAGCTCTATATGGCTCATGTTGTATCTGTGGAGAAAGAAACCGAGTCAACATTTCAGACTAATTGCTGGTAGATTACAGTTTTTACTTTTCCTTCATTCTTTTATATACTGACACTTCTCTCCCAGAAATACACAGCTCAAAGAAGTTCAGCTCGGCTGCACAATGGGATGCCTTTGACCTGTAATGTAGTGATGCTCCTGTTTCTCATGTTTTGTTCTTACCACTGTTAACGTGCCATCCCTTAAGAAGATTACTGGAAGCTGATCATTGAACTTTTGTTGGATAGGTCATGCAAAATACCTTAAAAAGCAAAAATTAACAGTTTCTCTACCTGTGTCTTCATGAAAAGAATACCCAATTCCTTTTTTCCCCCCAGAGGGTTGGAGTAACTCAACAGGTTGGACAGCATCTGGGAAGGGAATGGATAGGGGCCGTTGCAGGTCGGAACCCTTCTTCAAACTGAAGAAGTCTCCAGACCCAAAATGTCACCTTCAGTCTGAAGAAGGGTTCCCGAATGGAAATGTTTTCTACCCATTCCCTCCCCAGATGCTGTCTGACCCACTGAGTTACTCTAGCACTTTGTGCTTTGCTCAAGATTCCAACTTCTACAGTTCCTTGTGTTTCTTGTTATTCCCCCTGTTTCCCCTCCTCTCTGTCCTTTCCACTATCTCTCTCTCTCTCTCTCTCTGGCTTTACACTTCACTCCTCCTCTTCTTCCTCTTCTTCCATTATGTGACACCTGTTTTCCTCCTTTTCACCTCTAGCCTTTGGCACTTTCTCCACCATCTACAATTTAATACGCACCTATCACTTGGTGACCAGACTTGGTCCCACCCTTACATCTCTTTTCCAGCATTCTCCCCTCTATCCAATCAGTCTGACGAAGGGACCCAACCCAAAATGCCATCCAGTCATTTCCCTGCACAGATGCCGCCTGACCTGCTGAGTTCCTCCGGCACTAGGGTCCCCAATCCTTTCTTTCCCTTAATAATCTTATATGTTTTGATAAGATCCCCTCTCATCCTTCTAAATTCCAGTGTATACAAGCCTAGTCGCTCCAGCCTACACTGCACGTCCTCAAATTTCGAGACCAAGAAACAAGACATGGTGCTGGCTCTCACGGTTATATCCTTCTGGTTTGCATTGATGGATTAACCATTAGTCCGAGAAAGTATTTCTCAGGTACTTCTAAACCTGTGCCCTCACCAAGAGCGGCACAGTGGTGCAGCTGGTAGAGTCGCTGCCTCAGAGGGCTGGAGTCCCAGGTTCGATCCTGACCTCAGGTGCTGCCTGTGTGGAGTTTACAGTGGGTGTAGTAACCAAGCGCTCCGGTTTCCTCCCATATCCCAAAGACATGCAATTTTGTAGGTTAATTGGCTTCTGTAAAATTGACTTTAATATGTAGGGAGTGGGATATTTGACTTTGATATGATTGAGTGGGATATTTGACTTTGATATGATTGAGTGGGATATTTGACTTTAATATGAGAAAGTGGAATAACATAGAATTAGTGTGAATGGGTGACAGATGGTTGGCTTGGACTTGGTGGGCCAAAGGCCCTGTTCCCATGCTGTATCTAAACTAAACTAAGAAGGATTAGGGCAATAAGCACCATGTGTTGGTAAATTAATTATCGTGCATGGAATCAGGTAATGTGCTGGCTTTGATTTAGGTTTAGGTTTATTATTACCACGTGTAGTAAGGTACAGTGAAAAGGACACAAAATGCTGGAGTAACTCAGCAGGTCAGGCAGCATCTCTGGAGAACATGGATGGGTGATGTATCAGGTCGAGACCCTTCTTCAGGCACCAAAACGTCACTTATCCATGTTCTCCCGAGATGCTGCCTGACCCGCTGAGTTACTCCAGCATTTTGTGTCCTTTTGTGTATTAACCAGCATCTGCAGTTTTTTAGTTGCCACAGTGAAAAGCTTTGATTTGGTATTAAAAAAATCAGATATACCATACATGAATACAGTCATGTATTTATGTCAAACCAAAGTACAATTGATAAAGCAAAGGAGAAGATAAAGAGTGCTGATTGAGGATTGGTTAGTGAGTTGACCAAGAAGGACAGTAACTGGTTTGTTACCCCGGCTCCAAGGCAAGACACAGTGGCACAGCAGTAGAGTTGCTGCCTTACAGCTCCAGAGATCTGGGTTTGATCCTGACCTCGGGTGCTGTCTGTACAGAGTTTGTACATTCTCCCTGTGACCACAAAGTTTTCTCTGGGTGCTCCTTTTTCCTTCCACGTTCCCAAGGTGTGTAGGTTTGTAGGTTAATTGACTTCTGTAAATTGTTCTGTAATAGAAGTAGTGTGCGGGTGATCATTGGTCGGCGCGTGCTCGATGGGCCGAAGAGCCAGTTTCCACGCTGCATCTCTAAACTAAACTGAACTAAGAAGGTACAAAATACTTGTAAAAGGTATAACATTCTTTCTGTGGTTTCTCCCCAGAAATAAATATGGCAATTGGCCTTTGCAAATTATTGTAAGTGATAAAAGGTCAATATTATTCACAGGCTTGTCTGGCCTGTCCGCTACTCAGCTTCAACTTTTGAAATTTATTCCACAATTAAGTTGGGTTCTTAATTATACTGTAAGAACCAGCATGTCCACACGTTAGTACTGATACAATACAATAAAATACAATATAGATTTATTGTCATTGTACAGGGGTACAACGAGATTGGGAATGCGCCTCCCATACAATGCAATAAATTAATTAGCTAATCAGTATTAATTTAAACAACCCAATGAAACAAATTAGAAACAGTTTTAAAACAGAATAAAGTGCAAGTAGGTCTGTGCCGGTTCACTGTGCGATGTGACCATCCGGCTCAGCAGGACCGGTTCATGGCAGCTATGGCCCTGGGGATGAAGCTGTTCCTGAGTCTGGAGGTGGGGGCGTAGAAGGCCTTGTAGTTTCTGCCGGATGGTAGAAGTTTGAACAGACTGTTGCAGGGGTGCGAGGAGTCTTTGGGGAAAAATAGATCAGCTGATGGCTTTTCTGAGGCATCGTGTGTTGTAGATGCCCTCCAAGGCTGGTAGCTGTGTTCCAATAGCCTTCTGAGCTCTATGGATTACCCGCTGAAGAGCTTTCCTCTCTGCCTCCGTGCAGCTGAGATAAAAAAAATAATAAACTGATATTAAGACACTCCTACAACATCAAATAATTGGCAAAAATCAAGAGCATTGATTTTATAAAAGAGATGTCCTTTGAAAATATTGTTCACCATGTCTTATCACTAATGATATTATAGGAATGATTTTAATACGAATCTTACCATATCTTGTCTTCTTACTTTATAATGACACAGAGATGCCATGCAATTTATTCCGTCTCATACATGTCCAGCAACTCCCTGTTGGTTCTTTCTGCTATTAACCTACTCTGAGGGCTAATTAGACAATTAATCTTGAGGCTGGGGAGAGACCAGTTATTGCGGACTCAATGGGCCGAATAGCCTAATTCTGCTCCCGTGTCTTATGGTCTCGGCATATAAATCTATGAGAGCCATAAATAGGGCAGACAGTTAGAAACTTTTTCACAGGGTGGAAATGTCAGAGACTAGAGGGCATAGCTTTAAGGTGAGAGGGGCAAAGAATACAGGCTCTATGCAGGGCAAGTGTTATTTTACACAGAGGGTACTGGGTGCCTAGAACGCTTTGCCAGGTATAGTGGTGGAGGCAGATATGATAGGAGCATTTACGAGGAGATTAGTTTTACTTGGCATCATGTTTGGCATGGAAATTGTGGGCCAAAGGGCCTGTTCCTGTGCTGTACTGGCCTACTGTATATTTAATGTTGAAGGATTAACTTTTTTAAAAAATATTATTTTTATTGCTTTTTCAAATAGCATACAAAAACATTTAACATAACATAAAAAAGGATTAACTTGATTACCCTGCGTTGCAGAGCAGACATGAGGAGCTGTATGGCCTACAGTTGCTTCAATTTCCTTCATGTTTTTATGCATTTTTACTGACTTTATTTATATTTTTAATGGATCTTGATTTTTAAAAAGTACTTCAAATTTTAACATTTTTTAAATGCCACTGAGAGTTGCATCATTTTCCTTCATGTTTTTATGCATTTTACTGACTTTATTTGAATTTTTAGTGAAATTCTTTTAATTCACTTCAAATTTTAATATTTTTTAAAATGCCACTGAAAAGCAGAATTACTTTAAAAGCTTTAAAATCAATGTCACCTTTTGCAGCTGGAGAAAGCTTGGGGCATTTCAGAGAAAAGGGTCGCTGCATTGCACTGCCTAAGTGAATATCACCATTGAAGATAAAGAATATGTTTCTGTTACATTGAGTTAGCACACTGGAAGGCAATGCAGTGTACAGTAATGTAAAGGTTAATGGAATTGTAATATTTGTCATAAATACTTTAAACGCAGGATCCTAGACTGCTTTGGCAATTGAAAGTACTTCAATCTGCACACAAAAGAATCCTTTAGCTCAGAGGTCCACAGTGTTTATTCTGATCTCCCAAAGGCTATTTTACAAAATGCAGAAAACATAAAACATTAATACATTTAGGTTTGTAAAATAATAATCTGCAATGTCAAACTGGATAAGGCAGCTTCCATTTGGAATGTGCAATTAGTGGGGGAGTTTTGAAGTACCCTGTGTAAATATTTTTCCAAAACGTTTTAAGACAGGGAGATCTTTGCACTATTAGCAATTTAATATTCATTGTGCGGAGAAAGAGGCAGTGCAGCAGTGACATCAAAGGACCAGCAGCACCATTCAGATTTCCTGTCTCAAACAGGTTGCTTTTGCTCTTCCCCTTCTGTTATTCACACAACACTGAGGCAGTGCCTTGTTCAGCCATCCTCCTGCACATCACTGCAGCACAAACCCATCTCATTCCTGCTCCTTGACTCTCCACATCCTACATCATCATGTCTAGCACCATGGCCGGTATGTATATACATTTTTTTAAAATATAAAAACTGATTTTTGCTTTGTATATATATTTTGCATGTTAATCTCATTTTTTTTTGGAGAGACAGATTTTGTGTTGAAATAATCTGGTAGCATTTCATTTTCCAAGGGCAGATCAGAATGCAGTGTAGGTTACAGATGTATTGCAGTTAGATCAATTGATTGCTTTAAATTATTATTTAAAAAATGCTGCATTTTTATTCTCATGGAAGTGTACGCGCTGCAGTGTGAAACGATGATGCACATGGAATAGCTGATACATCTGAGGTATATTATTAAATCAATGGGAAAGGAAATGATTAGCATTTTTTTTTCTCAGTCTTCCACAAGCAGTGTGAGACAAATTTGACTTAATGCAGAAGTTTCCACCCAGCAGCCATATTTCTTTCCTGGGTGGACAGAAAAATGTAAAAGGTCTGTTTGTCTGTATACCCCGAGGGTGAATTGCCTTTCAAATAAATTGATCAGGAATAACATTGATTGTAAGCACAGTGATGACACAAGCTTGCGTAGTTAGCAATTTGCATTGGAAATGGGCTGTTGAATGTCATTGAAACTAGGTCAGTGATATGATTAAACGAGGAAAAACTGCAATCTAGGGATGCTACATTTTCAGGCCAGTTGCAACCAGGAATGTATAGCTGAACTAAAATCCACCACTATACCAGTCTTGCCGTTGGATTTCTGCACATTTCCAATTAAATTAAGAAAACTTTGATTGTCCTAAGATAGTTCCTGTTAAAGATAATTTGTCATTTCTTTGCTGAGACCACTATGGAAGGCAACCGAATCACAGAATAATTAAACCTGCGTTATTAACCCATGTTAGAGAAAAATTAATAGTTAATGTTAATTGCTGGACAAAGATGTTTTAGTTTGAGTGCAGAAACATTGTAGAATGGTTCTTTGTGATAGAAATAAAAACATAAATGAGAAAAAAGCATGCTGTTTGTGGAGGAAAACTGAAACAATGGTGCTTTTACCATGTTGCTGAGGGAGTCAGGCAAGCATTAATTCTTCTCGAGTGAAGTCAATTCCCAATGCAATATAAATGAACAGAGGTTAATAATTGGTAGGCGCAGTGTGAATGCAGCAAGGAACTGCTTAGATTTCCCAGAAGCACCAAATGAGGTTTTGTTAGGGGAGTTTATTTGAAAGGCTCTTCAAATTTAAAGAGTAGGAGAAGGGCATGCTGGGTAAGGTGTGACAAGACCAACAACAACAACATGGATGATGAAGTGGAGATTAGCAATGTACCCACTCGGTGGTTTTACGGTCAGTAAGCTGTAAAGAAAATTATTTTGTAGAATGGAGATCCCTGCAAAGAAGCTGGTACTGACTCTGCAAAATTTCAAAGCAATTTCTCAGGTGAATAATATATTCACAGTTTGCAAAACTACTAAGACCTTGGCATAAATCAGGTACAATGGAACGGTGTGGAATATTTTATTATCACATGTGACAAGGCACAGTGAAATTCTTTGCTTGCATACCCAAGGTATGCAACAAGAAAAATGCCCTAGATACTTTAGAATGCATTTACAATACTGGGCTACCAGTCTTTGTGAATTAAAGCTTGCTTCACAAAGCACACAGGCAACAATTCTGAATCCTATCGATTGTTTTAATCATTTTTCTCCATATATACACAAGATAATAAACTATGGACAAAATAGAATTACTGTTACAACATAAAGTATTTGTGCTCTAACATCAGGATAAGTGCTCAGACAAGAAAACCCAAGCCTAATGACAAAGTAGCATCCAAACCACCTATACATACTTAAGATATAGGACAATAACTAATTCAGTAATAAGCTGACAAACACACAAGCTAAATGTTTAACCAAATATCCAATCCCATTGCCACTTGAGAATCTAAAATGCCATTGTTTATTGTTTCCTGGTAGGCCTACATCTTGTGTGCATAGAATTAACAGAAATAAGGTACCTATAAGGGATTTATTGCATTGAGGGACATACATGTAAGCAACAGTGATGGTGAAGATGGAAAGGATGCAAAATAAGAAGTGAAATCCTATCATGTTAAATACTTAAAATGAGTCATGCATCATATGATTCCATGCTATTAAATTAAAACAGACATGGAAAATGACTTCCAATTGTTTCAATAATTCAATTGCTTTTCTACAAATCCCTGACCTTCTATTTTCTGCAATTATCAAAGCATACAGATAATAAGTGGCCCAGATGCAGATTCTGGGGTGCATTTCCTTGCTTTGAATTAATTATACTGAGGTTAACGCACTTTGTTGGCAAGCCATAAACTTTCATGGTATTTGGAAGAAAGTAAAACATGATGTGGCTTTATTATAACAAGAGAGTTAGTTTGCTGCCGTAGGTGACAGCATCTGCAGTGCAAGGCCAGATCTATAGGCCGTGTCGTCACAGCTAAAACCTGCATCAAACGGAGGCAGTGACTGTGAGTGCCAGATCACCTATACTGCAATTTTGTGGTGCAAAACAAGTGGGGGGTCCGGTACTAAAATGCCGAGTCGCTTAATGAGTTTATACTGTAAACAAAACATCAAAATTTACAATGGACAAAACAGAATTACTGTTACAACATAAAGTGCTTGTAACAAGGCCAGAAAACAATAAAATATGCCATTTTTAGATTCTCATGTGGCATTGGGATTGGGTTTCTGGGTTAAACATGTAGCTTGTGTGTTAGGCTTAATGAGTTTATATTGTAAACAAAACATTATAATTTACACTGCTCATTGTTTTGTGCAATTGATCATCTCCATAGATTTCTGAAACCGTTTCTGTGCAGCCATTTCTTTTTTCCTGTTTGGAACATCTTTAGTCCAATTACTGATGCTAATAAACCATTACTTTCCTGCATACATTACATTAAACTGTAGGTGATAGGGCAGATTGGTATCCAGTAAATACATCTTGTAAACTTTCATAGAGTCATAGAGCCGTACAGCATGGAAACAGGCCCTTTGGCCCATCTCATCCAAGCTGACCTAGATGCCCCATCCAAGCTAGTTCCCTTTGACTGGGGTTGGACTATATACCTCCAAACCTTTCCTATCCATGTACCTGTTCATTTCATTGAAAATATTAACATCCATGAGAATTTATTGTTCCGGCATGTAATACTTTGTTACTTTCTTCCATTTTCTCTTCATCTTATTCACCGGCCTATATTATTTTTAGGAACTCAACCACAGGGGGAAAATTGAATATTAAGAAAGCACAGAAGGGCATTTGGTATTCAATAAGCTGTTGGACAATTACTTTAGTTATTTGCCATATTAAAATAATTTACCCGAAAAGTAATAAAACAAAGATTTTTGTGGTAGTTTGGTTTAATTTCTTTACATTTACATTTTTGTGCATGTTTATTTTACCAAGTGTATATACGTATATCAATTAAGGCATTGGTGTGCTACATAAGTGCAGAAGAAAAGCGAATCGCCCTGAGAAACATTTTTTACACATCTGACAACCTGGAATCATTATATTTGTTAGAAGTCTTATTCTCTCTGATGTGCTAGCAGTCTTATCACAATGAAATCTTTCCATGTGCAGGAAAGTGTAATTGCCTTTTAAGCAGATGTTTCAGTTTTCATCACAAACTGATAAATTACTTGCCGCTAGGTAATGATGTATCAGCTGTTTCCTGATGTATTTAAAGTGTATTATACTTGATATCCCAAAGGACCACGGCACACAAGGACAGGTATGTTAATAGAGTGCAATTTGGGCTTGGATTCATCTTAATACAAATATAATGTCGTATCTAGCTCAATATGCACCACTGGATTGTAAATTATATTCACAGTATGAGAAATTTGGGAGCAATTAATCAATGTTAGCTCGTTTTGATGGTTTTCTATGCATTATGGTGCCTGATGTGAAACGTTTCATTGACTCGATTTATTGCTTAAGTCCAAGTTTAGTTTAGTTTAGCGATACAGCGCGGAAACAGGGCCTTCAGCCCACAGAGTCCGCGCCGACTAGCGATCCCAGCACACTAGCACCATCCTACACACACCAGGGACAATTTGCAATTATACCAAGCCAATTAACCTACAAACCAGTACGTCTTTGGAATGTGGAAGGAAACCGGATATCTCGGAGAAAACCCACGCAGGACATGGGGAGAATATACAAATTCCGTACCGACAAGCACCCGTAGTCAGGATCGAACCTGAGTCTCTGGCACTGTAAGGCAGTAGCTACCGCTGCACCACTGTGACGCCCTGATGTTCACTTTCATTTCTCAGATAGACATTAATTTACCAAAACCTCTTGGGAGTGCCCCTCACTTATGTCAGCATTGTATTTATATCAGATCTATAAAGTAAAAACTTATGGTACATTTTTAGTAGATACAGTGTAAGGAAATTCTGTTTCTTTAGGTGGAAAATCTCTACCAACTTTTAACTTGCTTTGTACACACGCAGGGTTCTGTGGCTTTCTGAATTATAATCCCTAATACTATAATCTCAACATTCATTGACTCCAATCTTTAGTGAGAGGGTGGTGAATCTGTGGAATTCATGGCCGCAAGTCAATGGATATTTTTAAGGTGGGGATTATAGGGTTTTTGATTAGTATGGGTGTCAGGGTTATGGGGAGAAGGCAGGAGAATGGGGTTGAGAAGGAAAGATAGATCAGCCACGATTGAATGGCGGAGTAGACTTAGGCAATAGACAATAGACAATAGGTGCAGGAGTAGGCCATTCGGCCCTTTGGGCCAGCACCGCCATTCAATGTGATCATGGCTGATCATTCTCAATCAGTACCCCGTTCCTGCCTTCTCCCCATACCCCCTGACTCCGCTATCCTTAAGAGCTCTATCTAGCTCTTTCTTGAATGCATTCAGAGAATTGGCCTCCACTGCCTTCAGAGGCAGAGAATTCCACAGATTCACAATTCTCTGACTTGATGGGCCGAATGGCCAAATTCTGCTCTTACAATTTATGAACTTATGAGCAATCAAAGTAATCTTCTGGAAGAAGTCTAATAATAGGTAAATGCTTCTTGATCTGCTGAATCTTCCCACCATTTTGTGTGTTTATTGCAAATTTGCACAGTCCATCATATTTTGCTTTGGTAAAATAATGTAATTATTGTCTTCAGATAATAGTTAGTTTATTACAATTCACTCAATCTTTGCCTCCTACATTTTTCCGATCAGAATCCTAAACCATTGTCAGGTTTTTGTTTTAGATTTGGTAAGGAAATCCTGTTAATGGGTTACATTTTGGTCAAGAAAGGGAACGTTCACTGCGGGACATCACTGCACAATAAACAAAAATCAGATTTGGAAATGCAAAAGAGGAATAGAAATCGCTATTCTGGATGAGTTAACTGGATGAGTAACTTCAGCAGAACCAATTGCATGCCTGAAACACTAATTTGTTCTTTCTTTCTGTAAATGCTACCGGACTTGTCTTGTGTTTCCAGCGATTTCTATTCCACTTTTGCATTTCCAAATCTGATTTTTGTTTAATGTGCGACAAAATGCTGTTAAGGTTGTTGCTGGATTTTTCAGAAACATAATACGATTTCCAAACTATCTCCCAGTGAACAAAGCAAATGTTCTGTTGCTGTAGTAAAAAGCTATTTGTTGATACAATGGAGTTTTACTTTGCATGGCTATTGGGAACAATGGGGGAAATTGTCAGCTGACATCCGCTAAATCTAGCAATTTATTTCTCTGATTATAAGAATCTCCGCTTTGAAACTCCCTCCACAGCCGCCTGTGGCAATGAATTCTACAAATTCTCTGTTATAGAGGCAAAGCTTCCCTATGGCATGCATATCAATAGTTTGTGTCTTTTACTTACAATCGGTGGGAAGATGATATTCCAGATGTCTCATTACTTAATGCAGGAGCAACGATCTCATGGTGACAATATTCCTCTGCAACTCCACGGCTTGGTAAAGATTGGTTACAATTGGAAGTGAAAGATATGATATTTGATTATTCTGGTCGGTGGCACATTCAGTTTGCCTTCCTACTTTATTCAAAATTGGCCGTCAATTATGCGTGCACAGGCTCGTGACAGGTACAGGTGATGGAGAGAGAGTGTGGTGTGAGAGAACGATAGGTACTGAGTATGGATGCAGCCACTTCCAGAGCGACTACTAATTCAACATTGAATGTGTCATATTGAAGGGATAATGGTTAACTTGGCTGCTTCCTTGCACCATTTTCATTACTGCAGATGTAAACTCACCAGATATATGTTAAACTGTTAAGGCACAACATATAAAGGAAGTGAACTATAGAGCTTGAACAATGAAAATAGAGGGATGTGACTCAAATCCAACACAAATTAAACATTCACATTTCAAATTGATTTCTCTTAATATCTAGTTGATCTCATAAAAGATCACTTCACCTGTTAAGTTTATAGGAGATAGCATCATTAAAGAGTGAAAGATTCTAATTTCTCATTTTTCCAACGTGTACATATGGTGTTAATAATGACTTGTATCAACTTCTGGAAAGATTTTCAAATAATGCCATTTCATGACCAAGGACAGATGGCCATAATTCATGATGTTTAAAGCTCAGATGACATCCACATCCTAAAACAGTATTACTCTTCTCTTAACTACTTCTACGTGTACTTCGTTTCTCTAATACAGACAACCATGGTGATAACTCATGGCTGATAATTTGGTGATGGCCATTATACCCTTCATATTGTCCTCCAAGTCGCAGTGCAATATTGTCACTGCGTACACATTACAAGTTTTATGATGTAATACAATTTTATGAGAGGGATTATAGGGGAGTATATAATGTTCAAATGCTCTGTGAAATTAGACCTATGAGTGGTTCCATTATTCATCTGAGACCAGAGTCGCACATGGTATTAAAATCTCTTTCTCCGATGATCTAATCTTTGGATATGTCATTCTTTTTCTGCTCAATTAATCAGTTCCACTTTGATAAATCTAGCAATAAACAATGGCTGCATGAGAATGAGATAACTATACATTGAAAAGTGCTATATGATGGGTTTAAATAAAACCCACTGCTTCATGTGTAAATTTGTATCGAAACAGCACCACAATAGTGGATAAATAATGTGAAAAATGTAGAAGCAAAAGATCAATTATCCTCGCATGCCAATGGAAATTCATTCAGATTGCAGAGATACAGAGATACCATCTTTAGAAATGTTATATAAAAAGTATGTATTCCAGATATGTGTTAATTGAAGGTAGGTTTTAACTGCTTGATTACATTAAAGCATTTTAGGAAATTATGTCAGGTGCATCAGAAATGTTTTTGTGTAGTAAAGAATAAACTGGACTGAGTTGGAAGCCTAACTAACATTCTGTGATGATCCTGGGATTAAATTATCCAAACTAATAGACTCATTATTTACACCCTTCCCTTGATAACTGCTACACTGGAAACTTGGGGTTAGGCATGACATTAATACATGCTGTTAAGACTTTAGAGATACAGTGCGGAAACAGGCCCTTTGGCCCACTGAGTCCGCGCCAACCAGCGATCACCCAGTACACTAGCACTATCCTACACACTAGGAACAATTTATAATTTTATCAAAGCCAATTAACCTATAATTAGGACCCCAACAGGACCCCACCACTGGCCATATCTTCCCATCCCCTCCCCTCTCTGCATTCCGCAGAGACCGTTCCCTCCGCAACTCCCTGGTCCACTCGTCCCTTCCTACCCAAACCACCCTAACCCCGGGCACTTTCCCTTGCAACCGCACGAGATGCAACACCTGTCCCTTTACCTCCCCCCTCAACTCCATCAAAGGACCCAAACATTCTTTCCAGGTGAGACAGAGGTTCACCTGCACCTCCTCCAACCTCATCTATTGCATCCGCTGCTCTAGATGTCAACTCATCTATATCGGCGAAACCAAGCGCAGGCTCGGCGATCGCTTCGCTGAACACCTGCGCTCGGTCCGCATTAACGCCACTGATCTCCCGGTGGCCCAGCACTTCAACTCCCCCTCCCATTCCCAGTCTGACCTCTCTGTCATGGGCCTCCTCCAGTGCCATAGTGAGGCCCGCCGGAAATTGGAGGAGCAGCACCTCATATTTCGCCTGGGCAGTTTGCGGCCCGGTGGTATGAACGTTGACTTCTCCAACTTCAGATAGCTCCTCTGTCCCTCCCTTCCCCTCCTCCTTCCCAGATCTCCCTCTATCTTCCTGTCTCCACCTATATCCTTCCTTTGTCCCACCCCCGACATCAGTCTGAAGAAGGGTCTCGACCCGAAACGTCACCCATTCCTTCTCTCCCGAGATGCTGCCTGACCTGCTGAGTTACTCCAGCATTTTGTGAATAAATCGATTTGTACCAGCATCTGCAGTTATTTTCTTAACCTATAATTCTGTATGTCTTTGGAGTTCTGAGGAAACCGGAGCACCTGGAGAAAATCCACTCGGTCACAGAGTGAACGTATAAACATCATACAGACATCACCCGTGGTCAGGATCGAACCCAAGTCTCTGGCGCTGTAAGGCAGCAACTCTACTGCTGCGCCACTGTGACTGCACTTCTGCAGTCACCAAAAGTTGGAAAAGTATTTCAATTTAAAATTGGACTCTAATAAAATTATAAAAAATAATTCAACGATAATTTCAATGATATCTCGATATACTGTAGTACCAGCTGGTTTGAGATCATAAGATGTAGTAGCAAAATTAGGCCATTCATCCCCTCGAGTCTACTCCACCATTCTATCCTGAATGATCTATTTTCCCATCTCAATCCTGCCTCTCCCCTAACCTTTAACACCCATGCAAATCAAAAACCTATCAACCTCTCCTTTGAAAATACCCAATGTCGGCCTCCACAGCCATCTGTGGCAATGAATTCCACAAATTCCTCATCCTCTGGCTAAAGAAACTCCTCCTTATCTCCATTGTAAAGGTACGGCATTTTATTTTGAGGCTGTGCCCTCTGGTTCTAGACTCTCCCACCACTGGAAACATCCTCTCCACATGCACTCTGTGCAGGCCTTTCATTATCTGGCAGGTTTCAATGAGATTTCCCTTTTGCCCCCAGTATTGTGACTGATGGTACTTGCGATTTAAAAAAATCTTTAAAGGGTATAAAGTGAATGGTACAATGTATCACCATTAAGTTTTTCATGCTTATCTCCAGATTGTCACAGGGAGAACGTACAAACTCCCTACAGACATCACCCGTAGTCAGAATGGAACCCAGGTCTCTGGTGCTGTAATTCACAATTCACAATCATACTTTATTAGCCAAGTATGTTTTGTGACATACGAGGAATTTCATTTGCCATACAGTCATAAAAAAAAGCAACAGGACACACAAAATACATTTTAACATGAACATCCACCACAGTGACTCCTCCGCATTCCTCACTGTGATGGAAGGCGAAAAAAAGTTCAATCTCTCCCTTCTTTGTCCTCCAGCGGTCGGGGGCCTCTAACCTCCCGTTGACGGGACAATCTTGACTCCCATAGCCGGCGGCGGGCCTTCCTCGTCGGGGCGATCAAGCTCCTGCATCCGGGGGGGGGATCTCAGCTCCCCCATTCCGGGCGATCTATCCCGGGCTGGGACTTGTTGAACTTTGTGTGGCTTGGAGCTCCTGACTTCGGTCTCAACCCGAGACTGCGAGCTCCTTGATGTTAAAGTCCACAGGCTGTGGTTGGAGCTTCGATCCAGGCAAGGAATCGCACGCTCAGATGGTAAGTCCATGCCCCGTGGGGGCTCAAAGTCAGTCCCAGGCAAGGCCTCCAGCTCCACGATGTTGGGCCGTAGAGCGACCGGAGATACGATCCGGAAAACAATCGCATCTCCGGCAAGGTAAGAGATTGAAATAAAGTTTTCCCCTCCCCCCTCCCCCACCACCCACATAAAACAAACCAGAGAACATTAACACAGACTTTTAAAACTCACCAAAAATAACAAAGCACGAAAAGGACAGACTGCAGGCGAGGCTGCCATCGCGGCGCCACCCGGTGGTATATGATATATGGAACAAGCTGCTCAAGGTCGTTGAGGCAGGTATGTAAGGCAGGAACTCCACCGCTGTGCCACTGTGCCGCTGTGTTACAGTTTCTAATGCCTTCCATTTTATTTATTATACATGATTAGCAATCCTTTCTTCTGCTGTTGGAACAAACATCACTTCCAATGATTGAAATATGATGCAATATATATAACCAACATGCCCGAATTGAATTGTAGCTTGGGTGCTTGTAGAAGGAAATGGTGATTAGATGGTGCAGAGAGAACAAAAATCGCTTTCATTATGTCCTGCCTGTTAATATATGGTGAAGTTAATGGCATAGCCAGCATATAAAGAGCAGACTATTACTCTTCCCCAAATGAAAATAACTCAGATTTTTTAAAATTGCCATAAAATAGATAAAGATTTTTTCTGAATATGCTGAACAGACATATTCTGTTGTTTTGAAATTGTTTCCACTTTCCATTTATATTGTGTATGGGACTGAGCAATAAAAGATTCCTGCCCTGATTCATGATCTTTATTATTTGGCTGCCTATTATACTAGACATAAAGACTGTAGAGCCACACTTGCTCTGAAAACACTGATACTTGGCCTAACTTGCCCACGCCGACCAACATGTCCCATCCACACTGGTCCCACCTGCCTGTGTTTGCCCATATCCCTCTAAAACTTATCCTATTCATGTACCTGTCCAAATGGTTTTTAAACATACCTGCCTCAACAACGTTGAGCAGCTTGTTCCATACACCTCCCCCTATCTGTGTAAAAATAAAGTTACCCCTCAGGTTCCTGAGTCTTTCCCACTGCACCTTAAACCTGTCCTCTGGTTCTTGATTCCCCTGCTCTGAGTAAAAGACTTTGTGCATTTACCTTTTCTATTCCTCTCATGATCTTATACACCTCTCTAAGACCACCCCTCATCCTCCTGAGCTCCAAGGAATAAAGTCCTAGCCTGCTCAAACTCTCCCTACAACTCAGGCCCTCGAATCCTTGCAACATCCTTGCAGATGATACAAAGCTGGGTGGTAATGTGAACTGTGAGGAAGATGCTATGAGGTTGCAGGGTGACTTGGACAGGTTATGTGAGTGGGCGGATGCATGGCAGATGCAGTTTAATGTGGATTAGTGTGAGGTTATCCACTTTGATGGTAAGAATAGGAGGGCAGATTATTATCTGAATGGTGTCAAGTTAGGAAGGGGGGACATACAACGAGATCTGGGTGTCCTAGTGCATCAGTCACTGAAAGGAAGCATGCAGGTACAGCAGGCAGTGAAGAAAGCCAATGGAATGTTGGCCTTCACAACAAGAGGAGTTGAGTATAGGAGCAAAGACGTCCTTCTGCAGTTGTACGGGCCCTAGTGAGACCCCACCTGGAGTACTATGTGCAGTTTTGGTCTCCAAATTTGAGGAAGGATTATCTTGCTATTTAGGGCGTGCAGTGTAGGCTTACTAGGTTAATTCCCGGAATGGTGGGACTGCCATATGTTGAAAGACTGGAGCGACTAGGCTTGTATACACTGGAATTTAGAAGGATGAGAGGAGATCTTATCGAAACGTATAAGATTATTAAGGGGTTGGACACGTTAGAGGCAGGAAACATGTTCCCAATGTTGGGGGAGTCCAGAACAAGGGGCCACAGTTTAAGAATAAGGGGTAGGCCATTTAGAACTGAGATGAGGAAAACATTTTCAGTCAGAGAGTTGTGAATCTGTGGAATTCTCTGCCTCAGAAGGCAGTGGAGGCCAATTCTCTGAATGCATTCAAGAGAGAGCTAGATAGAGCTCTTAAGGATAGCGGAGTCAGGGGGTATGGGGAGAAGGCAGGAACGGGGTACTGATTGAGAATGATCAGCCATGATCACATTGAATGGTGGTGCTGGCTCGAAGGGCCGAATGGCCTCCTCCTGCACCTATTGTCTACTGTCTATTGTATACACTGGAATTTAGAAGGATGAGAGGGGATCTTATCGATAATGAATGTTTTCAGTAAAATAATGGAGCAAAGAAATGTCAAATTATTGTGTTGAACTAGGTGTTGACACAGTCCCAACCAATACCTTGTGGACGAACTGCATTATGAATTAAAAGTGCACATTTAGTGAGATACTGCCATGAAAGAGTTAGATAGAGCTCTAGGGGCTAGTGGAATCAAGGGATATGGGGAGAAGACAGGCACAGGTTATTGATTGGGAACGATCAGCCATGATCACAATGAATGGCGGTGCTGGCTCAAAGGGCCGAAGGGCCGAATGGCCTCCTCCTGCACCTATTTTCTATGTCTATGTTTCTAAATGTAGGGAAAATTTACAAATGTTATGTCCTCCATACATGCAGTTTTGCTTTTATTTAACTGGCAATACTGTGATTGGTGCGTCCATTTGAAAGAGTCCCAGGTTTAGTTTGGTTTCGAGGTACAGCATGGAAACAGCTTCTTCAGCCCACGGATTCTGCACCGACCAGCGATCGCTGTACATTGGTTCTGTCCTACACAAGAGGGACAATTTACGAAAGTCAATTAACCTACAAACCTGCACGTCTTTGGAGTGTGGGAGGAAACCGTAGCACCCGAAGAAAACCCATGCGGTCACAGGGAGAACATACAAACTCCGTACAGACGGCACAAGTAGTCAGGATCGAACCCGGGTCTCTGGTGCTGTAAGGCAGCAACTCTACTGCTGCGCCACTGGTCTTAAGCAGCTGCCTTTGCTGCATTATTATTGCTAATATTGGCTATTAGAAAGCATGCAGGAGCAGAGGAGTGGGTCCAGGCTTCCCTGAGCTCTGCTGAGGATCCAGTGTAGCAAAGTAAACTACATGATGAAAGATCACATGTATGGGAGATTCCTTCTGCAAATTGAAAGTCAGCAGATTTTATGTAAAACGTACTCTTCATTTTAACCTAAATGGGATGTTGCCAAAAGTGGTAAATCTGGGAAGTACAGGAATTAATTCAAACGCCAGTGATAAATAATCGCTGTTACTGAAAAATTAGCGCAGTGTTGAGTGGTTGACATTGACACCATGGCCCAGAGATGTGTTCATCTAGTGCTGCTTATTTCAACATTAAGCAAATCAAAATGAAAGGTGATGATAACCGTTCTCAGTCCTTCTGCGTCTATGGAAACCTAACTCCGTGCTGCCTGGTTAAAGATGCACAAGTGTCCGCTGAGATTTCTGCGCCGTCAAATTACATCATTGCTCAGACTGTTCACACTTCCTCAGAAGCATCTGGTCTCAGGCCCTCTGAGGACAGCTAGCTTCTAATAGTGCTGCACCAGACACTGACACTGAGATGTAAGTCGTAATATTAACATCTAGCCTTTATCCCGTGCCACCACCGCCCATAACACTCTTCACAAGTTCACAAGTTATAGGAGTAGAATTAGGCCATTCGGCCCATCGAGTCTACTCCACCATTCAATCTTTGCTGATCCATTCTTTCCCTCTCAACCCCAATCTCCTGTCTTCTCCCCATAACCCATGACACCCGTAGTAATCACAAATCTATCAATCTCTGCCATTGACTTGGCCTCCACAGCCTTTTGCGGCTACGAATTCCACAGGTTCATCACCCTAAAATTTGGATTGTGTATGCTAATTTTTGAGTGCTATGTTGTCCAATTTTTGAGTCTTGCCCAGAATTGTTATCGTTTGAAATCATGGCAAATGCATTATTATGTTTGCACTTATGTCTGGAGCCTGAAGAGCAGCAGATGTGGAAGGGGCAGGAGGAGGAAGTCTGCTTATCATGCATGGCCTTATCTCCTAGTTGATTAGTGGCTTATATCCCTCGTGAACGAGGATTTTCACAAGGAACTGCCAACATAAAATTATCTATGGCAAAGGAATTCATGCATTCCATTCCTTAACATCATTATGGAGCACTAAGAATTGACTAGGAGACACACTGTTTGCATCCCGCTATGCAAGTTTATAATATAACTACATATGTTGTCTGTTATAAATTATGTTATGTTTACGGCACAATGGTAGAGTTGCAGCCTTACTGCGCCAGTGACTCAGTTTCATTCCTGACTGTGGGTGCTATCTGTACAGAGTTTGTACGTTCTCCCCGTGACTGCGTGGGTTTTCTCCGGGTGCTACAGATTCCTCCCATGCTCCAAAGACATGCAGGTTTGCAGGTTAATTGGCTTCGGTAAAATTGCAAATTGTCCTTAGTGTGCATTATAGTGCTAGTGTGTTAAATGCAATCGCTGGTTTGCACGGACCCGGTTGGCCGAAGAGCCTGTTTCCACGCTGTATCTCTAAACTTAACTAAATTCAGACATTTGCAGGAAATATATTTCCCGTGAGGATTTCCACACTGCAGGTAGTGTGTAGATCACTTCAATGTATCTTACGCAAGTAGAAAATGTCATCAGCATTGCTCTGTTCAGGTTTCAAGGGGAGTTGCTGAACATGCAAGAGAGAATAATTTACAGTGGTACAGGAATGGGGCTGATGGATAGACACAAATTGCTGGAGTAACTCAGCGGGACAGGCAGCATCTCTGGAGAGAAGGAATGGGTGACCTTTCCGGCCGAGACCCTTCCTCAGACTGAGATTCTGGGGAGAGAAACACATAGAGATATGGAGAGGTAAGGTGTGAAAACACAGATCAAAGCAGACCATGAGAAGGAAATGTAGAAAGGTTCATTGTTAACTGCGGGCTATTGGGTGCTGGCATGGATCTGATGGGCCGAATAACTTCCTTCTTTTTGTAATAAGTAAGGTACTGACACCACTCTAAAAACGAGTGAGTTTCTGGAGGAGCCTGTATCATTATATTATATTTTGATAGGTTTGAGAAACATCTCAGAATTGTCAACATCCAGAACAAATGATGTTAACACAAGATTCCTGGAAACGTCTGTTTTCGCCGCCTTCCTTGAAACCTTTTAAAATTGCATATTAACCATAATATTTCACAGCGAATTTTTCACATAAAATTATTATATGTGGAAAATATAGAATTATGAGGTGTGATTGACTGGGAAAAAAGGATTTTGGAAGGCAATTTTTTACTCAACTTCACGGCAACATTATAAGGCAGAAGTTTTATGCCCTCTGTAATGTTGAAAGGTTTACATTGGAGTTATGTTTATCGGGATATTAATTTATTGCCAAGTCCTGCTTAAGAACCTAGATTATGTTCTCAATATTTGGCTGGAACATGAGACAGTTGCACCACATATTATTCTGTGGATCATTTTAAAAGAAATCAAACCAGCATTTTGAGTAAGTTTAAAAAACGACTGAATGACCTTACTGATTTCAGTAAACACAGGTACTAACCTTGCATTTGAGTATTAATATTTTGTTAATTTTACTTTACTGAATGATAACTTTACTGAATGAAGGCTTACAAACTCTGCTACCATTGGCCAAAACTGTCAGAAACACAGTCGCTTGAGAGTAAAATGACACGCTGAAGTTACATGTAGACATTAGACTTCAGAGATACAGCACGGATACAGGCCCTTCGGTCCACCGAGTCCACGCCAACCAGCGATCACCCCATACACTGGGGACAATTTACAATTTTTACTCAATCCAATTAACCTACAATCCTGTACGTCTTTGGAATGTGGGAGGAAACGGGAGCACCCGGAGAAAACCCACATGGTCACATGGAGAACGTACAAACTCCATACAGACAATACCCGTAGTCAGAATTGAACCAGGGTGTCTGGCACTGTAAGACAGCAACTTTGCCGCTGTGTCACCCTGCCGCCCTTTGTTTGACTAACTGTACAAAATCATGAGAGGAATAAATTGGGTAAATGCAATTTGTATTTTGCCCAGAGTAGATGAATCAAGAACCATAGGACATAGGTTTAAGGTGAGGGTGGGAAATACTTAATAGGAACCTGAGGGGTAACATTTTATATAAAGGATGGTGAGTGTATGGAACAAACTGCCAGAAAAAGTATTGGAGGTAGGTACTATCGCAATGTTTAAGAAACATTTAGATAGGTACATGGATAGGATAGGTTTAGAGGGATATGGGCCAAATATAGGCAGGTGGGACGAGAGTAGATGGGCTGAAGGGCCTGTTTCCACGTTGTATGATCCTATGGTTCTGACTCTATGACATGGATAGGCGATGTTTCAGAATTGGACTCTTCTTCAATCTGAAGTCGATGTTGCCTATCCATGTCCTCCAGAGATGCTGCCTGACCTGCAGAGTTACTCCAGCACTTTGTGTCTTACTCTGACAGTGGTGTTAGGTTGCAAACTCCGGAGTTTAGGTCCATCAGTAATAAAAGATGACTTATTTCCAAGTCAGGTTAGAATGTCACTTGGTTAGATGTGACCATGATCTCTCTGCCTCTGTCCTTCTAGCTGATAAGAACTCTTCAGTTTGATAAGTGCTGTCTAAGTAGTTTGGGTGGAGTTGTCGCATAGTAACCTGTAGATGGTACATCACGCAACCACTGTGCATTGATAGTGGAGGGAGTGAATGATTAATGTGGTGAATGTGAAATCAATTCATCCACCTACCCGATCTTAGAAAGTTTAGTTTAGAGACACAGCGCAGAAACAGGCCCTTCGGCACACCGGGTCCGTGCCTACGATCCCAGTACCCTAGCCCTAGCCTAGACACGAGGGACAATTTACCAAACCCAATTAACCTACAAACCTGCACATCTTTGGAGTGTGGGAGGAAACTGGAGTACCCAGAGAAAACCCACATGGTCACAGGGAGAACATATAAACTCTGTACAGGCAGCACCTGCAGTCAGGATCGGACCTGGTTCTCTGGCACTAAGCCAGCAACTCTATTACTGTGCCATTATGCCGAGTTTCATGATCAGTCTCTAAGTCATTCTGGTATCAGGGGTTATGGTGAGAAGGCAGGAGAATGGGCTTAGGAGGGAGAGATCGATCAGCCATGATTGAATGGTGGAGTAGACTTGATGGGCCGAATGGCCTAATTCTGCTCCTATCACATATGAACTTATGGTCCAGGCAGGTGAAAGGTATCCCATCACAATCTTGACTTAGAATTTATTGCCTGTATTATAAGAGAATATAATTGCATACAATGGGTAACTAAAGTTAAAATCAGAAAGTTCTGATTTACTTTATTTGAAGTAATATGATAACAGTTCTAGTTTATTGCACTAATAACGACAATTGTGATTAACAGTACCTCTACCTGAACGCTCAATTATGAATTACTAAGGTTTACACATCAAAGTGCTGGAGTTACTCAGCGGATCAGGGGACAAGTCTGGAGAAAAAGGGGTGTTGTTTCAGGTCGGGTTGGGTCTGAAGGTTTTCAACCCGAAACGTCGCCCCTCCTTTTTCTCTAGAGATGCTGCCTGACCCGCTGAGTTACTCCAGCACTTTGTGCCTATCTTCAACAAGATCATGGCTGATTTTTGCACATCATGGGGTTGGTCCTTTCCTGCACCAACCCCAACTATCTTGATTCCTTAAATATTACTTTGATTTGGCAGTCTTTGTCTTGAATATATTTAGTGAATGAGTCTCCACAGCACCAGTAACCATGGGCATTATGTAAAAGTCTGAAGAATGTAAAAGTCTGAAGGACTTGAAACCTGAAACCTCATCTATCCATTTTCTCCAGAGATGCTGCCTGACCCGTTGAGTTACGCCAGCACTTTGTGTCTAGCCATGGACATAATATGGAAAGAGATTAGATGCCCTCTCGTTTATCAAAAAAGAATACAAGATCCCTTATGTGCCTGTTCTTGAAAACTGATCACTAAAATTTAAAATCTCGTTCAAGGTTACTCCAAAAAAATGTACAAGTTGAGTTTATTTTCCCAAAAATGCTGATTCTTCACATTTTATTGTCAGAGGGCAAACATTTCCCACTGCTCTAAGTTAGGAGGTTGAACACGGTTCCTCCCTATCCACCCTTGAAATGATTGTGCTTTGCAGCCTCAGCCAGTTTACCAGTTTGAAGAAGGATCTCATCCTGAAACGTTACCTATTCCTTCTCTCCAGAGAAGTTGCCTGTCCCGCTGAGTTAGTCCAGCATGTATCTTTGGTATAAACCAACATCTGCAGTTCCTTCCTACACTGGATGAGACCTGGCAGAGATGGCAGTAATAGAAAATCCGATATCACCTTAAATCTACAGCCACCTCTTTACAAGAATCCTTTGAACTTGTAATTGGAGTCAATGCTCCCTGGTGCCTGGGCTGGTCCCAAGCTGATTACTGGAATCCAAACCCAGGCCAGTCCCAAATGACCAAGCTGATTCTTGCTGCCCTGATCTGCCACCCAGTGTGTACTGTGCTTGGACCGCTGTGGCAGACAGCAAAAGGTTTTATCCATAACCCCTGTAACACTCCTCCAAGATATTAGGCTAAATTGGTGCTATTTACCAGTTACTACTTAGTCAAGAATGTTTTATTGTCATAAGTCCCAGGTAGAACAATGAAATTCTTACATACATACAGAATATGTAAACGTAGTACGCTGTAAACAATATAATAATTGTAAATTGTCTCTAGTGCTAGTGTATGGGGATCGCTGGTCGGCGCAGACTCGGCGGGCCGAAGGGCCTGTTTCTGGGCTGTATCTCTAAATTAAACTAAACTAGAACAATTGGTCATGATTTTATTGAGCAGCAGAGTAGCAACAAAGGGCCAAAATAGCCTCCTCTTGCTTCTGTTTCTTTGCCACTGTGTAGTTTCTTGGGATCCCAGAAAAAAAAGATTTGCCATGCTTAAAGTGCATGATTTTGGTCCTTTTCCTAGGAGCATGGTAGCTCTGTTCCTAAACACGAAAGAAAATGATGTTCAGCCAGTAACGGCAATATTTTCATGGGATTTAAATGACAATGTATTTCAGACATCAGAAACAGAGCCTCTTTAGGACATTGCTCTTATTTATCATGCAGTACCCAGCAGCTCATCAATATTTTTATTCCCTCATGTGCATTAAACCATTAGTGCATCCAGCACATCAAAGCATAATCACCACAGACATTATGGCGTCACTGTTGGCTTTTGATTGCCACCATGGAGTTGTTTTCGGCTGCAGTAGAAAGCACTACAGTCCCAATGGATGGAAAACATATTTACATATTAATACTTAAACAGCCATGCATGTCCAGATAATTATGTTAATGTAGATTTTTGGCATTACACGAATGATGATTGGACATGTTTTTCTTTATAGTTAACAATTTGTTAATAACCTGAATCTTACCACTTACAAAATGCTTTCAGAAGTATTGCTGTTGTGGAAGGTGCTATATAAATGCATTTCTCCTGAGAATCAAACATTTATTTTCTTTTGGCGAACAGATATATATATATTTTAAATAAATAGCATTTTTTACTTTTAGGATGTATATATTATTGCTCTTTTTTTACTGTTTCCTGATTCCCTTTTTGTAGCTGTAGTATCATGTGGAACCATGAACAACTATCTTCACTCTTAACACAAAATGCTGGAGTAACTCAGCGGTACAGGCAGCATCTCTGGAGAGAAGGAATGGGGGATGTTTTGGGTCGAGACCCTTTTTCAGACTGTCCTGCTGAGTTACTCCAACATTTTGTGTCTATCTTCGGTGTAAACCAACATCCACAGTTCCTTCCTACATTGTTCACTATTAACAGACATCTTAACAAGAATGTGTTTCCTTTTCTATTTAAAAAAAGAATGTTCTGGTGCCCTTGGTAAAAACTGGGAGCTGCAATTGTAATAGGCAAAAACATTGTTCGTTAGAGTGTAAACTTCCAACAAAAAAATTGAGAGGAAATTTACTCCACATGTTTTGCTAAAACATTAAAATATGCACCAAGACCATAATGGCCTCTTGGGGTCCAGCATATATTATTTAGCTTTGCCTTATGGCAATGGCAATTATTAACTAATGGCATTCTACAGCTTCAATGCATCTAATGTTACCAGACTCCCAGACAACTTTATTCGACGGTTCTTATGATGATGTTAACTAACATATTTTTAAGCAAGGTTGCAAGTGCCTTTTCATGTATGGAAATAAATGTATATTTACCACAGCATCTAATAGAATCAACAAGCACTGTAGAGATGAACAATAATTTCACTTGGAAACTTGCCCATTAGGTCACCTGCATCAAAATGAAAGTTAGTTTTCAAGCCAATTATTAATGAAGAACATATCATTGTTTTTTTTATGCTTTGTTACCATTGTTATTTTCTTCCTTTTATTCCTGCTTTCCTATATTTCTTTTGGATTCTCAATTACTTTTACCTTTCAATTGTATTTATTTTTGTATTTTGATTTTCTTTTTCATTGTCTCCCTTCTCATTCAGTTCTGTTTCCACTTTTCTCTCATCTCTCTCTTTTCTGCTCCTGCATGTTTGTTTTGCTGTTGTGTTGTACTGCGCTTTATTTTAAAAACAGTCCCATTAGAGACAGAACCAGAGACAGACAAAGAGGCACAAGGAGAGCAGACAGCAACAGGGGAATAAAATGAGCAGCTCCAAAGGAACTGGCATTGTTTATAATGTAAAGATAAAGATAAAAGTAAATGTCAGTTGTGGGGTGCTAACATAAAGAATATGCATCACATACTTAATGGTAAATTACCTGAAAGTGTTTCAATGCAATTTAACTTAAATTATAAACTCCATGAGGCTTTCAAAAAAAATTTCACTTGCAAGAATGTATTATTGTAAAGCAGAGTTAAGCAACGATTTAGTATAGGATGTTGAGTTAGGATTGAATTACTGGATATTCTAGTAATAAGAATGAATTTGGAGCAAATAGCTTGTTGCCACATTTAATTCCAATCTGCCACAGATTTGCAATTCTATTACAGTGGTATGTGCAGTTTCAGCCTTATCTCCCTATATGCCTTGTCTTCTACGCTACGCCTTTTTTTTGGTAACCTTTATCTTCCTTTCTTATTACTTAGATTTAATGAACACCCACACAAAGGTCTATGTCTTCCATTACAATGCCCAAAATCCTAGCATTATTCTGTTCTCCATTACTCCCCAAATTCATTGCAAACCTTCAGTCGACTGAATTCCTGATGTTATTTTCCACCCAGCTGGCCAATTGATATATTTCTTCAGTCCACAGTATTGTACCTCACAATCAACTAAAGGGACAAAGGAACAAACTCCACACAGACCCGAGGTCGGAATTGAACCCAGGTCTCTGGCACTGTGAGGCACCAGCTCTACCAATTGCGCCACTGTGCTGCCTCCCCCCCCCACCCCCCAATCTCCCCCCATTTCTTTTTTGACAAGCTTTGAAAGGAATACATATGGGTTCATTCTACAATGTCATCCTTCATCTTTGCTGGATTTGTTTTCCCTAAACAATAATAAAACCACTTTTTTTTAAATATAATCTTGCTACACGTCTTGTTGTGTTTCTGCTCATGCTGTCAGCCTTTTGTATGTTGCTGCAAACTATGAATCAGAAAATAATTCTACTTTCTCAGAAAGGGGAGACAATGACGTAAGTGTTGGTGATTTTTTTTAATGCATTTGAGATCTCCACATTAATAATGCAATTATTCTACTTGATTAAAAAAAAAATTGGCAACATATTAATATTTGCACAGTTCACATACCTATTGTAGTTCCTCTGTATTAATACTTTGAAAATAAGCCATGGAATTACAGATAAGCAGGGAATGGAGGGTTGTATTATTGTGTCCAGGCATATAAGAGTTTTAGTTTTTAGTTTTAGAGATACAGCGCAGAAACAGGCCCTTTGGCCTTCGGAGCCCACGCCGACCAGCAATCCCCGCATATTAACACAATCCTACATACACGAGGGACAATTTACAATTATACCAAGCCAATTAACCTGCAAACCTGTGCGCCTTTGGAGTGCGGGAGAAAACCGAAGATCTCGGAGAAAACCCACGCGGTCACAGGGAGAACGTACAAACTCCGTACAGACAGCAGCCATAGTCAAGATCGAACCTGAGTCTGTGGCGCTGAACGCACTGCAAGGCAGTAAATCTACCGCTGCGCCACCGTGCCGCCAACGTTTGACCTTGATATCATGTTTGGCAAGAACATTGTGGGCTGAAGGGTCACAATTCCCTGTGTCATACTATTATATGTTGTGTGTTCTAAACATATATTTAGAAAAATCTTGATCTCCTTTCAAGCATTTTTTTTCCTTCTATGGCATTTACAGTGTCTGGAGCATCTATCAATCAAGCCAAAAATAATGTTGAGAACAGCATAGCTAAATTAATACTGTAAGTTAGAACGACTCACAATCAAACTGAGTTTCAGGGAGAGGTTGGGTGATGGAGACTGAATAGTTATCTGATAGAGATGTATATAATATTAGGGACATTTAGGGTGAATGCCCACAGTCTTTTTCCCAGGTTTGGAGATTCAAGAACTAGAGGGCATAGGTTTAAGGTGAGAGGAGAAAGAATTAAAATGGAGCTGAGGGGCAACTTTTTTTTCACAGAGGGTGGTGTGTATATGGAATGAGGCACCAGAGGAAGTGGATGAGGTACAATCTGAAAGAACAAAGTCAAAATTAAGACTGATATTTGGAAATGTTACCATGCCACAAAGGGTGACATATGGAATAAAGATGTTCATAAAGAAGTTGAGACAAAATACCAGGAATTATTTAAGAACCAATTTGGTTCTACATTGTACGGATAGTACAGAAATTGAAGGTATGTAAACTGTGGTAAACAAAGATCTTTTATGAACTGTTATAATTTTCTGGTGAGTTGGGTGAATATAGTTGGCCATCAGATTAAAGTCTGTTATTGTTGCGCTTTGCTTCTTTCTGAGTATCTTGCCTCTGAGTAATATTGCATTGGATGAATAAACCAAGACCAACAAGGTGCCAACTCGGGGAATATGAAGGAACGTAGGTTTCCTGGCTTCCAGTGCAACAAAATGGTGACCCTACATATTTTAGTTTTAATATTTTATATTAATATTTTAATATTTTATTGTTTTTCCGCTGACTGGTTAGCACGCAACAAAAGCTTTTCATTGTACCTTGGTACACCTGACAACTGAGTCATAACTTGTCTGTTCAGATCTCTTACCCGAAATCATTCTGGTGAAACTCATCTTTGTCATTTTCTTGTATGTCAATATCTCTCACCACTGAAATCATTTGGTTAAAACTTCTCTGCACCCTCCCACGGACCTTTACATCCAACATGTGTGTGGTCATCTGAATTGGAAGCAAAACTCTCGTTGTGGTCGAACCACAGTTTAGCTATAGTTCAGCATAAACATTCTGCTTTTCGCTGGACTTGGTACAAGTGACAATAAACTTAACTAAATATCAACTTTTTCTTGACAGATGACCATTTATGTGAAACTAGAGTAAGTGGACCCGTTGGGCCCAAACCTCTCCTGCATTGGTGCAGCACCCTCTCATCCCCCCTCCGCTCCCCCCCTCCCTCGCCCTCCCCCTCCCTCCCCCTCCCTCCCTAGGAGATAGATTTAAACTTTAAAATGTGAATAACTTAAAAAACATAACACCGATTTCAATGAAACTTCTTCCATTAGCACCAAAGGGACGATGGTGAGTAAGGTGGGCCTAAAATTGTTGCGCTATCATGTACCATTTTGGCTGTAGTTCAGGAACAAACAAACAAACAAACGAGAGTTTTAGTATATAGACATCACTACAAAAATTGTACAGAAGTCTTGCTAAAGGTTCATGTTCATTTAATTTTAGAATCACAGATATATCTATGTTTTGTTTTGAAAGCCTACAAGGAGAAGCTGAAGGAGCTGTCAATGCTCTCACTGATTTGCTCCTGTTTCTACACTCAGCCACATCCCAACACAATTAACAAAATTGGTGGTGAGTATGAGCATTTGGGAACTTCTAGACACTGTCTTATTTTTAGATTGTGTGGTTATACTGTAGCTATTTGTGTTCACACAGCAAGATGGCAAACTAATGTAAAAACTTCTATCTACAGATGAAATCAACCAGTTTTTACATTATGAAATTGATGCTTAGTTAAAGTCAAGAAACAATATTTAATTGCCACATGTACTGACAAGAAAACAATGAAATTCTTACCTGCAGAAGCATAACAGGGATATATCTCACAAATAAAATACAATAAAAAACAAAAAAAATGAACAAATTAATAAATTGCATCATGTGGAGAACAAAAACAGGATGATTTAATATGCCGGGTTTATTGATAATAATATTGATGCATTGACCATTAAATAGGTGCCACATTTTTGGGGGGAATCTCCGGGAGGGGATTTCAAGTGAGTTTCTCATGATTTTGTCTGTATTAAAGGAGGTGCTGGACCTTGCTGGAAAATGGGGGGGGGGGGGGGGGGGGAGGGGGGGGTGGACCTGTATTCACCATGGTCTATTTAATGTTTTTTATTCCCACCATAGGTATGGAAGTGAAACCAATTAATAAGCGTGCATCTGGACAAGCCTTTGAAGTTATTCTGAAACCACAATCCACCGACTTGTCCCCTGAGCAACCCATCACACTAAAGAAGAAGGACATCTCTTTGGAGAAGCTGCAGGACCAGCTGGATGCTGCAGAGGATAGGAGAAAGGTGGAGGACACGGGCTGTTTCATGTCCAGTTGAGGAGTTGAACGTTCTCCATCACCAAACTGCAATAGATAAATGCTATTCCTAAAATAGACACAAAGTGCTGGTGTAACTTAGCGGGCCAGGCAGCATCTCTGGAGAAAAAGGATGGGTGATGTTTCAGTCTGAAGAAAAGTCCCAACCCAAGACGTAACCCATCCTTTTTTCCCAGAAATGCGGCCTGTCCCACTGAGTTACTCTGGCACTTTTTGTCTATCTTCATTATAAACCAACAGTTCTATGTTTCTACGATGTTATTCTTTAATTATCTCACTGTCCCACAGGTACACGGAATTAACAATAAATCCGTCCTTGTAGAAAATCTAACACAAAATACTATTGATGCTGGAATCTGAAATAATAACGGAAAATCCTGGATAAATGCAGCAGATCAAATGGCAATTGAAGATTGTTTTTAAGCTTGTTAATCTTTCATGAATGACCACCAACCTGGAATGTGAACTCTATTTCTCTCTTCACTGAGGGTATCTGAGCTATGGAGATGTTTCCACTAGTGGGAGATTCTAGGACTAGAGGTCGCAGACTCGGAATTAAAGGACGTTCTTTAAGGAAGGTGTTGAGGAGAAATTTCTTTAGTCAGAGGGTGGTGCATCTTTGGAATTCTTTGCCACAGAAGGCTGTGGAGGCCGTAAGTGGATATTTTTAAGGCAGAGATAGATTTTTGATTAGTACGGGTGTCATAGGTTCTGGGGAGAAGGCAGGAGAATGGGGTTAGGAGGGAAAGATAGATCAGCCACGATTGAAAGGCGGAGTAGATTTGATGGGCCGAATGGCCTAATTCTACTCCTATCACTTATGACCTTGTGAGTATTTGCAGCATTTGTATTTGTAGAAACATAAAAACATAGAAACATAGAAAATAGGTGCAGGAGTAGGCCATTCGGCCCTTTGAGCCTGCACCGTCATTCAATATGATCATGGCTGATCATCCAGCTCAGTAACCTGTACCTGCCTTCTCTCCATACCCCCTGATCCCTTTAGCCACAAGGGCCACATCTAACTCCCTCTTAAATATAGCCAATGAACTGGCCTCAACTACCTTCTGTGGCAGAGAATTCCACAGACTCACCACTCTCTGTGTGAAGAAATGTTTTCTCATCTCGGTCCTAAAAGACTTCCCCCTTATCCTTAAGCTGTGACCCCTGGTTCTGAACTTCCCCAACATCGGGAACAATCTTCCCGCATCTAGCCTCTCCAACCCCTTAAGAATTTTATATGTTTCTATAAGATCCCCCCTCAGTCTTCTAAATTCCAGCGAGTATAAGCCTAGTTTATCCAGTCTTTCTTCATATGAAAGTCCTGCCTTCCCAGGGATCAATCTGGTGAACCTTCTCTGTACTCCCTCTAAGGCTAGAATGTGCTTAGTAGGGAAAGAGCTTAGCAGGAAGTGTCATCTCGACACCACTACGGGAAGCATGGTGCTCTACAGAGGGATATTATTTTGCTCATTTTGTCTGTGACAATTTTTTGTGAAAGCCTGCTGAATTGTCCCACAACTTATTCATTCTTATTAGATCTTTGCATTTTTCCTTTTATCCATTTCCCTTTCCCTTTTATCCATTTCCTTTTTGAAAATCTCTATTGAATCTGTTTTTCCTACCTTACAAATAGTGAATATTAAACACACCCATTTCTTCCATTCTCCCGGTTCCCCTTTTCCCCTTTATTCTGCCCCCCTTTCTCCTTTCCACATGTATCCATCCTTCCGGCTTCACATTTCACACCCATTACATCCTTTTGTCTCCATATCTTCTCTGCCTTTGTCCACCCAGCTGCCAATCAAAACACCTCCCTAAACCCTGTATCCACCTATCACTCGCCAGGCTTTGCCCCACCCTCACCTCTTTTCTGGTTTTCTTCCCCCTCCTTTCCCCACTACGATCAGTCTGAAGAAGCGTCCCAACTCAAAACATCTCCTACCCATATCCTCCAGATCTACTGCCTGACCCACTGAGTTACTCCAGCATTTTATGTTTTTTTTTTGTAAACCAGCATCTGCAGTTCCGTGTGTCTCCATCCTAACAAGTTGCCATGGGGGGAGGGGGAGTCTCTTCATTTCCCCCTGGTTCTTTTGCCATTTATTCCGGGTCTTTGTTCCCATGTTATTGTTCTTTTGTGTAGAAAGGAACTGCAGATGCTGGTAAAAAAACGACGAGGGAGACAAAGTGCTGGAGTAACAGTGGGTCAGGCAGCACCTGTGGAGAAAAAGGATGGGTCGGGACCCTTCGTCAGACGCTTGGTCTTTTTACCAGTTCTGTTGAACGTTATTATGTGATGTTTTGCTGAGGTCCCTTTTCACACCAGTTTAATTTCTGTGGATTTGCAGTCGCAGGAGATGCAGCTTCTGCAGCAACTGGCAGAGAAACAGCAGCACAGGCACATTGTTCTACACCGGGCTATTGTGGATAACTTTAACTTCAGCACGATTACCGAAAGGAAGTTAAATCAGAAAATGGAAACTTGTGATGAAAATCGCAAAGCCCACATCGCTGCACTCCAAGATCGCCTACGTGAGAAGGCAAGTACTTCCCTACCTTTTACATTTTAGTCCTCTACATACTACAACTTATATCTAAACCTATTAATCCTAAATACTTACCCTAGGATCATAAGACATCGGAGCAGAATTAGGCCATTTAGCCCAACGGGTCTGCTCCGCCATTCGATCATGGCTGATCTATTTTTCCCTCTCAACCTTATTCTCCTGCCTTCTCCCCGTTAACCATTGAGACTCTTACTACTATTACATTCTGTCATAAAAAAATGAAACAAAAACAACAAGATCCTCACTCCTACACCTTCATTTGGGGAAGTCTTTGTAGGAAGTTAGGGTTTCTGACAGGCAGATTTTAACTTAGACTTGCTTTTCATAAGTTCATAAGTCTCAGGAGCAGAATTAGTCCGTTCGAGCCATCAAGCATCTTTTTCACATGGAAGGTGGTGGGTATACCGAGCAAGCTGCCAAAGGAGGAGCTGAGGCAGACATGAGATGAGCTGGCAGTGGAAATCGTTGAAGCAGATACATTTACAGCCTTTACAAGACTCTTGGACAGGTGCATGGACAGGGACAGTTTGGAGGGATATGAGCCAGGTGCAGACACAGGCAAGTGGGACGATCCCAACTAGGTTGGCATGGACAAGTTGGGTCGATAGGCCTGTATCCGTGCTGTGCAAACTTTAAACCTGAAAGTAATATCGTAATAGAAACTGGCCACTTAATCTTAGAAGCATAACGTTTATCAGCAGCTATTTTTGTGATATCCATTATTTACATTAAAAATACCCCTCTTAATTCTCAGTCATTGATTGATTGGCTGATTGAAAGAACCAGCGTGGAAACAGGCTCTTCGGCCTACCTAGTTCTATGTTATCCCATATTCCCGCCCACTCTCGACACACTAGAGGGAAATTTACAGAGACCAATTAACCTGCAAACCTGCACGTCGTTTGGGATATGAGAGGAAACCCATGCGGTCATAGGGTTTCCGCACAGACAGTACCCAAAGTCAGGATCGAACCCAGGTCTCTGGCGTTTTGAGGCAGCGTTCGATCCTGACCACGTCTGTGGCATATCTTGGAAGAACATTGTTGGAGCTTACCCACGCTGATGATATTGAAAGGATTGCCGGTTTCAAGACTAGTTTTTCAGGTGTCTCACCCTTGATAATCTGTATATTTTGTATGACAGGAAAGGCATGCAGCCGAGGTCCGTAGAAACAAGGTGCTACGAGAGAAACTTTCTGGCTAAGAAAAACGTTCTATTGCTTTGTGAAGAACACCGTGGAATGAATCTAATAATAAAATCCTGGTTATCACGATACGACTTTTGTTTCTGAATTCGGTACTTATTATATAAATAGGTCATGCTTTTTTGCATTTGGAATATTGGTTCTTTCTTTCTGTGCAATACCGAGAATTGTAAGCAGGCAAAAATCAGCAGCACATCAGTAATCTAATAATAATCAACACATTCAGAGTATTAATTGTTATTGACATCATAATCTGCCAATGTACTTTATCTTGTATATATAGATGCATTATATTGATTGACAGATTCAGCCTACAATTAGAAAAAAAATGCCAACAAATTAATTAATTTTATTATATTTCCTGCGTAATTGAATCATTATATTTCCTTAAAATTTATAGGTGCTCATAGGTATTAGAAGTTTTGGATAGATTTCACGATTCTTTGTTGGAGAAGTTCTCTTGGTCTTAAGGGAATGGTGATATCTATCGTCCAGCCTGATGTATTTGTCAGAATCTATATCCATTTGAAGAATAATTGAGTACCTCTGATATTGTTTATTTGCACGGCATTATTTGTAAGTCAAACCCAATTATGCAAATCAGATTAAAATTGACTATTTCTCAAACATATTTCTGAAAAAGTGTGCCTCAGATGTATTTTAAAATATATATTTTATTATTTAAATATTCTTTTATTTAATAATGGATTTATTTTTAAATTTTTATTAATAACAATGAGTTAACAAATAACACAATTTTAGATGAAGATGAATGTCAATTAATTATTCTGTGGAAAGATCAGAGATTAATTATGACCTGTTGCTGCCTAAAGGTCTATATGTCTTAACAAACTATGGAGTGTTCAGTCTTTTCAAATGGTGACGTAACTCACTGGACCTTCAAAAGAACTATCTATTTGGCTCTTAATGTGGGTTGAACTTGTTCATAAACAGAGTAAGTTCCATCTTTAAATAGCAAATGTCATTGGTAGCATTGTATTATATATTAATCTTTCTATATGTCATGCTCTCTAAAGAGGGGGAAACTTCCAAGCTAGTAAGCAATGTCTTGATGAAATTAGTCTCTCTACAAAAACGGTGTGAGAAAAGTCCTAAATTATCCAGCTAACTTTTTGTCTTATTACTGCGATAACTGTGCTGAGTAGAAAACGGTTTGCCAAATATAAAGCTGTATAAGTTCCAGAGTGTTTGTTTGTTGTGCAGTATCTAACTTTGAAGATTCTTTTGTAAATACCTACTTTTTTAAAAATTGTTTGGCAGGCTAGTACATAATACATAACACTGTGTCATGCGAACACCTCATTTAATTATGTGCCATTTCACCTCAGGCTCTGACAGTTTGTGTATTTGCCTATCGGACTTGAAACTAGAGTCAGGGTAAGACTGTAAATTATGCTAGATTCTTCCATCTACTCACTGTACTTGAAGGTGGCACGTTTTAATCACTTGATTAGATCTTGCTATTTTTGATGTGTTTGTATATGAATCCTTATGGGAAGATGCTAACAAATCTCTCTCGCTTTACACAAGAAGAAAATGACTGGAGGTCATCAATTTGAAGATTCTTACCCACCCATTTTAGATTCCATAATGTGCATTTAAATGTCAGTTTAAGATTGCTGTAATGTGCAACGTGTGATTACAAAATAAAGTCCATGATATACACAGTTATCTTTCCACGCATTGCTCTTTATTTGATTATCTTTATACATATTCTGTTTTTATGGGTTGAAATCTATTGTCAGCCAAGATAAGGAAATCATCAGGACTGTAAATAAGATGAAGTGTTTTATTTTGGGATTTCTGAACTTTCAAATTCAATCCCGCAATTAATTTTCCCCTTCTCTAATGCTGCTCTTCCTCGAACTTATTTTGTTTCTCTTGCTAATCCCTTTTGGTTTCTACGTTCTTCTTTCCTTTCAGACGGGAAGTCACACTGTTGTACAGCACAGAAACAGGCCCCTCAGACCACAGCATCAATGCCATTCATCAGGCCTATCTATACCAATCATACTTGCTGCTTAAATCCACATGCCTCTATGCCCTGCCACCTCAATACCTGTCATATAGGTACATCCTAAATGTTGTTCCTGTTACTGCCTGAGAAGAAAGAAAGCGGGAAGGTAGGAGAAGCAGGCAAAGAATGGCACCTATTCCCTGCCAGACTATGACCTGCCCCTCCTCTTGTCTAACTTTCTTACTCCCAACCCCCCCATCAGTCTGAAGAAGGATCCCACCAACAACGCCATCTTTCCTTGTTCTCCTAACCCTTTGAGTTATGCCAGTACTTTGTATCATTTTTTTGTAAACCAGCATCTGCAATTCCTTGTTTATGCAATATTTTCTATTATGTCCACTTAAGGGACCATAATTATGGAACAATACATTTGCACAGGATTTCTTAAAGATTAAAGACAGATTCATGCCATTTGGCAGAGCTGCATTTATGTCCCTCATGAGCATTTTCCCGTCCTGCCTATCTCATCCTGTCCACATCGCCTTTTATCTCTTTCTCCCTCCATGTTTCTGTGGATTATCATTAACATATTTTCTGTTGGTCCCAAGAGCTCCATAAGATCGTGCAATTTTTCACCGCTTTCTAAATAAAGACCTTTCTCCTCGATTTTATTGGACTTTTTAATGACCATCTTCCATCTGTGCTTCTTTGTTTTGAGCTACTCCACCATAGCGCATGCATTTTGTGCGGGCGGGTGGGGGTGGGCGTGGGGTGGGGAGGTGGTGCAGGGTTCACTCAGCAGAGAAGGGAGGTTCTGACATTAGTTTGGAACAGATTCGTTTGAAACTTGCACAACCAGAGAAGCTGTCAAGCAGAGATTACCGGTTACTAAGTAGACAAACAAAATGTGAAAGCCTTTCGACATGTTATTTTTCATATATTGTTTAGACATAACAAACTTTTGTACAACTCTACAACTTATTGCTCATCATTGCAAGTCTATCTTCTGGCAAGGAACTTAGTGAAGCTATTAGCTGCTGACCAGTGATAGCACATTATTAAGTCAGATGTTAATCCTTAGACAGACACAAAAAGCTGAGTAACAGCGACTCAGGCAGCATCTCTGGAGAAAATGAATACGTGACGTTTCGGGTCGAGACCCTTCTTTAGACTGAGAATCAGGGGAGAGGGAAACAAGAGATATAGAAGGTAGATAGAACATATGAATGAAAGATCTGCAAAAATGCAACAACAATCAAGGAAAGGTGGAGCCCACAATGGTTCATTTTTGGCTGTGGGGAAGGTGATAATGAGTGCTACAATGAAACTTAGCAGAACGACAATGAAACTAGTATGATGACTCGGGTGGGGACAGAGAGAGAGGGGATGCAAGGGTTACTTGAAGTTAGTTAATCCTTACATTATGTGATGTTAATCCTTACTTGAGTGAGTCTTGAACATCATTGATGTTGAGCTGATGCCCCTGGCTGCTTTAAAAGATCTTCAATTGTTGGGATGAAAAGTTAAATTGAGACCCTATCTTCCTTCATATACGGATGCAAAATATCACATGGCATTTGTCCATTGAGGTACTGGGCAGTTCCACCCACCCTCTTCACCATTTCCCGGCTACTTTCTATCCCTCAACCAACCTTGTTAAAAGCAGACTATTACATTGATGTTCGTGAATCTTACTGTGTGAATATCCTAAAATGGTGGGAAGACATTTCGTATTTCGTTAGAACAAAGGCTAATCGGCCCATTGAATTTCTGCCACTTCTCAGGGTAATCTTATCAATATTGTCTGAAGAAGGGTCTCAACCTGAAACGTTACCCATTCCTTCTCTCCAGTGAATGCTGCCTGTCCCGCTGATTTACTCCAGCTTTTTGTGTATATATTTGGTTTAAACCAGCATCTGCAGTTCCTTCCTACACTTATCAATATCATTCACCCACTCACTTTCCTATAACCTTTTCACTCCCACATGCAAGACACTCCAACCAATCACTTGCATATAAATGACTGTCTTTTCAGTGTTTCATAACGGTGTAAGCATGGGGCAATATTTTTTAATATCTGCACTTTAGAAAAGGGCCAAAGTTATGGAACAGCGGGATCATCTACAGAAGCCAATTAACCTAACACCCAACTTGTTTTGGGGTTGGACACGTTAGAGGCAGGAAACATGTTCCCAATGTTGGGGGAGTCCAGAACAAGGGGCCACAGTTTAAGAATAAGGGTTAGGCCATTTAGAACGGAGATGAGGAAAAACTTTTTCACTCAGAGAGTTGTAAATCTGTGGAATTCTTTGCCTCAGAAGGCAGTGGTGGCCAATTCTCTGAATGCATTCAAGAGAGAGCTAGATAGAGCTCTTAAGGATAGCTGAGTCAGGGGGTATGGGGAGAAGGCGGGAACGGGGTACTGATTGAGAATGATCAGCCATGATCACATTGAATGGTGGTGCTGGCTCGAAGGGCCGAATGGCCTACTCCTGCACCTATTGTCTATTGTCTATTGTCTATTGATATGAGAAAACCCACACAGTCGTAAGAGGAATGTGAAAACTGCACAGGCAGCACCAGAGGTTAGATTAAACTCTGGACACTGGAGCTGTGAGGTATCTGCACTACTTGCAGTCTGAGGAAGGGTCTTGATCCGAAACGTCACCTATTCCTTTTCTCCAGAGATGTTGTTTGACACGCTGAGTTACTCTAGCCTTTTCTGTCTATCTACCCCCAGCGTATTGGTGCACAATTGTCTGTAAAGTATTTTGGGATGTCCTGAAGTCAAGAAGGGTGCTTTGGAAATGCATTTACTTTCAAAAAGGAAAGACTTCCAGTAGGAATCTTGATATAATCTATTCTATTAAACAATTATGAAAAATGGTCTCGACCCAAAAAGTCACCTATCCATGTTCTCCTTAGATGCTGCCTGACCCACTGAGATACTCCAGCACTTCTGTGTCTTCATTTTACACACCATACTATTGACCCAGATCTGAGGTACATGACAAAGGGTCATGTTAACATGAGAATGAGGCAGAGTCAGGTGTTTACATCTAAGATGGTATTCCTGAGCCATTAAATATCTAATTGGACAGTTAATAGCACAAATATATTAGGCACATGACTTCGTTTAGCTTAGTTTATAGTTTAGAGATACAGCGCGGAAACAGGCCTTTCGGCCCATTGAGTCCGCACCGACCAGCAATCCCCGCACATTTGCACTATCCTACATACTAGGGACAATTTACAATTATACTAAGCCTATTAACCTGTACGTCTTTGGAGTGTGGGAGGAAACCGAAGATCTCAGAGAAAACTCACATGGTCACAGGGAGAACATACAAACTCCGTACAGACAGCACCCGTGGTTGGGATCAAACCCAGGTCTCCGGCGCTGCAAGCGCTGTAAGGCAGCAACTCCACCACTGCACCACCGTGCTGCCCATAAGTTCTCTCACATTACCCATGTCAGAAGAAGCTCCAGGAGCCTGAGAACTAAATTGGTCTTCTAATTTTACTCTCTACTGGTCTCTGCAAATTGCCCCTGATATGTAAGGTGTGGACAAGAGTGGAAAATAAAGAACTAGCGTAAATGGGTGATCGTTAGTCGGTATGGACTCAGTGGATGTTTCCAGGCTGTTTCTTTTAAACTGAAGAAAATCTAAAACTGTTATCTCCAGATTCAAAAACAGCTACTTCCCATCAACCATCAGGTTCTTGAACAACCCTGCACAACCCTAACCAACATCAAACCACTATGTACACTATGTATTGTTGTAGGAAGGAACTGCAGATGCAGGAACTGCAAACTGAAGATAGACACAAAATGCTGGAGTAACTCAGCAGGACAGGCAGCATCTCTGGATAGATGGAATGGGTGACATTTCGGGTTGAGACCCTTCTTCAGACTAACTGACTGACTGACTTCAGGCTTAGTCTGAAGAAGGGTCTTGACCTGAAACATCACCTATTCATTCTATCCAGAGATGCTGCCTTTCCCGCTGAGTTACTCCAGCATTTTGTATCTATCTTCGATGTACACTATGTACATTGTTTTTTCCACTATCTGCAGTATTTTAATTTGGAATAGCTGATTATTTATTGTATATTTATTGTTGTTTTTGCATCTAATGTGCCTGTAAACCTGCAGCAAGTAAGAATGTCATTGTTCTGGTTCACATCTGGTGCATATGTCAAATAAAAACTCTAAAGGATCAGGACTTTAAAGTTAACGTATAATTAGATCTTTTCTATTTATAAAAGGGAAAGCTTTGTTTTGCCTTACATTACAGCTGTGAGAATCATTTCACTGTCTGATAAAGTGAGAAGATGAAGCAATAATTCTGTATGGTGTTATTATCTCATGCGACACAGGATAATTAATGCTGGCAATTACTTCAGCAAAGGGCTTCTTGAGATTTTAGGAACTGAGACAACCTAGCCTTTGCTATGGCAACAGTCACCCCAGAGAAAGTCAGAAAGGGCACATGTGAAGAAAGAAAAAAAACATAGGAATTGAAAAGATGATCAGTAGTCCCTGCAGAGGAAATTAAATTAATTTTTCAGCAAGCTTTCCATGTCTGGTGATGTATTTGCACACTGCAGGCGTTAAATTGGATAGCACTGGAAAATGGCTGCACAGAGCACTGCGTGAGTTGTTGTAGGCAGAAAACAAAAGTTATGTTGCCTGCACAAGGGTGGCACAGTAGTAGAGCTGCTGCCTAACTGGGCCAGAGACCTGGGTTCGATCCTGCCCACTGGTGCTGTCTGTATGGAGTTTGGACGTTCTCCCTGTGACCATATGGGTTTTCTCCGGGTGCTCCGGTTTCCTCCAACAAAGGCATACAGATTTGTAGGTTTATTGGCTCTGGTGATGGTTAAAGGGAAGAAGTTGCTCTTGAATCTGGAGATAAGTTTTAGATTTTCTTTAATTTTAAAGAAACAGCCTGGAAACAGACCCTTTGGCCCTCCAAGTCCACACCGACCATTGATCATCTGTTCGCACTAGTTCCTACACATTAGGGGCAATTAGCAGAGACCAAGACTTATCTAGAAATTCCATTCCTATCTGGGATCTTGCAGAGGCAGATATCTCCTGCTATTCAATGGTCTAAAAGCAGTGAAAGATTTAGGCTCTGCCTAGACCATGAGCAATAATAGCACGGAGAATCTGAGCTTTATGGTAGCTCAGTGAGTCAAAAGAGATGGGTTCAAAATGGTGCACAAGTAGACAATGTGCTGAAGGATCAGCCTACTTCCACTAAATCGAAGGTATTTATTCACAAAATGCTGGAGTAACTCAGCAGGTCAGGCAGCATCTCAGCAGAGAAGGAATGGGTGACTTTTCAGGTCGAGACCCTTCATCAGAGCAGTCTGAAGAAGGGTCTCGACCCGAAAGATCCACTTGGATTTCTTTGTACGTTTATTTAATTATTTGGTTTTTGACCCTCAGAAAATGTTATTGTATGTAGTGATTTTATAAAATGAAATGCATAACAAGAAAAGTTTAAACTACAGCAAAAGCTTCATTATAAAATTGCTGCCAATACAAAAATACTCGATTTACTCTGCTTCTGAAGTTATTAATATGTGAACAAGTTCTATACAACAGACAAACACCTCATATCATCCACAATTGTTCATCACTCGGACAATATCTTCTGGGTCTAGAAGGCAGGTTTCTTACTCTTCACCTGCTAATTGTCTTTTGTCTTTGCTGGCCCTTGTAACCGCATGACCATGAGGAAAAGTCCCCGGATCAAGGATTAGTCTTGGCTCACTGCAACCAATTCCAATATCCATCAAATGTTAGATTTCCAGTATTCCTTTGAACTATGCAGTTGAAATTATGTTCATTTTCATTATACCCACTGATCAATAATAATTGGAAACCTCCAAATAATATGTTTATGGAGTATCTGGATTAAGTTGCAACTGGCAGAACCTTTCCATGATTGATCTACACCACCTATCCATGCTCAATCAACACCACCCTTACCATCTACCCATGATTGATGTATACCTCCAATTGGGCAGCACGGTGGCGCAGCGGAAGAGTTGCTGATTACAGCGTCAGAAACCCAGTTTCTATCCTGATTGCAGGTGCTGTCTGTATGGAGTTTGTATGTTCTTCCTGTGACCACGTGGGGTTTCTACGGGTGCTCCGGTTTCCTCTTGCACTCCAAAGACATACAGGTTTGTAGGTTGATTGGCTTCGGTGAAATTGTAAATTGTCCCTAGTGTGTAGGATAATGTTAGTGTACAGGGATAGCTGGTCAGCGCGGACTCAGTGGGCCAAAAGGCCTTTTTCCGTGCAGTATGTCTAAACTAAACCACCCCTCACCCACATCTCTCAGTTCATCACAATAACACTTATAGTCTTAAGGTTGCCAGTTTTGTGCTATAATCACATGGCTATCATAGCCTGAAATCAAGTAGCCCTCAACCCCACATCATCATTTTGTGCTTCAAGTACAAACAGACTTCTGATATTTAGTTAGTTTAGTTTATTGTCATGTGTACTGAGGTAGAGTTAAAGTTTTTTTGTTGCATGCTATCCAATCAGTGGAAAGACGATACATGATTACGATCAAGTTGACCAGAGTGTACAGATACAGGATAAAGGGAATAGTGTTTAGTGCAAGATAAAGTAATGTCTGATTAAAGATGATCCGGGGGTCTCCGGTTTTACACATTCCATTGTAAACTCACTTCGTTAATTAACATATATGAGATTAGAAGCCAGGTTGCCTTTTATTTCATTATCCTAATCTATAGATCAAATATCATTGGTATTCATCAGTAAAGATGTCCAACAATCAGTAGATTAAAATTAACATTGCATATCTGGAAAAACTTAGCCTAGTTTTAACCTTACCAATTAGCAGGAAATTCCGCATGAAAGGACCATATAAACATAGCACAAAAAGTAAGGAAATTTGTGTTTGGTAGATTATTTCTTTGTTGTAACAATGCTTCTTGGCAATAATTCTTATACCGTTGGAAAGCCTGTTTATTTCCCTTTTAAATGGTGCCACATTTGTAAGGAACATGCATTTGTGGGATGAGCAGCAGAGCTGAGTATATGGGTTGCGCCCATGAAAAATTTGCCAAATCTTCTCTGCCAATGCCAAACAGCTTATTCTGCTGTTGCTATTGACTCTTGTTTTGAGCTTCTGGTACCCCCAGGTGCTGACAATCAGGTGCCTGATTGGCACCTGATTGGCAGCATCTGTGAGCATGGGCCCTGCTACAGTGGTCAGTAGGTGTCTGCTCCAAGAATCGGCATGCCACGTTTGACTGATCTGGATAGGGCCCGTGTGATAGGGCAACTTCAAGCTGGTGTTCCGCAAAACCAAGTTGCGGCATTATTTTAAGTGAGCCCTAGTACCATCTCCAAAGTGAAGGCCAAGTTCCATATAACGGGGGATGTCAGAGACAGGCCGCGAAGTGGGCGTCCCAAGAAGATGACACCCGAAGAAGACCGTTTCCTCACCCTGTCAGCACTTAGGAACCGTAGGCTGTCTTCTACAGATTTGCAGTCAAGGTTTGCAGGACGATATGGCCGACGGCTCTCTGCCCAGACAATTCGGAACAGACTGCACGCAGCCAATCTCCGGTCTCATAGGACTGCCAGGAGGCCTGCCATGACTGCCCTTCACCGTCAGGCCCGTTTGCGCTGGTGTCGGCAACACGTGCACTGGAACCTGAACATGTGGAGGAACGTTATGTTCAGCGATGAGTCCAGATTCTGCCTACGGCAATTGGATCATAGGGTCAAAGTGTGGAGAAGACGCGGAGAACGCTATGCTGATTGCTGCACCGATAGAGTAACATCTTTTGGTGGAGGCAGTGTGATGGTGTGGGGCGGCATCTCCCTCACTGGAAAAACGAGGCTTGTCATCATTGGAGGCAATCTCAATGCAGAGAGATATCGAGATGAGATTCTGCAACCAGTGGCAATCCCATATCTCCACAGTCTGGGACCGAACTCTATCCTCCAAGATGACAATGCTCGCCCCCACAGAGCAGGGTTTCTCAGATACTACCTCCAGAATTTGGGAGTGGAGAGGATGGAATGGCCTGCCAGCAGTCCTGACCTCAACCCCATTGAACACTTGTGGGATCAGCTTGGGCGTGCTGTTCGTGCCAGAGTGACCAACACAACCACGTTGGCTGACTTGCGACAAATGCTGGTTGAAGAATGGGATGCCATCCCACAACAGTGTGTGACCAGGCTGGTGACCAGCATGAGGAGGAGGTGCCAGGCTGTTGTGGCTGTGTATGGTTCTTCCACACGCTACTGAGCCTCCTGTTTATTAAATGAATAAATTGTTAAATTGCCAATATGTCTTGTTTCTTCAGACTTCAATCATCCAATCCACCAAACAACACCGAACAAGAGTCAATGGCAGAATAAGCTGTTTGGCATTGGCAGAGAAGATTTGGCAGATTTTTCATGGGCGCAACCCACATACTCAGCTCTGCTGCTCATCCCACAAATGCATGTTCCTTACAAATGTGGCACCATTTAAAAGGGAAATAAACAGGCTTTCCAACGGTATAAGATTTATTGCCAAGAAGCATTGTTCCAACAAAGAAATAATCTACCAGACACAAATTTCCTTACTTTTTGTGCAATGTTTTTAGTTATTTACTAGTTTAGATCCCATCCCCTCTCTCCATCCCTCTGCTTTTTGATTCTAATCTCCAGTATTCATAATAGTAGATGTGGAGATGTTAATGGAAAGTTGGAGGGCACTGGAAAGGATGAAAGGATGAAAGGAAAGGGGGAGGGGTTAACAAATTGTGAATATGAAGATGAGGTTAAAGGGAATACAGGAGATATTGCAGAAGACTCTCGGAAGAATGGGAACAGAAGTTCTAGAGGGGAAAAGAGATTAAGGGCAGGGCCATTTGTGACCGATGTGAGAGGGGAGGTAAATACAGAAGTTAAAGTGTTGTACTTAAATGCGCGTAGTATAAAAAATAAAGTGGATGAGCTTGAGGCTCAGTTAGTCATGGGCAAGTATGATGTTGTAGGGATCACTGAGACATGGCTACAAGAGGACCAGGGCTGGGAACTGAATATTCAGGGGTACACAACGTATAGAAAAGACAGACAGGTGGGCAGAGGGGGTGGGGTTGCTCTGCTGGTAAGGAATGATATTCATTCCCTTGCAAGGGGTGACATAGAATCAGGAGATGTTGAATCAGTATGGATAGAAATGAGGAATTGTAAGGGTAAAAAGACCCTAATGGGAGTTATCTATAGGCCCCCAAACAGTAGCCTCGACATAGGGTGCAAGTTGAATCAGGAGATAAAATTGGCGTGTCACAAATGTAATGCTACGGTGGTTATGGGAGATTTCAACATGCAGGTAGACTGGGAAAATCAGGTTGGAAATGGACCCCAGGAAAGAGAGTTTGTAGAGTGCCTTCGAGATGGATTCTTAGAACAGCTTGTACTGGAGCCTACCAGGGAGAAGGCAATTCTGGATTTAGTGTTGTGTAATGATCCTGATCTGATAAGGGGACTAGAGGTAAAAGAGCCATTAGGAGGCAGTGATCACAACATGATAAGCTTTACTCTGCAAATGGAAAGGCAGAAGGGAAAATCGGAAGTGTCAGTATTACAGTATAGCAAAGGGGATTACAGAGGCATGAGGCAGGAGCTGGCCAAAATTGACTGGAAGGAGGCCCTAGCAGGGAAGACGGTAGAACAGCAATGGCAGGTATTCCTGGGAATAATGTAGAGGTTGCAGGATCAATTTATCCCAAAAAGGCGGAAAGACTCTAAGGGGAGTAAGAGACACCTGTGGCTGACAAGGGAAGTCAAGGACAGCATAAAAATTAAGGAGAGGAAGTATAACATAGCAAAGAAGAGTGGGAAGACAGAGGATTGGGACTCTTTTAAAGAGCAACAAAAGTTAACTAAAAAGGCAATACGGGGAGAAAAGATGAGGTACGAGGGTAAACTAGCCAATAATATAAAGGAGGATAGTAAAAGTTTTTTAGGTACGTGAAGAGGAAAAAAATAGTCAAGGCAAATGTGGGTCCCTTGAAGACAGAAGCAGGGGAATTTATTATGGGGAACAAAGAAATGGCAGACGAGTTAAACCGTTACTTTGGATCTGTCTTCACTGAGGAAGATACACACAATCTCCCAAATGTTCTAGGGGCCGGAGAACCTAGGGTGATGGAGGAACTGAAGGAAATCCACATTAGGCAGGAAATGGTTTTGGGTAGACTGATGGGACTGAAGGCTGATAAATCCCCAGGGCCTGATGGTCTGCATCCCAGGGTACTTAAGGAGGTGGCTCTAGAAATAGTGGAAGCATTGGAGATCATTTTTCAATGTCCTATAGATTCAGGATCAGTTCCTGTGGATTGGAGGATAGCAAATTTTATCCCACTTTTTAAGAAAGGAGGGAGAGAGAAAACGGGTAATTATAGACCAGTTAGTCTGACATCAGTGGTGGGGAAGATGCTGGAGTCAATTATAAAAGACGAAATTGCTGAGCATTTGGATAGCAGTAACGGGATCATTCCGAGTCAGCATGGATTTACGAAGGGGAAATCATGTTTGACAAATCTACTGGAATTTTTGAGGATGTAACTAGGAAAATTGACAGGGGAGAGTCAGTGGATGTGGTGTACCTCGACTTTCAGAAAGCCTTCGACAAGGTCCCACATAGGAGATTAGTGGGCAAAATTAGAGCACATGGTATTGGGGGTAGGCTACTGACATGGATAGAAAATTGGTTGACAGACAGAAAGCAAAGAGTGGGGATAAATGGGTCCCTTTCGGAATGGCAGGCAGTGACCAGTGGGGTACCGCAAGGTTCGGTGCTGGGACCCCAGCTATTTACGATATACATTAATGACTTAGATGAAGGGATTAAAAGTACCATTAGCAAATTTGCAGATGATACTAAGCTGGGGGTTGGTGTGAATTGTGAGGAAGATGTAATAAGGCTGCAGGGTGACTTGGACAGGTTGTGTGAGTGGGCGGATACATGGCAGATGCAGTTTAATGTAGATAAGTGTGAGGTTATTCACTTTGGAAGTAAGAATAGAAAGGCAGATTATTATCTGAATGGTGTCAAGTTAGGAAGAGGGGATGTTCAACGAGATCTGGGTGTCCTAGTGCATCAGTCACTGAAAGGAAGCATGCAGGTACAGCAGGCAGTGAAGAAAGCCAATGGAATGTTGGCCTTCATAACAAGAGGAGTTGAGTATAGGAGCAAAGAGGTCCTTCTACAGTTGTACCGGGCCCTGGTGAGGCCGCACCTGGAGTACTGTGTGCAGTTTTGGTCTCCAAATTTGAGGAAGGATATTCTTGTTATTGAGGGCGTGCAGCGTAAGTTCACTTGGTTAATTCCCGGAATGGCGGGACTGTCGTATATTGAAAGGCTGGAGCAATTAGGCTTGTATACACTGGAATTTAGAAGGATGAGGGGGGATCTTATTGAAACATATAAGATAATTAGGGGATTGGACACATTAGAGGCAGGAAACATGTTCCCAATGTTGGGGGAGTCTAGAACAAGGGCCCACAGTTTAAGAATAAGGGGTAGGCCATTTAGAACGGAGATGAGGAAGAACTTTTTCAGTCAGAGAGTAGTGAAGGTGTGGAATTCTCTGCCTCAGATGGCAGTGGAGGCCAGTTCGTTGGATGCTTTCAAGAGAGAGCTGGATAGAGCTCTTAAGGATAGCGGAGTGAGGGGGTATGGGGAGAAGGCAGGAACGGGGTACTGATTGAGAGTGATCAGCCATGATCGCATTGAATGGTGGTGCTGGCTCGAAATGCTGAATGGCCTACTCCTGCATCTATTGTCTATTGTCTCCAGGTGCAATTTGGTTGTGGATCAGAACTCCTTCAGGCCTGGCAAGGAAATTTCCCTGTTCTGATATTTTTTCTGACACTCCTCAATCATTTGAATGGCTATTGATGGTCAGCACCACTCAAACTTTTCATGCTGGTGGCCATTCTGTACTTAGCCCATGCTTGGTCTAGCACTACAGAGGAAAATAAAATTTTATCGAAGTACAGTAGTTAAGATCTCTCCACGTTGGAATTTAGAGCTGAAAATGCTGCTCTCAACCTACCAAAAAGATGCTCAATAGGGCATGATTCTAATAATTTGATTGATTTATAGTTATATTAAGCTATACAGCTCGGCAACCGGCCATTCGACCCACCTTGTCCATGTGGACCAAGTTGGAAAACTGGGATCATCCCATTTACCTGCTTTGTAGGTAACCCTTGTACAAGTCAGTATACACTAATAGAAATATTCCTATAGTATGGAAATAGAAATCTGCCTGAAGGAGTTCCGACCTGAAACCTCACCTATTCTTTTTATGTAGAGATTCTGAGCCGCTGAGTTAAGGGCCTGACGCACTTAAGGCGATTTTAAGGCGACTGCCGGCGACTAGGCTGTCACCGAACGTTCGCCGGGGTGTCGCGGGCATGATCATGAGGAGTCTTCAATGAATCGTAGCGGATCTCGGCGCGTCGCGGAAAAAAATTCCGGATAGAAATTTCTCGGTGACAGCTGGCTTGTCGCCAGGTATCGTAGCTTATTGCAGGCGCTGTCGCATGCTGTCCCCAGGTTTGCTAGGTTGCCACAGATGTATTTAGAAGCATGTAATATTAAATTAAGAAAAAGCATTGGAAGATACCAGAAGATAGTTTTGTTTAACCAATTTATTTATCGTCAGGACATTTGACAGGTAGATTGGAGGCGACAGTTTGACGGTCAGGTAAGCGTGGGAATTCCGCGATGTTTCCGAAGACGGCGTAATCTCTTAGCCAGGTGCTAGTTTCACAAAAAAAAGTAACTTGTATCGACCTGACTCGGCATTGTCGTGGTCATTGTCGTAGGGTAAAAGAACATTTCGGCGATCTGCTACGACTTTGACAGTCGCCGGCAGTCGCCTTAAAAATCGCGTAACCAGGACAGGTCCTTTACTTCAGCATTTTGTGTCTATCTTCAGTATAAACCAGCACCTGCAGTTTTGTCTTACACAATAAAAATAGAATGTTTTAGATTTTGTTTTGATTACTTCCGCACCATTCAACCCTTCTTCCCCAAGCTGCCAGTCTTCATTTGTGAATCAAGGCAGATAATGGCAGGATTTTCCATCCATGGATGCAGTCACAGCCAAACCTGATCCCATTCTCTTGTGGAAACAGAAATGACGAAATCCCCGCAGAGCATTGGCACAGTTTATGTTGTGGCGCCCCATGTGTTGCCCTGGCTGGCACCACCATCTCCGCACAAATTAGCTTTTTCAGTCTGAGTACTGCAGGGCTATCCTATATAATGTAATGCAATCGTTTGCCAAGTCACAAAGGAACCTAGTGGTAAATAAGGTTGTTAAGTATTGTATGACATCATACATGTCAAAAACACACAAGGCCCTTGGGTACCATTATATTGTGAACATGTTATGAACAGTCTAATGCTTTGACACTTTCTGGTTTGTTTAGTAAATGTTTTTTCCATTAAAAAATTTAAATACAGATGGCCACCTGTGGTCTGGATGAATTAACTTGCACTCCAATACCAATGAAGAGATTATTAATTCATTTTGATCTGTCATTGAAAATCAAAGTCAAATTCCCTTCATGGAATATTCCCTCTTGATATTACATTCTGTAAAATGAAACTAAATTGATAATATCATACATATTTCTCAGCATCGGATATACAATCCAAATTCATTTGTTTCATGGAATAGTTATACCTGTGAGATATACATTTTTGGGTTACAAAATCATTTTCTCAACAAATAAACTTGAATCAATTAATGCACATTATGATTTTGCTATTGTTGAATGACAAACTTAACAATAGGATAAATTCAAGTATTATTTTTATCTTAAAGTTGTACATCCTACTAAAAATGTACAGATAAAGAGTATTAAAAAAAATCATTTCTTAAATTAAAAGGCGCACTTATCAATGATAATTTACCACCAATATTACCACAGAAGTAATTACTTGTATAACTCCATTGTGCAATAATTTAGGAAAATGGTTTAGCAGTAAAACATAAGTATATTGAAGATAACATGTCTCAAAGGCGCAAAAGACAGCTTAGGATCAATGGGGGAAATGAGGAAAAACAGTGCTTGAACATATTTAGTGCCTTTCATAGTCTCAAGCCTTTGCTAAGAATTAAGAAGCAGAAAACAAGATATGAGGTAGAAAGTTAAGCCAATAAATTAGAGGTAAACAGGAGTCAAAGGAAATTTAGAAGCAAAAGTGTTGACCAAAAAAAATATCAGGGGAACGAAAGGGAGGTTGTGGAGGATAATAATGACTCAACATCAGTATCTATTATTTTTCCAGTTAATTATATCCCAAGATACAGATGGTACATCTGTTATTCCGTGCCTCTGGAGGACATAAGACAGTTTTGTTGGAATACGTTATCATAAGAACAGGATAATTTCTTAAAGTTAGAATTCATAACAATACTTTCATTCCAGATAATCTGCATTTGATCTTTGGGCATTAGGTTGTCAAAGTTGCAGAAATGACAATCATGTAACTTTGCATGGCAAGATTAGCAAATTGCTGATGATACAAAAGTGGGATGATTTGCAGAGTGAAGGTGGTTTTGAAAAATTGCAGCAGGATCTTGATCGATGGGCCAGGTAGGTTGAGGAATGGTTGATAGAATTTAATACAGAGAACTGTGAGGTGTTGCATTTTGGGAAGTCTAACATAGGCAGGACCTACACTATGAATGGTAGGGTTCTGGGAATGTTGTAGAGCAGAAGGATCTAGGAGTGCATGCGCATGGTTCCTTGAAGGTGGAGTCGCGAATGGATAGGGTAGTTAAAAAGGCTTTTGGCACGTTGGCCTTCATCACTCAGAGTAATGAGTATAGAAGTTGGGAGGTGATGTTGCAGTTGTATACGATGTTGGTGAGGCCGCATTTAGACTATTGTGTTCAGTTCTGGACACCATATTATAGAAAAGATGTTGTCAAACTGGAAAGGGTACAGAGATTTACGAAGATGTTGCCAGAACTAGAGGGCCTGAGCTATAGGGAGAGGTTGAGTAGGCTGGGACTCTATTCCTTGGAGCGCAGAAAGATGAGGGATGATCTTATAGTGGTCCATAAAATCAGGCGAGGAATAGATTGGGTAGATGCAGAGTTTCTTGCCCAGAGTAGGTGAATCGAGGACCAGAGGACATAGGTATGAGGTGAAGGGGAAAAGATTTAATAGGTATCTGAGGCGTAACTTTTACACACTAAGGGTGGTGGGTGTACGGAACAAGCTGCTAGTGGACGTAGTTGAGGCTGGGACTATCCTAACTTTAAAAAAAGTTAGACGAGTACATGGAAAGGACAGGTTTGGAGGGATATGGACCGAACGCAGGCAGATGGGACTAGTGTAGCTGGGACATGTTGGCCAGCGTGGGCAAGTTGGGCCGAAGGGCCTGTTTCCACACTGTATTAATCTATAACTATAATGAAGCAAAACCAAACAGGAGTAAATCTGAGAATGCTCAAGATGGTCTTGGAAAGTCTATTGAAATTTGTATATGCTGTGTTATTAATGTAACTGAAGATTGTTGAGTGCCTTATGCCAGAAGAATATCAGGGATGAACCTTGGACAATCCAACAAAATACCAATAATAGAGATAATAGGGAAGTTGAAAAATTGCTTAGAATGCAACAAAACTTTTATCTCTGAATTTTGTAATGGACGTTGTGTACCTGGAACATAAATTATAAATAAGTACTTTTATTAGAACGGAGACCTAAAGGTTTTTATTTTCAAGATAATTAAATTTATGTCCAATTAGCTAAATTATGCTCTGTACAGTATGGAAGGAAATTATTATAAATAAATTTGTACAAATGCATTGGTGCTGTAGTAACTAAGTTCAGGGTGCATTATTTAATGCACCACTTCTGACAGTAATGACATCTCAGCCTTGTAAACCCATTTCTGTGTCAGCTGTGGCTCAGTTGGATGCACATTTACTTCTAAGGTAGAAGGTTCTGAATTCCAGTGAGGATACATGGACAAGGTCTGAGATAAGGAGAGGCAGGACAAAGAGTGGCAAGTAATGGGTGGTCACAAGCCACATTTTGCCCTGCCTCTCCTCTCTTCAAGCTGTCTTCTCCCCCACCATCCCACAATCTGAAGAAGGATCCAACTTGAAACTCCACCTATCCATGTTCTACAGAGATGCTGCCTGACCCGCTGAGTTACTCAAGTACTTGTGCCCTTTTGTGTAAACCAGCATCTGCAGTTCCTTGTTTCTGCAAGGTTGTAAGTTCCACTTTTTTGAATGCTTTCTCATATTGACATTAAAATCCTGATGCTATAGAAATAAAAAATAGAGAAACCATCCCAGATATGCTGATTGATACATATATCTCAATCAACTGATAAAATAGATAATCTGATTATTATAACATTGCTATGTGAGTGAGCTTGTTCTAGAACATTTGGCTGCCATGATACCTTGGTTTCAACACATCAAAAGTACTCAATTAGATATGACATACTTTGAGAGATTCTTGATCATACAAATGCAAAACTTTCTTTTTGTTTCAATAAAGACTAAAATTCAAAAGTATATTCATTAGTTTTGAATTGCTTTGAGGCATTCTGGGATCATGAAAGTCAGTGTCAATGCCATTTTCAATTCCTTAAACACTTCCTCTTAGGACAGAAAAAAATAGGAATGTTTTCTTAAGATTTATTTCATGTTCTGAAAAGTGATGTTTGCAAATGGCTGAAAAAGTTCTAATATTTCATCATGTTGGCCTTCATAACAAGAGGAGTTGAGTATAGGAGCAAAGAGGTCCTTCTGCAGTTGTACAGGGCCCTGGTGAGACTGCACCTGGAGTACTGTGTGCAGGTTTGGTCTCCAGATTTGAGGAAGAATATTCTTGCTATTGAGGGAGTGCAGCGTAGGTTTACTAGGTTAATTCCCGGAATGGCGGGACTGTCGTATGTTGAAAGACTGGAGCGACTAGGCTTGTACACGCTGGAATTTAGATGGATAAGAGGGGATCTTATCGAAACATATAAGATTATTAAGGGGTTGGACACGTTAGAGGCAGGAAACATGTTCCCAATGTTGGGGGAGTCCAGAACCAGGGGCCACAGTTTAAGAATAAGGGGTAGGCCATTTAGAACGGAGACAAGGAAAAACTTTTTCAGTCAGAGTTGTAAATCTGTGGAATTCTCTGCCTCAGAAGGCAGTGGAGGCCAATTCTCTGAGAGCTAGATAGAGCTCTTAAGGATAGCGGAGTCAGGGGGTATGGGGAGAAAGCAGGAACGGTGTACTGATTGAGAACGATCAGCCATGATCACATTGAATGGTGGTGCTGGCTCCAAGGGCCGTATGGCCTAATCCTGCACCTATTGTCTATTTGATTAGGTGAATAATATTTGACCATTTATTTGGGATTTGCAATGACAGTGGCAGAATCTGCATTGACAGAGGGTACTTTTGCAGAGGCAGCAGTTGGAGTGGCAGAGGATGCAGTGGGAGTTGCAATGACAGTGGAAGAAGCTGCAGTGACAGCGGCCCACTGTTGCAGTGACCGTGCAGCACTCCTGCAGCAACTTCATCAGCATTCCCCCTCAGGCTCCCCGTGACGCAAATGACGTCCGGGGCCACGTACTTCCCCCTTGACGTACGTGCGTGCGTCAGCAGCCCAGCGTCGCCTGAGCTTAGCCCCGCGCGCTCCACAAACAGTTACGTCGCCGCCTGCCCGCCCGCCGCTGCCTGGCCTATGTCCGCTTTCCGATTCTCCAACACTGTATCTCACCGGTGAGATTCACAGGTAAGGAGCGGGCTGACCCCCGTCGCGTTTTTCCCACGGAGGCGGGTGCCTGCGGGACGTCAGGACGCTGACGGGGCCGGATGGCGCGCAGTGTGCGGACGGAGGGACGGCGGGGACGACGGCGGCGGCGAAGGGCGTCAGCTGCGTCGCCGCCGATGGCGGGCTGACCATCCCGCGCCTTTGTGCCACAACCCAACCTGCTGCCGCCCAAGTGCCCGCCCTCCCACCGCTCCCATTGGGCAGATGCCCGCCGCTGCGCTCCAGTCCCTCCCTTCCATTGGCTCCCTCCGCCGTCAGTCAGCGTGCCGGGGCGAGGGGGGGGGGTTACATATCAAGTTTGTGCGGCTCGCGCGTTACTGGCCGTCGAGCTCGTTGAGAAGTTGGGATCAAACTCGACGCGCGGCTCCTTCACCTCAGACAAACTCACCCAGCACCCCAGCCCCTGCACCCGCGGTTCAAATGTACCGCGGCGCTGCGTTTTTGGAAACGACATTTGATCGAGTATTTTTTTAAATTCCTAAAATGGCGCTGAGATATTGCGGTGCTAAAGCCGGGGAGCAACTGAGTGGGGAGGAATGAAGCCGCATTGACTAGGTTCCCTTCAGGTGACAGCTAAATCTGAGCTGGAGCAGGGTCTATGAACTTGTCCATATCTTTAAAGCAAACCAGAATGACATGTATACTTGTACTTTAATATATATATATGTGTGTGTGCGTGTATATATATATATATATATATACACATATACACACACATTTCAGTTTAGTTTACACGTGTACCGAGCATGCGAACCACTCAACAGAAAAACAATACATGATTACAATCAATCCATCGACAGTATAGATACATGATCAGGGAATAATGTTTAGTGTAAGGTAAAGACAGAAAAGTCGGGTTAAAGATAGTCCGAGGGACACCCTTATATAGTAGTAGTTCAGCATTGCTCTGGTTGTGTTACGATGACACATATATACTTATATGCACAGACAATCTGATATATATGTACTAATAAATTTGTGTTTGTGTGTATATATATCATGTTCTTGTTTGCTTTAAAAATATGACAAGTTCAAATTCAAAGTTTCATACAATATATATGCCACACACGTATCTGCACACACATTAAAGTATATATATATACACACTTTAATAAATATGCACATATACATGTCTAACATATAAAAAAGTACACATAACATATAAAGTGCATATACATTTTTATATATTAAAGTATGTATGTGTACCCACATGTGTGTGTATAAATGTATGTATATTTTCTATTTTTTGTTTATTTTTAAGATCAGTAATCATTTTTACATCTGATGTGATTTGTAAAAGTCACATGCTGTTTTACTGAGGCTATAGATGTTTGTTGTATTTCAATCAAACTATATGAGTGGTTTGCAGTTCCTCGAGCCAGGGCATATTCTTGTCATGACACATTTTGACAAAGGGAACTTGTTAAATCTGAGATGAAGCATATTTAAAAAGTGGGTCACCAATTCTGAGCCTTTGAGAAGTATTAAAAAGTTCTATAATACAAACTTTGCACTTAAGTTTTTCTGGTTAACGATCCAAACACTTCTAGACCATGACATAGAACATTACTGTTTATTCAAATAACTTCAATAAAGATGATTTCGGAGTCCAAAACTATAGACTCCGAGGAACCTTGCTTGGATTTGCACGCATCAGTCCTCTTAGATGGAGTTGGTGACCCCAGTAGCCCCTGTACATTTTGAAAATGAACTTGCAGTTTCTAATTTGCAATTGTTAAATGTTCATTAATCAAAAACATGGTGTGGAAACTAACAGAAAATTCACAATCGTATGAATTATTTATACTGGCATAAGAATCTATAATGAACATTTTTATATGCTCATCCGGATCATATTATCATCAGCTCAAACAGATTGAAAGGCCAAAAATCATAATGGGTAGTTTAAACATTAAAATATAATTTCCTTCTATAATTATAATAGCACATTTAGAATGGAGGTATTTGTACAAATTGAATTCTATCAATGGCATATAATCAAAGAAATTAAAACTATCCACAAAGTGATATGATGTATTTTATTCTTAAACTCATCTTTGTTACAACAATATTCTGTAAGAGGCTGACGATTTTAGCTGAAGTTTACCACTCATTCATCCAGCATATATGATTACTTTCAGCTTGAGATGTGGAATTAAAGCCTCCCGATTGTTATCAAACTTGCATTAAACTTTAGGCTATCTGCAAAAAGGTTTTTAGCTAGATACTTTAACATTAATTAAATAAGAATTCTGATTTATTATTGCAACATACAAAAAGTGTAGGAAGAATGTCCAGCTATAAAGTACCTGAGCACATTTTCATTCAATACACTGGACGCAAGCACCTTGCCCAAAACAAATGTGCTATATTTTGTGGGTTTAGTTTTGTCCTTGCACTGATTATTTCTGTCCCTGCATTACTCTTGTGAGCTAGTTCCAATTTCCTGTGGTTTCAGAAAACTTATTTTTAACTTATCATCTCCTCTGTGGAGCTGATGTTTATTCCAATGGGTGATTCTGGGGGTGAAGCGCTGGTGGAGGTTGAGGCAGATTCGATAGTGACATTTAAGAGACTTTTGAACTGGCATACGGATATCAGTTTAGTTTATTGAGGCCTGGGAATGTTGGAGGGAGCACGGGAACTGGGAGAAGCAATTTAATCCTGATAAGTGTGAGGCGTTGCACTGATAAGAGTGGGACATGCACAATGAATATTAGGCCTCTGGGGAACACTGAAGAACAGAAAGATATTGATGCAGATCCCTGAAGGTGGCAGTACAGGTAGATAAAGGAGACATCCAGGACACTTGCCTTCAGTAGCCATGATATGAATATAAGAGTAGGGAAGTTATGGTACGACTTTATAATATGTTAGTTAAGCTACAACTATGACTAGGATAACCAACATGGACCTAGTGGACTGAGAGTCTCTTAAAATCATTATAGTGAGTAGGCGTGCATCAGATTCCCTTTGAAGTAAACCTTTTGATTAACTATAATAATGATTCCTTGACCTAATGCTCTCAACAGGACAGGTACTGGTTGGAATAGCTATTTGTAATTTTTTTGTGTTTGCAGGTACTGATTTTCTTTAATTTCATTGGATTGGTAATCAATGTTTACTGGACTACAACATCCTTGCAAAAATTACTGGATATATCCAACTGGGAATTAGTCCATGTGTGTTTTCATTATGTACTGAGAACCTTCAAATTGGCACATGAGACAAGTTGGTCATAACTGTGAAACATAATTCATTCTTTTTTGCATGATTGCCAGTTTAGTTTGGAGATACAGCACGGAATCAGGCCCTTCGGCTCACCGAGCCCGACCAGCGATCCCTGTTAACTAACGCTATCTTATACACACTAGGGACAATTTACACTTAGCCAATCAACCTACAAATCTGTACGTCTCTGGAATGTGGGAGGAAACCAGAGATCCCAGAGAAAATCCATGCAGGTCACGGGGAAACGTATAAACTCCATACAGACAGCACCTGTAGTCAGGATCAAACCCGGATCTTTGGCGCCATGAGACAGCAACTCCACCGCTGCACCATTGAGCCAGTTGATTGGCTAAAATAGCTCAATCATGCACCATGGGTTCAAAAGCCAAGGGTAATGTCCATTGATTTTGAACTGTTTGGTTTGTCGCTCCTTGGCCAGTTAATTTAAATAACTCACCAATGTGTGATTTTATAATGTTAGTAACTTGTAGAAATGTTGCTTTCCTTTTAGTTGGGAAAACGACAGACATCAACTAACTACAACCCTATACCCTATGGCGACTCCAGACGTCAGTGTTCATGTGGAGGAGGTCGTTGTTGTAACAACACCTGACATGCCATCAGATGGAAATACAATTGAAGAGGTTAAGGCAGTGTTGGTAGACTTCAAATCACCACAGCCTAGGTAAGAAGACAAGCTCTAAATTCTCATGTGTATGTATTCTGCTTAGTTCTTAAAATGGGTTGAACCTCAGTTGCAAACTGACCTGAGTGACTTGATTTAATGTAGTTGTTGGTGGAATTTCAGAAATCAACTTATTTTCCTTTAAAAGATAGTTAACTTTAACGATTACCACTGCAGAAGATGTTTTGAACCATGATAAAGTACACGTCAAATTTAGTTTAGTTTAGAGATACAGTTTGGAAACAGGCCCTTCGGCTCACAAAGTCCGCACAGACCAGCGATCCATGTACACTAACTCTATCCTACACATACACAAGGGACAATTTTTACTGAAGCCAATTAACCTATAAACCTGTACGTCTTTGTGGTGTGGGAGGAAACCAAAGCACCCTGAGAAAACCCACGGAGGTCACATGGAGAACGTACAAACTCCGTACAGTCAGCGCCCTTAGTCAGGATCGAACCCGGGTCTCTGGTGCTGTGAGACAGCAACTCTACCATTGCGGCACCATGCATTGAATAGGCAGGCGCATTGTTTATTTTGCAGATCGTTCCCAGTAATGTTGCAATGGTTGTAAATATACACAGATGAGACGAAAAATAATGACCACTGACGGGTGAAGTGAATAACATTGATTAATCTTGTGAATAATCTTGTTACAATGGCACCTGTCAAGGGATATATTAGGCAGCAACTGAACAGTCAGTCCTTGGAGTTGATGGGTTGAATGCAGGAGAAATGGGCAGGAGTAAAGACCTGAGCGACTTTGACAAGGGCCAAATTGTTATGGCCAGACGACTGGGTCAGAGCATCTCTGAAACGGCAAGGCTTGTGGGGTACACCCGGGTAGCAGTGGTGAGAACCTACCGACAGTGGTCCGAGGAGGGACAAACCACAAACCGGCGACAGGGAGTTGGGCGCCCAAGGCTCATCGATGCGCGAGGGCAACGAAGGCTATCCCATCTGGTCCTAACCGACACAAGGTCTACTGTGGCACAAGTCACGGAAAATGTAAGTCGTAGTCAAGGGAGGAATGCGTCACAATACATAGTGCATCACGCCCTGTTGCGTATGGGGCTGCGTAGCCGCAGACCGTTCAGAGTGCCCATGATGACCCCTGTCCACTGTCGAAAGCGCCTACATTGTGCACGCGAGCATCAGAACTGGACCTTGGAGCAGAGGAAGAAGGTCGCCTGGTCCGTTGAGTCCCGTTTTTTTTAGATTATGTGGATGGCCGCGTACGTTTGTGCCATTTACCTGGGGAAGTGATGGCACCAGGATGCACTGTGGGAAGACGACAAACCGGTGGAGGGAGCGTGATGCTCTGGGCAATGTTCTGCTGGGAAATCCTGGGTCTGGCCATTCACGTGTCACCTACCTAAACATCCTTGCAGACCAGATACACCCCTTCATAGCAATGGTGTTCCCTGGTGGCAGTGGCCTCTTTCAGCAGGATAATGCGCCCTGCCACACTGGACACATTGTTCGGGAATGGTTTGAGGAACACGATGTTGTGTTCGCCATGTTGCCCCGGCCTCCAAGTTCTCCAGATCTTAATCCGAGTGAGCATCTGCGGGATGTCCGATCCACGGCGGCTCCACCTCGCAACTTACAGGATCTGCTGCTAATATTTTGGTGCCAGATACCACAGGACACCTTCAGGGGTCTTGTAGAGTCTGTGCCTCGGCGGGTTGGCGGTGTTTTGGCAGCACACGGAGGACCAACAGCATATTAGGCAGGTAGTCATAATGTTTTGGCTCATCGGTGTAAAAAAACCCATCATTGTCTAAATGACCAATACATAATTTTATGGATATTAATTATCAGTATATTCTTTGTGATCATGGGAAATTTGCATGGGTTGTTAGTTAAGTTGTTCATGTCATAGTTTTGGACCGATTCGAGGCACCTGCAGCATTTAACTTTTCTCATTTAAGATATCACACTAGCACATTAAGCTGACAATAACAGCTATTTAGTTGTCAGGTTTATACCAGAGAAAAGGGAATGATGCTATTGAGTACACATGCCTGCAGCTCAGAAGGCAAGTGTGCCAACGTTTTCTACTAATTTAAATAGCCTACATGCACAGATAAAGCTTGACTTTTGGCACATCTTTCTAGGCTTGTGAGTTGCTCTTAAGATAAGTTGTTGGAATGTGGGGACACAAAAGTGGAAAAATATAATTGCACATTAGATATTTGGTCAATGTTAGTTACCTCATTTAATGTTGAAAAGCTTTAGTTCCTATTGTAAATGTTATATCAAATTACGAATGGAAGAAAATATCAGTAAAAATCTGGCTACAAGCTGAATTGCAGGAGACTGATCTCATAAGCCTTGCTACGAAGAAAGAACAAACTTGTTGATATTAAGGAATCGTTTATTATGGGGTCTATCAACCAATGTAAAGATTCACGTTGAATACTCCTAAAATTCCAGAAGGGACCATTTCTCATTTCAGAGTTTTGAATACGTTTAATTTGTTCACTGATGTCCATATCTCTAGCATTTAATGACCAGGCATTTTGAACCATTTCATACTGAAGCCTCTTCTTGTCCATGTAATTAATATACTTTTGCACGAGAACCTTGGGTGGAAGAGTTCTAGTGCATCTGTTGTCTTTGCCCTTTGAGATGGTGTAACATTTTTGATAAAATCAAAGTCCATAGGGGTTTATGTAAGTAAGACAATTTCTGATTTTTTTAAAAACAATTGCATATATTTATGTTTTAAGATGTTTCTCACTTGCAATGAGTGCAAATCCAGGATTAAGTGGTAAATGAAAGTTGGGAAAGGATGTCAATTATTAATTATTTTGGCAGTTTTGCAATTATCTTTTGCGAGGGTGAGTGTCAATTTTATACTGCTGGGCAACAAAAGCGGTAGAGTTCTCGAACCGAAACGTCACCCATTCCTTCTCTCCAGAGATGCTGCCTATCCCGCTGAGTTACTCCAGCTTGTTGTATCTAAAGTGGTAGAGTTGCTGCCTTACAGCGCCAGAGACCTGGGTTCGATCCTGACGACGGGTGCTATCTGTACATTCTCCCTGTGACCACGTGGGTTTTATCCGGGTGCTCCGGTTTTCTCCCACACTCCAAAGATGTACAGGTTGGTAGGCTAATTGGCTGAAATGTAAAATTGTAAATTATCCCTAGTGTGTAGGATAGTGTTAGTGTGCGGGGATTGCTAGTCGGCGCGAACTTGGTGGGCTGAAGGGCCTGTTTCCTTGCTGTATCTCTAAACCAAACTAAACAAAAGAAAAGTGATTTTTCTGGAAATGTCAATTTTGTTAGCCTCCATCTGTGCAGCGCTTGTGGATTAGGTTTGATTAAGGTACCGTTCAGAATAAAGTCCTCCTTTACATCAGAAAGCAGAATTTTCTCTATCAAGTTGGATTTGAAGTCAAGCTGTAGACATGATGGCAGTAGAGCATCAAACCTTTCTATAATACAATTTTATTGGTTTAAAAGCATAATGCTTTGAATTTAATTGCTTTAAAAAAAAATGGCAATCAATTAAATGCTTTGAAAATGTACATTGCGAATTTATTTGAGCGAAATATCTGACATTGACTTTCTAGGTAGACGAAATACAGTTTACTGTTTTTCTATGCCAGCACTTTATAACACGGTTCAATTGGCTACATTAGTCTCGTATGTGAAAATTTCCTATTTTGTTTCTGACTATTTAGTGGCGGATTAAGTGAAGATGGTATGGACTCTGGTAACACTCCTGGAACCTATTCATCTTCCTCCACACTTATTCAGAAAGGTGATATTATCGGTAAGTGCATTGACCATATACAAATCGTAAGCTATGTTAGTTGTGATGTTAATCCTGTGATATTGTCTATACTTGTCATCAGAGATTATCCTCTGAAAGTAAAACCATGTGGTAATCATGTTTCTATGAAAATGGGAGGACACTTCAAAACATTGAACATGAATTTAAAATTTGGGAAGGCCTTTTTTTTAACCTGTTACCTGTAAATTTTGTCTTATTGAATGGATAATGCTTTGAGCCATATTTTTTGCATTGTGTAGAGGAAACAATCTTTTTTATTATTTTCTGTTAAAATTATTCTTTACAATCTTGTTTTGAATTGAATGTGGATTGTGGTAACGCTGATGATGGGATGATGGCATACAATGGAGGGAAGCGGGCATTTGTCAAAATAGATAATTACATGTTTAATATAGTTAATTTTGTGAGATGCTACCGCATCAGATTTAAAAAGCAAGGATGCCCACATGGAGATTATGTACAATATTTGTAATTTAAACATCCTCAAATTATTAGACGAACCTTGTACTGGAACATTACGCAGGCCTTGGTTTTAGGTGGCATTGTTTCCCAATCATCTTGTGAGATTCAAGTTCCCCACTGGGGAATGAATTAATTCTGCAAGAAACTTTTCAAAGATGTTGTTTTCATGAAATCAACTTTAAAAATAACTATTCCTCTCTGAGGTGTAAACTTTGTAAATAAATAATACTGCACGAAGTAGCAATAATGTACTAATAGAATGCATTCTCAAACTTGTGCGTTTTATTTACTATAGTACTTTCTTAAAAAAGAAACCTAAACCAACTCGAGAGTTAGTTTTGTTTCTAACTGTCAGTGCTATTGCATTTCTACAAAACATTATTTTCTCCATATAATTAAATCATGGCACATTGTCAAAGCATTTCTTCAACCAGCTATATCTCAATGTGAGGTAAGCTGCAATAGACAATGCCATTTTCTGGTAGTGTCTTTCTATTTTGATGCCTAAAAAATTCTCATGATGTAAATTTGTGATCCTTCATTATTTTGAAGTTTTAATGGACTGAAATAAATGGTCTTTATCCTTTTAAAAACTGCTTCCATTGCCACAGGAAAAGATTGGAGCCAGGTCAAGAAGATATACAGAACCTTTTATTTCTAATAAATAAATACTATTTATAAAAGATGGTTTCTGTAGAAAGAAGAGATAATGGGATAACAACAAAGCAACCACAAGTGTGGCAATTGCACTTTTTATGTGAACACTGTTACTCTTCTCTATGATATCATTCAATTTTACCCACTCATAAACACCTATAAGTGGGTTAAGAGCTGTTCCGTAAATTTAAATTGGATGCGTTGTTCTGAGATTGTTTGATTGCTAATGAGTATTGAAAAGAAGAGCTTCTCTGATCTTTAAAAGGCACACATTTTCTGTTTAAATGGCAATTGACCAAGAATTGTGTGTATCTGATTTATATATTTTTGTGCACATACAATGTTCTTTGAGTTAACATAATCACTATTGAATAGAATTGTGTAATTTAAAGGCCACTTATGGTTTTATAGCTTACAAGACCATACTAAGAGATATATAAGATCTTATTTGTGAAAGTCTATTAAGCAGCTTTTTCTCCCAGTATAATCCCTAAGGTGTGATATCTCTTTTTTTCAGTAATCGGTTTAAGAGCAGTACCCAGAGATATCACTAGCTACCAATCCCTACGAGAGAAAGTAATTCTTTGAAAATTGGCGCATAGTAAGTCTGGTCTGCCTTTACACAATTCATAACTATCTTGCAAACTTCATTAAGATGGGACAAATCAAATTGCCAAAAGTAGTTTGGACAACACGATATGTCTTGGAGCCAACAGTGAATTGTACACATTTTATGCAATGATACAAGATAATAATTTTTCAGGTCCTCCAGGGAGGAATCCTCACAATATAATTGAATTGTGGGAAACTTAAGTCATAAATTTAAATGAAACTTGTTATATAGTTAGGGAGAAAAAATAACCAAATAAGTTTGTGAAATCATATGATAATGTATAATGAGAGAAAATGACAAACATTTAAAATAGCATTGATAATTTCTGAACAAGCCAACATTTCATTGATAAACTAAAACAAGATAGGAAAAAAATAAGCACCCATGACTAATTAAAGGTGTGGATAGTATCATATTAAATGGACTTTATACTGTTTCTGAGAATTTTTAATTAGCATCAAGATTGGCAGAATTTATTTTGCGAATCAGCAAAAAAATCACTGAGATTTGTAAAAAGTTGGAAGAAATAGGCTGTAAGCAAAAACAGCAAGCAATGTTTTTAAAAGATTGTAAGAAGTTTTTGCAAGCATATAAAAGTAAAAGTACAAATGAGACTTTTAGACACAGAGCAGGGGGAATTTCGACATGAAATTGGCTAGTTTGTACAAAAGGCACAATAATTTATTACGGAGGAAGGGAATAGATAAGGTGACCATGCAAAGTCTTCTATCCAGAGTAAGGGAATTAAAAAGTAGAGGACTTCAGTTTAAAATGTGAGGGTAAACATTTAACAGGAATCTAGGGGCAACCTTTTAACACAAAGGGTGATGGTGAGTTTTAACTCATTTTTGTTTGGTTCATTTTTATTAAGTTAATTTAGTTTCAACATTTTACTTTAAGCTACTGCTTTTAAATATATCTGGGGGGAGAACATCAGGATCTACTACTTGTGAGGTCCAAATGCCATGTAAAGCCAACCCCATTTCATGGGATGACTGTGGCAGCCAGTCCTTGTTTGATTGAAACCACTGAGCTGCAAATGGTAAGTATGGCTGTGCGAATATCGCTGGGTGGCCAACACGATCCAGCACAGGATTATGGTTGCAAGTCACTTAGAAAATATATAACATGATCCCACAGGTTTTTCTGAAAAGGAAGTTACATTTGGGAATTGATGGAAATAGGATATCGGATATCAATTCAAGTCAAGTCAAGTCAAGTCTACTTTATTTGTCACATGCACATCCAAGACACAACACAAAAAATAAATTAATACAGTAAATTAGTCCCTGGTGATATAAGAGTTAACAGTCCTGATGGCCTATGGGAGGAAACTCCGTCTCATCCTCTCTGTTTTCACAGCGTGACAGCGGAGGCGTTTGCCTGACTGCAGCAGCTGGAACAGTCCGTTGCTGGGGTGATAGGGGTCCCCCATAATGTTGTTGGTTCTGGATCTGCACCTCCTGATGTATAGGTCCTGCAGGGGGGGGCGAGTGTAGTTCCCATAGTGCGTTCAGCCGAACGCTCTACTCTCCGCAGAGCCTTCCTGTCCTGGGCAGAGCTGTTCCCAAACCAGATTGAGATGTTACCGGACAAGATGCTTTCTACAGCCCCAGAGTAGAAGCACTGAAGGATCCTCAGAGAGACTCTGAATTTCCTCAGCTGTCTAAGGTGGTAAAGGCGCTGTCTTGCCTTACTCACCAGTGCGGCAATGTGTGTTGTCCATGTCAGGTCCTCTGTGATGTGGACTCCACATCATATATCAGATAGGATATTTAAAGAACCTTTGATAAGCTGCCCAACAAAAGCTTCCTAACACAAAGGGTGGTGGTTCACACAGGAAGCTGAGTGTATGGAATGAGCTGCCAAGGAGGTAGTTGAGGCAGGTATTATAAACACCATTTAAAAGTCATTTGGACATGCTCACATATAGGAAAGGTTTAGAGGGATATGACCCAAACACGGGGAGGTGAGGTCAGTGTAGATGCGGCATCTTGGTCGGCCTGAGTAAGTTGGTCGAAAGGGTCTGTTTCTGTGCTGTATGATTCTTTGCTTCGATGAAAAGCTTATAATGCTAAATAAGAACGCGTGAAGTTGGGACATTATATTGGTAGGTTAAAGGAAGGAAAAAGAGCAATAGTAGGTGGGACATTTTCAGGTTGGTCGGCCCATAATCACAGGGTTGTGATCGCAGACTATGTCAATGACTATGGTGAAGAAACAATGTGTGATATAATTTGTAGAAAAAGTAATAGAAACATAGAAAATAGGTGCAGGAGTAGGCCATTCGGCCCTTTGAGCCTGCACCGCTATTCAATATGATCATGGCTGATCATCCAGCTCAGTAGCCTGTACCTGCCTTCTCTCCATACCCCCTGATCCCTTTAGCAAAAAGGACCACATCTAACTCCCTCTTAAATATAGCCAATGGACTGGCCTCAACTACCTTCTGTGGCAGAGAATTCCACAGACTCACCACTCTCTGTGAAGAAATGTTTTCTCATCTCGGTCCTAAAAGACTTCCCCCTTATCCTTAAGCTGTGACCCCTGGTTCTGGACTCCCCCAACATCGGGAACAATCTTCCCGCATCTAGCCTCTCCAACCCCTTAAGAATTTTATATGTTTCTATAAGATCCCCCCTCAGTCTTCTAAATTCCAGCGAGTACAAGCCCAGTCTATCCAGTCTTTCCTCATATGAAAGTCCCGCCATCCCAGGGATCAATCTGGTGAACCTTCTCTGTACTCCCTCTAAGGCAAGAACGTCTTTCCTCGGGTTAGGAGACCAATACTGCACACAATACTCCAGGTGCGGTCTCACCAAGGCCCTGTACAACTGCAGCAGAACCTCCCTGCTCCTAAACTCAAATCCTCTTGCTATGAATGCCAACATACCATTCGCTTTCTTCACTGCCTGCTGCACCCGCATGCTTGCTTTCAATGACTGGTGCACCATGACACCCAGGTCACGTTGCATCTCCCCTTCTCCCAATCGGTCACCATTCAGGTAATACTCTGCTTTCCTGTTCTTGCCGCCAAAGTGGATAACCTCACATTTATAATGTGCAAAGAGGATGGATATTCACTTTTGCAGGAAGATTTTAAACGCAGCGAATTTGACATTTGGCTAGCTTTTGTCAAATTATTAGCTGGTTTATTTTATCTCAGCTTCCAGGTAATGTTGCCATTCCCAACCCACCCATCCCCCTCCACTCAATATTCCCAAGTGATTTAATGGCTGGATGTCAAGCCCATTGCTTCAGACCTAATTGCATGCTTTCTTACCACAGACCCTTGTGACCTTCAAAATAAAGTCTACAAAGAAGGATCTCTGTGATTTGTAATCTTATATAAATTATTTCCACATTCATGCAAATTTTCAGTAAAATATGCCACAGGAACATCATAGACCTAAAATTAGTGTCCCAAATAAATATCTAGTATATTTTTAATTCCCAAAAAATTGAAAATTCAGTTTCATTGACTTCAGATTAGGAGTTCTGTGCCTTTGCACTGCATTATGTGCTTAGTGCATCCAAACCAGGGTGTATTTCTGCTTCAGAAATCTAAAGTTCTTTTGCTTACCAAATACCAGATTGCCATGTATTTTCATTCGTCTGATTTCAACGAAGAATGCAATGCAAACTTCAATGTTGATTGGTATTTTATGTTAGAGATATGACCCAATCTTTATGAACTCTGGCCAATATATTGACCAATAAAGCAGAAGTGAGTACTGAATCAAAGTCCTAACCTGAAGTAACTTGTACTCCACTCTGAAATGACTGTTGTAATAGATTAATAAGTTACAAATATTCATTTACTTTAAATTTATAGAGGTGAAAATTACAGATGACGGAAATTATTTGGAGCCAGATCTAATTTATCCAATAACGTGTGGAGAAAGTAAAGCTAACCTTATCTGGAGGAAGTTTGTTTGTCCTGGTATCAACATCAAATGTGTGCAGGTGGGTAATCTGTGCTTAATGTTTTTGTGTGTAAAACATGGCTCTTTCTGCAGTATATGCATGTAAAGAAAAAAAATATTTAAAAACTGAAACTGTAAGAAAACTGGCTGTGATGCACGGAATGAATGCTAATATTACAATATCCTCCTTATTTCTCACTGTGTGAGTAAAAATTCAGTGAGGAGACATCAGCATCTCATTTTGCATAGCTGTTCTGTGAAAACCTCAGAAGGTTATGGATGATTCATATTTTTCTTACTTTTGAATGTTCTTTTGAATTTCTTTTTAATACAATTAATGCACCTGCATTAGTTGGTAAGAATCGGTAGCTGTAAGTAAGAGTTTCATTGTCCTATCTGGGACATATGACAATAAAATGCTCTTGGTCAGACAGAATGCAAAGGGAACAGGTGTAAGCAAAACTGAATTACACTTTTGGTAGGCCCATTGCATTTATGAAGTTTTAAAATGTTACAGCATAAAAGGAGGGTCTTTGATACTTGTACATTAATGTCATCTTTTGCTAGAATCATCCAATATCTGGCTCTCTATGTCTATTAAATTGCAGTTTTCTTTTCTCCTAGTTTGACAATCAACTTATAAGCCCAAAAGAGTTTGTGAATCTAGCTGGAAAATCAACATTAAAAGACTGGAAGAGAGCTATTCGTTTGAATGGTGTGATGTTGAGGTATAAATGAAATTGTTACTATTTTTTGAATTGGATTATTTTTCTAATTAAAAAAATATAAATAAGAAAAGACAAATGTTAATGATCAGTCAAAAGTGTAAGTACTTTCCGGCGATAAATGAAGTGATGAAGACCAAAGTTAAGGAGAGATGGTGACATTAACTCCCATTCAGGTCAATTGCACTCAAGCAGATTGATGCACCATGAAGCTATGTTTTTTTTACCCCAGCTGAGCGAAGTAATGCATCTGATCCCTATGTGATGCTTTATACACAAGGTTAGACCGTATCTCCCCACTCAGGAAGGAAATATTTTGCACATGTTTGTCATGGGAAATGAACATTAAGATTGAAAACAGTCATCTTTTATTCCTTTAAATTTTGCCAATAATTGGTGCATTGCAAATACAGTAAACCCTCGTTATCACGGACCGCACGGGGAACTGATGTCCATTATTGCCGATTGTCTGCTATAGCCGAGTACGGTATTATCATTGTATGTAGTTGAAGCAAAGAACTGCAGATGATGGGTAATACACAAAAGGACACAAAGTGCTCAAGTTACTCAGGCAACATCACTGGAGAACATGGATGGGTGAATTTGGGATCCTTCTTCAGACTGATTCAGTGTGCTGAGTGTACTCCAGCACTTTGTGTCATTTCATCTTAACACTAGGTGCCGATGTGCAAGACCTTCTTCAACTGTTGTTGCAGCTCATGTTGTAGCCCCTGGCCATCCGCTCTTTCTTTAGGCAGCTGCCCATGACTAGCTGCACTCGGTCACAATAGGGCTTCCTGTGCTGTCACCATTCTGAAGTTAACTAATAGTTCCTTGCTCATGTTGACTTTGAAGGAGAGGTTGTGGTTAGGGCACCACTGTTCTATTTCTATCTCTCTCATGCACGTCCACTCATCACCATCCATGATCGGCCATGAACAGTGGTGTCGTCGGTGAAGTTATAGATAGCATTGGAGTTGTGATCAGCCACACAGTCATGGGTGTAAATACTGTAGAGCAGGGAGCTAAGTATGCACCTCGAGGTACCTGTAAATATCAGACCTTCGATCACCCCGTACACTAGTATGATCCTACACACTAGGGACACTTTACAATTTTACTAAAGCGAATTAACCTACAAGCCTGTATGTCTTTGGGATGTGAGAGGAAACCCAGAGAAAACTAACACAGTCACAGGGAGAATGTACAAACTCCGTACAAACAGGACCGGTAGTCAGGATCGTACCCAGGTCTTTTGTGCTGTATGGCAACAACAACACTACCACTGAACCACAGTGATGTCCTGGGGTACAGTGAAATGAAATGTAATTTTTGTTTGTTGTAGTTGATACGTGTACAATGTGTTAACATAATTTATTTTTAATTCATTAAAGAAAAATCATGGATTCGGGAGAAATGGATTTCTTCCAACACAGTAAAGTGTGTTCCAACACTTGTCGTAGTACAAAAATTGACCTTTCCAGTTGCAGGCCATCTTTGAGCAGCCAGCAATCAACAGAGTATATCCCAGTGACTCCAGTTATAGCTGATAGTAAGTTTGTTTGTTTATTCATATGCTCTATTCATATCCATGTTTCTGCTCTGTTGATTAAGAGTTGAAGTGTTGCTCCAGGACTGAAGATTTTACAGTGCTAACTTTAGATGAAATACATAGAGCAAAACTCTACATGGCAGTTGGATTAGTTACAAAAGGCAGACTGATAATATTTACAGAAGGAGGAGTATTTTTGGTCAGCTTTATTTGCTCAGGTGTCACCAGTAACATTAATTGAATGGGTCATACATCTCATTCCTGTCTGTGGAATCTTTCTGCGATTATATGATATATTTACCTACAAAAAGCAGTGGGCGGAAACAGGAATTATTTATTGGGTGTAATAGATGATAAATAAATCCAGATTCTTTGTTTCCATGCAATATCTTGTCGTAGATTTTTTACTTTTCAAGGGATTGAACATGAAGATAACCAATCGGAGAACACCTATCATTACACCAAGTATTATTTTTGGTTCGTTATGGCTAACCATTCTCAGAAATTAAAGTAGAAAATTAGCTACAGGAATGTGCATGGAAAGGCATTGTTAACCAACATATGAACCATAGACATACTGGTAATGTGGAGAATCAACTAAATGATCTAATAGAATTAATAGTGTAAGAAAATAACTGCAGATGCTAATACAAATCGAAGGTATTTATTCACAAAATGCTGGAGTAACTCAGCAGGTCAGGCAGCATCTCAGAGAGAAGGAATGGGTGACGTTTCGGGTCGAGACCCTTTTTCAGACTGAAGTTGCAATTAATATGTGTACATTCTTTTTGGATGGCATAGCTGGGCAGGTTGAGTTTATTGTCATATACGCCAGTACAGTGCTTCTTAGTTTCAACAGCATCACAGACAAAAAACACATGAAAATATAAATTATACATAAATTCTGAAAAGAAAAGCACGGTGCATAAAAATACAAGCCATTAGTGCAGAAGGAAGCATTAGAAAACAAGATGACACAAAAGTAGGTGGTATCATAGACAGTGAAGATGGTTATCAAAAATGACAGAGGGATCTTGATCAGCTGGGCAACATGGCTGAGGAATGGCTACTGTTTAATGCAGATAAGTGCGAGATGTTGTATTTTGGGAAGTCAAAACCAGGCTGGATCTTCACAATCGTAGACCTCTGGTGAGTCTTGTGGAGCAGAGAGATCAAGGATTACAGGTATGTTTTTCCCTGAAAATGGTATCACTTGTAGATAGGATGGTAAATAAGACTTTTTGTACATTAGCCTACATCAGTCAGGGATGTTATGTTGCAGTTGCACAGGATGTTGGTGAGGCATAGGACAAGTCGTCAGAGGGTTTAACACACAGCAATTTGAAGTTTCTTACTTTGACCACCGCGGAATACTAGCTCCGACTTCACTATTCTGCAGTTAACAAATACTTCCTTGATCTTGGGACTTAGAATGAGAGGTTGTGGTTACAGCACCAGTGTCCTGTCTCTATTTCTCTCCTGCACGTTCATTCATCACCATCCATGAGCGGCCAAGAACAGTGATGTCATCGATGAATTTATTCAGAGCATTGGAGTTGTTCAGCCACATGGTTGTGAGTGCAAAGAGTAGCAGAGCAGGGGGCCAGGCATGCACCTTGAGGTACCTGTAAATATTTCAATTTAATGTCAGACTGAAGAACTTTGGTGCAAAAGAATTGAAGTAAATGCCAATTGATGACATGAAACTATCAGCAAAATTTAATCTGAGCATCTTTCTTCTTAAGAGACTACAAGCTGAAAGGCACAAGTTGCAACAGGCTGGATCTCACTGGACCTGGCCTGTATCTTGTACTCGGTCCCCCTTCATTGCCCCCCCAGTCAAACTTAATTTTTGCTTCTGGGTGTCTCCTGACATGCTTCTGAAGTCTCACTCAATTGCCTCCTTGGTCCTTCGATATAGTGAAATAGCCTTGACCAGTGATGGGTTAGAAGCAGGGGAGTTTAAGGACATGCCATCTAACCACCCTGGTGGCATTCTGATGATTCATGGGGCTTTTCCAAATCTTGCTGATTTTTGTTAATCTTAAGAGACAATATAAAATGTATTCCCACTGTTTCTAATAAAGCAAAATTAAGTTGTGATTTAATGAATGTAAAATGTTTGAATTATAGAAAGTTATCAATGTATTATTAAATAAAGTTTGAAAGAACGGAATCAATGAAGGTTGACGGTTTCAATGGGGCCTTGTTGGATGCACCACTAATGACAGGCATAGAGTTGAGGAACCAGATACAGTTGTGAGTCCAGAGATGGAGTGAGAACTTGATGTGTCCCTTGTGCGTTCTGTATTTCTGCGCTGCACCGCACACACACTGAATCATAGAATGTACTGACATGTATTGCATTTATCCATAATTCTTCACAAGCCCACGGGTTAATAGTCAGTACAATCTGACCCTTTATTTTAATTTCACAGATTGAACACTACGAACTCCAGTTGGATTACGAACTGTCTTGGTTGCATTGGGGACTTCGGGCTTTGTTTTGTTTTGCACAATTTTGTTTATTTTTTGTTAATTTATTCCGCTTTTATTTTGTTTGTTTATTATGTTCTCTATTGAGTTTGCGTAAAATGGCTACATGTAATTTACTATTAAACGGCAATTTAAAAAGAAAATGAAGGTGGCATTGGCTCAGTTGCAAGAATATTAAACACCTCCCACATTGAGAAGGAAGAACTCCTAGAGAAGGACGTTAAGAACGTCTGAAACTGAAATGTATTTCATTGAGGTGGAGGGAAATTCTTTTCAATGATTCGGTGACTAATGCATTATTTTTTTGCAGAACAATCCTTCATTACCTAACTCTTGACTGATTACTGACTTTTTCAGTGAATGGCTCTCCGGCAGCATCTGGAATTGAAAGTTGTGAAGACAGTTGTGAATGGATTTCTGCAATCTCAGGTATTTACTCATGACATTTGCATGAATGTTATTGGTCTGAATATTACTAGCATTTATACCAGGATACTGGTTAAAAATTTTAGATTTAAGATAATCTTAGTATGGACTATGCATTTATGACCTGGTTATAATATTTATCGACCTGTATGTTTAAAGAAGATTGATACCAGTTTGTGACATGAGAACATTTATGATCTTGTCTTCCGACAATGCTGTTATAGAGTTAATTAGAATTGGGGTGGCATGATGGCTTAGTGGTAGAGCTGCTACCTTACAGCGCCAGAGACCGAGTTCAATCCTGACTTCAGGTGCTGTCTGTACGGAAATTGTATGTTCTCTCCGTGACCTGCGTGGGTTTTCTCGGGGATCTACGGTTTCCTGCCACACTCCAAACACGTATAGATTTGTGCACTAGTTGGCTTGGTAAAATTGTAAATTGTTCCTAGTATGTATAGAATAGTATTAGTGTGTGGGGATCGTTGGTCGGTGTGGGCCGAAGGGCCTGTTTCCGCACTGTATCTCTAAACTAAACTAAAGAATATAGTTAGTTTATAGAATATTTTTGTATTTCAGTGTTTCTTTGGTCTTCAAATTACAATGTTGAGCAAGCAGCTCTTCAAGTTAACTAATTACTTGCATATTTTGGGCCACTGTGTACAATGACACCCCTATTACCCCCCCTCCCACTCCTCGGGCCCCTCTTCGCTGCCAGTCACTCAGTTATATCACTACCACCACCTTTATTCTAATGACTTATATTGTCTCTTCTCTATGAATGATTCACCTGCCTCCATTGCAAAAATGTGCACAGTCTCTTCCAAATTAAACTTGAGGCTGAGCGCCATCAAACAAAACTAATTGACATTTGTGCCATTTTTGATCATCCTTGCAGGCAATTTTATTAGTGAGGAAGCAATCACAAGCAACAGATAGGACCGAAATGGATGATTAGCCTCAAAATTCTGCGTTTTCTGTATTTGATTGTGATGGTCATGGTTCGGTTCCGTAAATTTATTTATTCCTGTTATTAATAAATTTACCTTCTGCCATACCGAAGATGACACATTCACATTTTGGCGTGGCTTGAAAGAAGCAGGTTTGCTTGAAGATATTATACAGGAGTTTCAGCAAGAGATGCAAGGTACTCTGAAAGGCCTTCAACAAAGACTACATCAGCCTCCTCTTCAAGTCGGAGGTGAGTATGTATGTTTTAAACATAGCTTTTATCATTTGTGCATACTTTATGTATAGTTTTGCTTTTGTATGTCTGACACTGTGGAAAAATTTTCAGTGTACTTATACCTCACGGTACGTGCACATGACATTATGCTGATCTTAATTAAGTGCCTTAGGGCAAGGAGCTTTCCTCGTCCCTGCACTTTATTTCTGAAGTAAGGGTTTCTATGTATACTTGGGTGGACTCAGGGGGTATGGGGAGAGGGCAGGAATGGGGTACTGATTGTGAATGATCAGCCACGATCACATTGAATGGCGGTGCTTGCTTGAAGGGCCGAATGGCCTACTCCTGCACCTATTGTCTATTGATTTGAAAATCCTTTTGCATTACTGTAGCGCGCACACCTCTTTGTTAGTGTTCCCCAGTGGCATTAAGAGCACTGATTGTTTTGTAGTATGGCCCTTCTGAATTAGTCAGACGTTCTAAAGAATTTATCTTAGCTGAATTGAGGTGTTTGTGGAGATCTGATGTTTCTGTTTCTTATTGAATTAGATCTATATATACAAAATTAAACAGAAAAACAGTTTAGAAGATGTATCATGAGCTGACTAAGGTTAAATACGTGTCTGGAACAAATATGTGAAATTTAATATAGACAAGTTCTGACACTAGGGAACATTGCCAAAGAATGAGTGCATACTACAATAATACAATGGAATTGGTAGCGTACACCCAGGTTTGAAACGAGTATGGAGTGGAATGGGCATCAACCATAGCTTATATTTGTTGTGCATCTTAAGAGGTTAAGAGAACCGAAGGGGCTACACAGGATTGTTATTGTAAGTTATACATCGAGCCATGTAAAGAAATATTAGGGCCACATTTACAGAGGGCATCTGTAAGCAGAAAGGAGAGGTAGAAATATTAATAAATAGAAACATAGAAAATAGGTGCAGGAGGAGGCCATTTGGCCCTTCGAGGCAGCACCATCATTCATTGTGATCATGGCTAATCGTCCACAATCAGTAACCTGTGCCTGCCTTCTCCCCATATCCCTTGGATTCCACTAGCCCCTAGAACTCTATCTAACTCTCTTTTAAATTCATGTTTTTTGAAATGTTGATCTAGAAATAGACCACAAAATCTTGCAAATTTGGCTTCAGCGTATTTATTCAAGGGACTTAGAATGACATTGTGAATGAATACCTGTGTCACTGGCATCATAAGTGGGAATTCTTTGCCAGGGGGCTATTTGTTACACCCTGCACAACTGAAACTGGTGTTACTGGTGCAGAACAAAAGGGAGAATTTTACACTTAGTTCTAGTTGGCAATTCAGCTAAATATCAAGGGGTGATTGATGTACACTGATATGTCACTTATACAGAGAACCATACCACCTTTTACAAGAATAAACCTTCCATCATGATTTTAACAAGATATGAAATTAATTTTGTGTTATGTACATCATCTGATATTTATTTTCAGAATAAATCAACATTGAATGTAGATAAAATCCCCTAATAATAGTAAATTTTCAACATTTAATCTTCATACTTAAAAATGCATTGAGAAAGTCTTGCTAATTAGAGGCCACATTCTCTTGCAGGTGCAAATGAGTCTTAAATAAAAGATTGAGAATTCAATTACTAAATAAGAACTAAGAACCAGAGGAGACCATTTGGCACACTAAGGTGGCTCTGTCATTCATCTGGGGTGATTTTCTACCTTAGTACATTTTTTTACATTTATCCCTATATCCCTTGATTCCCGTATTACCCAGAAATCTATTGAATACTGCTTTGGATTAATTTGATGACTGGACCAATTTTGAATCCAATACACCAAATCTCCATGGATTCCATTTGCCTTAACCTTCTGTATCAGCCTACTACGTGGACCTTGTCGAAAGCTTTACTAAAGTGCATGTATACATCATCGACTGTGCAACCCTCATCAATCATCTTTATCATCTTCTCGAAAAAACCTCAAGTTTGCAAGATATGACAACCCCCTCACAAAGCCATGCTGATTATTGCCAATACGTACATCTATGATTGTCCAGATACAAATAGATCCTATCTGCAAGAACTGTCTCCAGTCATTTCCCTATCATTAATGTAAGACTCACTAGTTTAGAATTTCATGTTTTGACTCTATTGCCCTTCTTAAACGGAGGAACAACACTGTCTATTCTCCAGTCCTCTGGGACTTTGCCTATGGCTAAACAGGAAAATAAGATCCTGTCAAGGCCCCAGCCATCTCCTCTCTTGCCTCTCTCAACAACCTTGGGTAGATTCCATCAGGCCCTGGGGAATAAGACACCTTAATGTTCTTCAGGCGCCCCAACACCTCCTTAGTATCATTATGTCCAAGAATGTCAGCATACTTATCCTTAATCTTACAATCATCAATGGCCTTGATGAACACCCATACCTTGTTGGAATAGAACTGTCCATAAGCCAATTATTTTTATTCCGTAAGTCAGAAATATTTGTTTTCTATAGCTATCCCTATCATATACACTTCCTATAATTCTTTTATTTAATTGAATATTTACCCTACCCATGGTTAAACTGATGGAATATATTCTGTATCCAGTTGTTAATGATATCAAAAGCATTATTATTACTATGTTGAAAAATTATTTCACGCATTTTCTCAGGTAATTTCTTTGTTGGATTTCTGCAAGGCAGGTCTTCTGTAACCAAGAGAGTCCATGTGGTTGAATCTGAAAATAGGGTCCTAAATCTAAATCTAAAGGTATGAAGAGTGAACTGCCTAAGATAAATTGAAGAGCTTGATTGGTAGATGTAACAGCGGATAAGCAATGATCAACGTAGGAGAAACAAATGCAGAAACTGCAACTTTCCTGCCTAGTGTAAAATTATATAAAGATGAATAACAAAAGTTCAGGGTAATCCAAAGAGGAATCGTGTCATGTTTGACCAAATAGCAACTTAATGACTGGGAGTGGTTTTGATTTCAGCAATGAAGGACAAATAGATTATTTTGAGAAAGAATTAAGTATAAACTTGCAGGATCTTCACTGATTTATGTTGTCCTGCTGTTATTTTCCATGTTTACCAACAATTCATTCAATCTAGGCTGTAAATATAAGTGGACTTTATAGAAAAGAAAACTAATCATTTCCACAATTTCCAAATTCAATGTATATATACCAAGTAAATTGCAATGTTTGCCGAATGCCATATTTATTTTGCTTGCTATTGGGAAGTATTTTTATTGTTTCAAAGGTATATTTTGTGGACTATATTTACTAACTGTGTATTGTTGATTATTTTTCAGATGCAATCATACTTAATAATATTGTGCAAAGTTTTGGTCTGTTGGACCTTGTTAAAAAAGTGTTGGCGAGCCATAAAAGTCAAATGGATCGTTCCCGAGAGCAGTATACGCGTGATTTAGCAGGTCGGTTTAATTCTATTGACACGCGGAACTGCAGATACTGGAATCTTGAATATAATACAAAGTGCTGGAGTAACTCGGCAGCTCAGGTCGCATCTGTGGAGGGAATGGACAGGTGATGCTTCGATTCGAGACCCTTCTTTGGACTCAATTCACTCAATCCAATTTTCAGTCTAAAGAAAGATCCTGACCAAAAATGGTGCCTATTAATCCCCTCCTGACCTGCTGAGTTAATCCAACATTCTGTGTTTTAATAAGTTTAATTCTACTTGCGTATTGTCCCTATTACATGTTATTTATAGACAAAGAAATACAACAAAGATAAAATCTTCTCTTGTGCCAATCACTGCAATTTTTGAGGTGCTTTTATTATTACTCCCCTTTCAGCAAAATCTGCCTTCCACTCTGCCGTTCACATCATCATCCACTTAATACTGCATTGATGCATTAGTCTTTCAATGGAGTGGCACGGACAATTGAGTGTATATAGTTTACACATCTATATATACCACGGTATGCACTTTTTTCTGCAATATTTCTACCCCAACATATTTCACCTTTAAAGTGTTGTGAGTGAATTTTTTTGTGGCCTAGATATTGCTGATTCTGCTTTGCTGCCCACATTTACGACTGAAGTAACCAATTGTTATATGCTTATCTTGTTTGTGTTTGTCAACAAGAACTTGCTGAGTGAAGCCCTCTTGTCTGATTGAAATGGGTCGAGAGCCTGGCTTGATATATCTGGTCATGTGGGCAGGCTGGAGCAAGCCACGCACATGTAATTGCTGAGGAGACTGTAGACAGAAGGGAAAGTTGTGTCCTGACCATTCATGTCTGTCAGAACTGTCAGGTTTTATCGTGCATGGTATTTTAAAATCCCTGATATTCAGAAGCATTCAAAAACAGCCAAAAACACAAACAAGCGTATAAAATTAACACTTAATACGTCAGCGTCACAGTCTACGCTTGGTCTTGCTGATGTAAAGGAGGTCACACCGGGAACACTGGATGCAGTAGAAGAGGGGAGAGGAGGCACACTTGAACCTCTGTTTCACCTGGAAGAACTCCTGGGGTCCCTGGATGCTGGTGAGGGAGGAGATATCCGGACAGGTGTAACAACCCTTGCGGTTGCTGGGGAAAGTACCTGAGGAAGGGTTGGTTTGGGTGGGAAGGGAAGAACGAACCAAGGAGTTGCAGATGGAGATGTTTCTGCAGAAGGCAGAAAGGGGTGGGTATGGGAAGATATGAATGGTGGTGCAATCGCCTTGAAGGTAGTGGAAATGTGCAGTTGTATAGGGCCTGGTAAGACCACATCTGGAGTATTGTGTATACAGTATACAGTTTTTGTCTCCTAATTTGAGGAAGGACATCCTTGTAATTGAGGCAGTGCAGCATAGGTTCACGAGATTGATTCCTGGGATGGCGGGACTGACATATGAGGAAAGATTGAAAAGACTAGGCTTGTATTCACTGGAGTTTAGAAGGATGAGAGATAATCTTATAGAAACATATAAAATTATAAAAGGACTGGACAAGCTAGATGCAGGAAAAATGTTCCCATTGTTGGGCGAGTCCAGAACCAGGGGCCACAGTCTTAGAATAAAGGGGAGGCCATTTAAAACTGAGGTGAGTAAAAACTTTTTCACCCAGAGAGTTGTGAATTTGTGGAATTTTACGCCACAGAGGGCAGTGGAAGCCAAATCACTGGATGGATTTAAGAGAGATTTAGATAGAGCTCCAGGGGCTAGTGGAATCAAGGGATATGGGGGAAGGCAGGCACGGGGTATTGATTGGGGATGATCAGCCATGATCACGATGAATGGCGGTGCCGGATCGAAGGGCCGAATGGCCGCCGACTGCACCTATTTTCTATGTCGGAGAATAATGTGTTGGATGACGAGAGAACTTCCTCCTTGGGAAATGCTTGCTCACACTTACATGGATAAATACAAGCAGTTTACTGCAGAATCCTTTGAAAAACAATGGAGCAGCGGTAGATTTGCTGACTTACAGCGCCAGAGACCCAGGTTTGATCCTGCCTAAGAGGTGCTGTCTGTCTGGATTTTGTACGTTCTCCTCTTGACCTCGTGGGTTTTTCTTGGGTGCTCCAATTTCCTCCCACACTCCAAAGAGCTACAGGTTTGTAGGGTTAATTGGATTTGGTAAAGATTGTAAATTGTTCCTAACCTGTAGGGTAGTGCAAGTGTATGGGGATCGCTGGTCGGCACGGACTCTGTGGGCCGAAGGGTCTGTTTCTGCGCTGTATCTCGAAACTAAATTAAACTAAAAACGGCCTCCCGAGCTGGACCTTTGTACCTCAGAACCAGGGTTTGTTTATTATTTTAGCATTAGGCACATTGATGTGGGGTCGAATTGCCAGAATTGCTGCTCATGGTCTCTACATGCCTGGGAGTTTCTTGGACAAATACTGAAGATCTGTCTCATTAGCCCTTTGCACCCGTAAATCCAGCAGCTAAATCCATTTGGCAGCTAGTGTGAAATGGTCTGAAACACTTGCAGAGTTTGGAGTGGAGCTTTGATAGCTATGAACGTTATGAGGCATTTTAGTATTTTTTAAAATCTCAAACATTCAGGTAAGTAAAACTAAATGTTTAAAACAAATTATCACATTAAAATTTATTTTTCAATGGGAAAAAAATCCTGTTAGTGGAAACAGGAAACTGCAAGTGCTAGTTTACAAAAAAACGAAACAAAGTGCTGAGGTAACTCAATGGTTCAGGCAACATCTCTGAAAAATTGGTAGTCGTTCTATTAATAGTAGTTCCTGTTCCTTTAAGAAAAACAGGGAAGGTCCTGAAACTTGCAACTTTAAGGGCGGTATGTCTAAGATTAAGCAAGATGCTCAATGTTTTTTCCTCTTCTCATTTTACTTAAATTACCATGGCCATACCCGTCACGACATTGCAGTCTTGTATAGTGAAAGGTCATCCTGCTAATAATTGACAGTGACTTTCAGTAAAAACAGCTACTTCATATCTGTACACACAGTGTTACATAAATAAAGATTTTCATAGCTCCAGCCCAGCAAATGCACATCAAACTACATTATTTACTAATGCAGATTCAGCAGAACTAAATTTGAAGTGCTTCTCTCCAATAGCAATAGGTTTTGTTTGTTCACTAATTGTAAATGCCAAACATAGCATAAAAACAGCATAATACCTGGGGGAAAAAACCCAGTGATGAAGCCTAGATTGTGTTTTATTGCAGTTTCCGCATACTCTAAGAGAGTAATCACATCCCTTCTATTAGATCTCATATTATAACAACTCTTTCTCCTGTTTCAGAGATGTAAAAGTCTGAATTATTACATCTTAATGTTCTCTGTAACCTTCAGTAAGGCCCTAAAAATCCTGTTCATTTTAGTTCTTCAAAAGTACATATTTTTCACATATTTCCTTTGACTCCACTGACGTCCCTGATCCAGTGATATTCTTGACTTCACATATTTATTTTAAATGAAACTCTCGTACCTTCTTCGAAGCTGCATCATTATAGTTTTGGTTTTGTTATCTTTGTGCGGTGCTTCAAATTTATTCCATGTCTATAAAACCAAAATTGTATCAACAAGTCAATGAGTCACTGGATCTACGAACTCATGACTAGAACCAGCACTGTTGTAAGATACCATAAAAAATTATAACTCGGCTTTCTTTTTGTGGGTAGGTTTTGTTCTGTTGCTACCTCCTGCTGTCTGATAATAGAAAGATGCCCTCAACTGATAATACAGCCAATTTTGCTCAGCAAGTTCCCAGAGCGAGGTACAGCTACATTTTGTTAAACAACAGCAGATCACTGTTGAACATAAATTCCAAGTCAATGTTTAATTGACAAACACATTTATATTGATAAATACAGACATAGAATCGTGTGGAAACAGCCCAACTTACCCACAACATGCCCCATCTACACTAGTCCCACCTGCCAGCATTTGGCCGAAATCCCTCTAAATCCATCCTGTCTAAATGTTTCTTAAATGTTGTAATAGTACCTTCCTCAACTACCTCCACTGGCAGCCCGTTCTATACACCCACCACCCCTTATGTAAAAAAAGTTATCCCTTGGGTTCCTATTAAATCTTTCCCTCTCACCTTAAACATATGTCCTCTGGCTTTCGATTCCCCTACTCTGAGCAAAAGACTGTGCATCAGGAGAGGGGGAGCGGGGAATAGGGGTGGGGAAGGGGGAATGGGGGTGGAGACAGGGCTGGGGGAGTGGGGGTGTGGGCAGGGGATGAACAAGTGGGGATGGGGTAGGGGGGATGGGGTAGGGGGGATGGAGTGGGTCTGGGGGGAGCAGGGGGGGATAAGGGGGATTGAGTGGGGGGGGGGTGTTGAGGGTGCTACACCAATACAGGAGAGGCTTTGAGTCCAGGTCTCACTCAGTGACGACACCCTCTCCCCTTCCCTGTTCCCCCTCTACGAGGAATGGACCCAATGAGTCCACTTGGTCTAGTTCCTATAACTGAACACAATACTCGAAATGAGGCCACCCCAATGTCTTGTATATCTGTAATATGACCTCCCAACTTCTATACTCAGGTTGACTCATTCGGTGCAATATCATTTTACCTTGTCTAACATTGCTATTCCAACTCCTCACTGTTTGAAAAGGGAAAGAAGATGAGGGATATGATGAAGATGGTTAATTCTATGAAGTCCTTTGGAAGGAACCAGTTGGGCTAAATAGCCTGTTCTGGGATGTATATTCTATGCAATTCTAATCACCTATTGTACTCTGCACTGTTTATTTATTAGTCATGTTAACGGAGGTACAGTGAACATGCTCTCCAATCAAATCAGATAATATATATGTGAATACAATCAAGCCAAACTCAATTACAATAGATAGAGCGAAGAAAAAGATACAGGGTGCAGAATATCGTTCTCAGAGGTTAAGATTAACATGCATTTATTTTTATTCAAAATGAAAAAAGCTTTAAATATCACTGAATGCACTTTGTCTTGAATTTGTTTTAGCTTTGGAACAACAATGTGATGAGCATCGTAAGCGAGCCAAGGAACTGAAGTACAAATCTCAGCACCTGAATAATGTCCTCATGACCTTGACGCCAATTGTAGCAGCGCCTCCTTCGAAACGGCCTCGCCTTACAAGGGCAACATCAGGACCAGCGACTGTGGCAGCCCACTTGGTTACATCACAATCAGGCCAGATTACACTGGCTTCTGGAGTGCCTCTATCTCAGCTTGCAAACATAGGAAAACTGGCGACGTTATCCACTATTCCAGTCTCGGGAATTGGAAAAATCCAACCACACACAGCAGCATTTACTGCCACAGCTTCACCATTGATTGGAGGGTACAGTCTTCTGGCGTCAGGTCCTGGAATACACAACGCAGTTGAAATCCATCCTGATGCGTCTAATTTGGCAGTGCTGAGTACGGCTGCTATCCAGGATGGGAACACAGTGTTGAAAGTTGTCAATCCAATCCAGCTGTTCACTACAGTTCCTGGTCTCAATGCTGCACTTCATAATGCCAACCAAATGACATCTGTTGGAAGCACATTTATGGCTGTGCCTTCAGGCACTATTGAAACCACATCAGGAGAAGGACATACCACTATACAGGTAACATCAATAAGTGAAGAACATGAACAGAAACCTTAGTTTTGGAATAATGCCTCATGGTATTAGAATATTTCTGTTTAAATGACTTGTTACTGAATGTAACTTTTGAGAACAGTACAGAATGGTTTCTGTTATGCTGTGGCTAAATCTACATCACCAAGTGGTAATAATTGGTAAAAATGAAAGCAGCAAAATCATGGAACAGATGCAAGTTTCTCTACTCCTTTTTGAAACTTTGTCTTAAGTACAGAAATAAAGACTTTTATCGGATATGCTTGGTAGAGTTGTTTATAATGCATTTTACGGAGCTTTGCACTGTATTTTGTGTGCTTTAATATCTGATAACATTCAAACTATTGTCATGTTGTTGCTTTAAAATACATTGACTATTATGGAGGTTTTTTCTTTTCAATAGGTGCTCTCACTGTTTTCTAACAATTATTTTATTGTGTTGTGCTGTTCGGATAATCACATGTTTAATCAGGAGAATTTGTAAATACCTGGCTGTTTTAATTTGTTTACAGCCTAATATTGTGCATTCATTGTGTTTAAAATAAGGCAAGTACATGACTGCAAAGGTTTATGATTTTGTCATAATAAAAACCCAACAAGGGAAATACAACAAATTGGGAAAACTATGAGCGATTTTTTTTAAGTTGTTTACATATAGTGTTTCAAATAATCATTTGGTTTCCATTTATGTGATTGCTCCAACGTTAGGTACCGATTTTATTCATGATTAAAAAAATTGGCTATTTGAATGAATAGCCTATACAAAACAAAATTAATAAGCTTTTTCTGTATAGAAATGTTTTAACTGTCATGTTAGGAATTTTACACTATACACGTTTTTGTTTTGCACAGCAGAATACTTAATAATATTAAGTGTTTGGAATATAAGTCACAAAACTGAGACAAAAGGGAAGCAAATATTGCCAGCAGCTTCCCTTGCTATGTTCAGGATCTGTGAACTTTATACAAATTTTCAATAGATTGGTCCTTCATTATAATTAATAAATACATTACTTGAGAAATATTTGCAATCTCTGAGCAGTACCGTGTCATACCGTTCAAAGTGCACAACATTATTTTCATCATTTAAGTTTATGAATTTCTGCGCCATTCTTTATACAAAAAGAGCAATGCTTTTCATCATTAATTTTTGAGGTAAAATTGTTGAGCTGAATTCTTTAGCTGAAGGAAACTGTATAAGCTCAGTGTTACAGAATGGTAAATAAAGATGTCCATATGACCATTTCTTCTCTTGCTCTTCAAGAAGTTCTCTAATTCATTCACCTACTGCAGTTAATAGAGCAGAATCTAACCTGCTTCTGACCCTACTGGGGAGGTATATGGGAACAGCTTTGCGATCACTCACATGTGGGATTTTACACTTCCTTTCTGTTGGCTTGCCCTTATCATTCTTTCACATTGCAGTAGTTGAGATTATCACCAGAGAACAGTGGAAGATTGGTGACACAGGTCCATTTGCATTTCAGCTTATTAATTAACAGGTATACTGAGAATGAGCAAAAATATGATATTCTCTTTAATTTTGAATACATCAACCAAACTCTGAAATGAAATTAGTCTGCGACTCATTCATTGATGGGTTTTATTTTATGTAATATCTTTATGAAATGTCTTGGTCGAAAAACATTGTGTGTTTTTCAGGGTTTAGATGTTTTTTTGTGAAGACAACCATGCTTTTAATTCCAGGAGTGTTCAGGGTTTTTGCAAGATCAAGCGAACCTTGAAAAAGGTCATATAACCAACGTGAAAGTAAATTGTAATATGTTACAAGCAAATTCAGTATGTTTTCAGTATGGATGTTTATCTTACCCTTTTTTTTAAAAAAAAAGATCACTTACATGAAAAGTATCTTTAACATAACTGTGTCAACTGGAACAGATTTCATTTGATTAGAATTTTTGAATAGATTTAAAAATACTGAAAAAGGGATCCTAGGTTGCATTTATGAAACACCTTATCATGTTGTACTATCTCAAAATGGAATCTCATCTCTCCATTCACTTGGAAAGGGTGGTAGATATCAAATGTCAATTGTATCTCTTCAACAATCAGTTTCTGGTAAAACATAAAAGGAAATTGCATCAGATACATCTGATTTGAGAATTTGGTACCTGAGAAACTGATTAGAAAGTGAACCAGAGTTGATTTTTATTGTTTGTAATGTTATTATACAAACTGTGAATGCTCTAGAATTGGATATCTGTGAAATCAATACATACATGATTAAAAGTGCTTTAGTTGAAACTTCTTTTAGGGTTAGGAAGGGAAACCTTAAAAGTTTTGTAATAAAGATTGTGTAATATGGAAACTTTTTTTGCAAAACCTCCATTGCTTAATGTTCTAAATTTGTGTCTGTTAGTTGAATTTCATGCGGTTGCTGTACTGTACTATTTTGTCTGGCGTAAAAGCCATTATTTCCATTTTGTATAAACTTTTACTGGCGTACATTATTGGGTAGCTCAAAGCATTGAAAAAATAAACATTTTATGCCTTGCTTTGAAAGAAATTCAGACTTTTTTGCGAGAAAGAATAAGAGTTTAGTTAGATAAATATATTTGCCAGCTTGTGAATGGCATTGTACAGCATGAGCAAGAATATATCGTTTTTAATGTTGCCTTACGATTCACTTGCTGTGACTGAATTAGCATTTCCAATTCATTGCATGAGATATTTTTTACTGTAGCCTTAAACTGAATTACACAACTGTCCAATTTTCTATAAAAATAGTAATTGGCTTTTATTTACTTGTGTTTCTTTATCTGTGTATTTATCCTTTAACCATTTTGAAATCTGGCAATACCCATAGTGATGCTGTATGGTATTATCCTGTTGGTGTTAATTGCCATGGTGTGTACTGCACGACTTCTAAAATAGTTCCATTAGTTCTCTACCCTAGGTCTGAAAGGATATCCTGAGAAAGCCTGTGTCGGCTCAGCTGCATTTCCATTGGAATGATGTTTGCTGCAAAATTGAGTAATTTGCTTGGATGCATGGGAATTAAAGTGCTGCCTTTCATAAACCACTCCTGCCTGAAAATTGCAGCGGTATGCAAGGAAAAGCAGGTAAGTAAAGAACCATGCTCTTTGATTTAAAAAAAATAGTGCTTGATCGATTCATATGACTACAGGGATTAAAATATTTTTGTGCGATTTTACTGGAATAGTTAGTCCGAGAACATCTGGCATAGATCAATAAACCATGACACAGAACAACATTTTTGGACATTTTCATAATTTCATGCAGTTTTGAAAGCCGCAAAGTCACCTGAACCTAAAAGTTTAGAACACAAAGCAGTACAACACAACACAAACCTCTCCACCCACAATGTGATGCTAATCTCCTCTGCCACCGAGTGATCCAAAAATCTCCATTTCCTGCAAGTCATATATCTATCTAAATGCCTCCTAAATGTCTCTATCTGACCGTCACCACCAGCATGTTCCAGACACCCGGTACTCTCTGTGTTTAAAAAAAAAAATTGCCCTTTAAACATTTCCCCTCTCACTGTAAACCTATTCCCTCTAGTCTTTAACATTTCCATCCTAGGGGAAAATGAAGTTCTGACTGTCTAGCCGATCTATATCTCATAATTTTATATACTTCTATTGGGTCTCCTCTCAACCTCCGATGCTCCAGGGAAATAAATCCCAGTTTGTCCAACCTATCAATTTCCTGGTACCCTCTAATCCAGGCAGCATTCTGGTAAACACCTTTTCTCGCCTCCCTGTCCTTCCTTAATGGAGCGACTTGAACTGCACAATACTCCAAATGGGGCCTAACTAGTCCGATAAAGCTGCAAAATGACTTCCTAACACTTGTACTCAAATGTGAGGTTAGGAGATGACCTGATGCATAGCTACAAAGAAACTTAACAAAAATATATGACTCCACATGTGTCAAGAGGTAGTAGCATTAACACTGAATACAAACCTTGTTACCTGGGATCACACAAAGGTACAGCTTGAAGTACGTTGACCTGACCAGATGTACAAGTTGGCTTGTATACTTTCTCTACAAAATTGGGAGGGGGGGGGGGGGGGGGGGGAATAAAAGGACGTTGAGAGGAAGACGATTTTGAATGAGATCTAAAAGTCATTGGCAGAGAATTGGCAGAAGGAATTTCAGCGGGTCAGGCAGCATGTCTGCCAGAGATGCTGCCTGACCCGCTGTTACTCCAGCGTTTTAGGTCTATGTTCGGTGTAAACCAGCATCTGCAGTTCCTTCCTACACAATAGAAGGAAGCTGTTCCATTTAGTACCAAGAGCATAGATTTAAATTTTTTGGTAAAACCAAAATAAAAGATTTCTTGATTTATTTTCTAAAGTATAGCGGGAGACTTGCTATCTACATAATTCTTGTATATCAATCTGAACACAACGATGATGTTTGGTTTTATTTAATAGTTTCCTTAAAAAGTTTATTTAAAATAGTTTCTTTGAAAGCATTTTCAAAAAATAATAGTAGTGTAAAATAAATAATAGTTTTTGAAATTTTGCAGTAGTTTAAATTCCCATTGGCAGTGCCATGAGCCAAACTGTAGTTACGCGTGAGTCTTGGGGTATTCACACACACACACACACACACACACACACACATGTACAAGCTCACAGCAGCTACTTATGGGCAGCCAAGATGGCACAGTGGTAGAGTTGCTGCCTTACAGCGAATGCAGCACAGGAGACCCGTGTTTGATCCTGACTACGGGCGCTGTTTGTACGGAGTCTCCCCGTGACCTGCGTGGGTTTTATCCAAGATCTTCTGTTTCCTCCCACACTCCAACGACATACAGGTTTGTAGGATAATTGGCTTGGTAAATGTAAAAATGATCCCTAGTGGGTGTAGGATAGTGTTGATCTGTGATAGTGGGGATCGCTGGTCGGCACGGATCTGGTGGGCCGGAGGGTCTGTTCCCACGCTGTATCTCTAAACTAAAGTAAACTACTGTCAAAAGATAAAGAGAATTCCTTCTTCCAGCAGATCTCCTAAACTACTACAGAAATGCATTGAAAAACTAAATAAATAATGACTTCTAGCAGAACAAAGGTGCTCTTATGGACAATAACACAACTCAAGTTTCTGAACAGTGTTGAAGTTTTCGAGTTGGAACATTAATTAAGTTACACAATGATAATATAACGATTTTGTACAGAAATTGAGAACATTTTAATTGGGATTTTAACATCCTCCCCAGATTAACCTTGTAAATTCCAGTTCAAGTTTTTTTCTCTCTCTCTCTGATTCTATTCACTTCCAATTTAAATCATTTTGAATTTAAAAAAAATTACAAACTTACTTACCAGTAATTTTCTGGCATTATGAATTACATGTAATTCCTGCCTGCTCATGGTACCCCTATAAATGAGCCAAACTTGCCAGCCTTGCAATTGATTTGCATCTAAATAATTGTAACAAAATCTTAGGCAGAAAAATTCCTAAAACTAATTTCACAAATAAGAAAACATAAAAAAGCATGCAACCCCTGACCTTTCCCTGAATGAATACAATTTGTGTTCTGCTAAGGTTTTGAATCTTTTGCTTTTATCCTGTTGAATACAAATTGCTTTTTTAGAAGTTAGCGTTGAGTTAAAATTTGACCTTTGCTTTAGAGTTTAAGATGGTTTGGTATTAGAACATAGAACACAGAACAGGAACAGGCCCTCTGCCAATAATGTTTGTGCTGAACATTATGCCAAGTCAAACTCTCATCTGCCTGCATATGATTAATGTATCTTCACTTCTTGCATATCCATGTTCCTTTTCAAAAGCCTTTTAATGCCACAGTCGTATCTGCCTTCACCACCAACTCTGCCAGTGCAATCCAGGCACCCACCACCCTCTGTGTAAAAAAAAAACTTGCTCAGCACATCTCCCTTAGACTTTGCCGCTCTCACTTTAAAGCAATGCTCTGCAATATTGACATTTCTATTTTGGGAAAAAGGTTCTGACTGTCTATCCTATCTCATAATTTTATATACTTCTATCAGGTCCCTCAATCTCCGCATTTCAGAGCAAACAGTCCAAGTCTGTCTAGCCTCTCCTTGTAGTCAATACCTCCTGGTCTAAGCATTCTGGTAAACCTCTGCACCCTTTCCAAAGTCTCTATATCCTTCCTGTAATGGGGCGATCAGAACTGCATGCAATACTCTGAATGCGGCCTAATCAAAGTCCTTTCAAGCTGTATCATGACTTCCTGACTCTTATA